>NC_054846.1:30453939-30756969 GCF_018345385.1 Vulpes lagopus | reverse complement strand
AAAGGACAAAATACATAAAAGATCAATCCAAGTCAAATATCTGATAGGGATCCCAGAAAGAAAAAGCAGAGAGCATAAAATTATTAAAAAAATGAACTCAAGAAATTTTCCTAGAGCTCAAAGAACATAAATTTTCAGATCGAGAGAAATTAGCACAAAGGAAAAAAGCTAGACCAAAACACAGCATCATGAAACTCCAGAACACCAGACATAAAAAGAAGAAATGTAATCTTTACCTCATACCATACACCAAAATTGATGACAAGTAGATTATAGATTTAAACTGTAAGTCAAAACTTGAAATCTTTTAGAAAATTAGATAGCATAATATCTTTATGTCCTTATGATAAAGAAGTATTTGTTAAATAAGTCAGTATGTATATAACTTAAAAGAAAAAAAGTGACACACTTGACTACATTAAATATAAAACTTCTATTTCATCAGGGGAGACCGTATCAAAGACTGCCTAGGTGTTCACTTATCCTTTTTTCTTTTCCCTTTGTACACATAGTCAGACTGCATTTCTTAGCCTCACCTGCAACAAGATGTAGCCCTGTGACTGCATTTTGGCCAATGGAATGCAATCATTTTGGACAAAATACTCTCCATCACTTTAAGGACATTGGCTTACAATATTTTCAGCATTTCTGAGGGTTCAAGACATATATTTATGAAGCCCTGGCTTGAACTCAGCATGAAGACAGGTATAGCAGGGAGGTAGTACTGCTTTGTGGTTAAGGACCCAATTCTAGAGCCTCTCAGTTTTGCCAGCTACTAGCTGTGTACCTTGGGCAAGTTACTTCACTTTTCTGTGACTCATTTCCTTCATTTATAAAACATGGGGCATAACAAGGAGAGAACCTATCACATGTAGGCATTGTAAAGTTTCAATAATATATAGTAAGTATTCAAATATCTTCTATTACATTTTTTTGAGAGACGGAGAGAGAGAGAATGGGTATGAGTGGGGGAGGGGCGGAGGGAGAGAGAGAATCTTAAGCAGGCTCCATGCTTAGCATGAAGCCTAACATGGAGCTTGATCTCACAACCCTGAGACCATGACCTGAGCCAAAATCAAGAGTTGAATGTATAACTTGACTGAGCCACCCAGGTGCTGCTCTTCTGTTACATTTTTTAAAAGGATTTAATCCACTATATGAATGTCAAAACAGCAGGGAAAATATTATCTGAAGCACTAAGATGACTTTTTCTCTGTCTAGTGAGATACCGGACACATACTGGGTCCTCAACAAATTTTTTTGAATGAACAATTAAATGCATATGAAAGTAAGTAATAGTAACAAATGAACTTAAACAGGGTGGGCATGAGCCCCTCAGCACTATTCAGCAATATTTTCTGGGTTTCTCAATCCCAGCTCATATTATAATCACTGGGGAACTTCCTTAAAATATCAATGACTGAATCCCATCAACAAGATCAATTGAATCAGAAATTCTGGGATAGGAAGCAAGCATTGGTTTTGTTTTTTGTTTTGTTTTGTTTTAATATGGGTGATTCTGTTGTGCACCAGGTTGAGAATGACCGCTTTAACTAATTCTGAGTTGACTCCTTTCCTATTCCCCAAGGTAATGATTCCAAAACTCCCTTATTTCCTCAGGCCCCCAACTCTACCCCTGATCCTCTTATTCTTGGCAGATGGTTATTTTTCATCTTCTTTCCTGTATCTCATCTTTTACTCTATGCTTCCTTGGTTTTCCTATTTCAGGAGAATATGTGTATCCTCAGACTCATTCACTGCCTCCATTTTGCAGTTATCATACTGTGATATGGAGTAGACCATGCATCTATCCACTCTCCAACTAGACAGTGACCTCCCCAGAAGCATGGTTCATTCATCTTTGTACTCTCACTATGAAGAAAGGTGGTAGCATACTCCCTCAGGGGTCAGGGAAGAAAAGCCAATGCCCATCATGGAGGTAGGCACTTCATAAATGTCACTGAATGGAGAGCTGGGCCTAGGCCTTGAAGGATAAGTAGGAATCAAAAAAGAGGAGTGGAAATTTTATAACAGGCATAGAAAATAAAAACTAGGATATGGAATTCAGAACAGCAGCATTTAATTCTTCCTAGCACTTTCTAGAAACTATTGTCATGGAACACTAATCACACATACAAATAACTACTACTTCACACCAAAATTCCTCTGGTTGCAAATAAAATATGACTTTTGAAAGTACCCTGTCAAGAATAAAAGACAACATAAATGCAAGGATCCTGTTAAAAGAAAAAGAACACACAATAAAAATAAGCAAAAAGCATCATTTTGTTTCAACAAGGAAATACAAGGCAACTCCTTCTCCTGTTCTTCAGCATCTACGTCTACAACATGGGGACAAGGCAGCCCCAGTGGCTCAGCGGTTTAGCGCCGCCTACAGCCCAGGGTGTGATCCTGGAGAACCGGAATCGAGTCCCTCGTCAGGCTCCCTGCATGGAGCCTGCTTCTTCCTCTGCCTGTGTCTCTGTCTCTCTCTCTCTCTTTCTCCTCTCTGTGTATTCCCATGAATAAATAAATAAAAATCTTTAAAAAATAAAAATAAATAAAATGGGGACAATAAAGAATACTTCCCTTCATAGAACTGATGAGGTATATAAATGAGTCAATTAATATGATTAAGAGGGCAAACCCGGCTGGCTCAGCAGTTTAGCGCCGCCTTCAGCCCGGGGTGTGATCCTGGAGACCCAGGATCCAGTCCCACATCCAGCTCCCTGCATGGAGCCTGCTTCTTCCTCTGCCTCTGTGTGTGTGTGTGTGTGTGTGTGTGTGTGTGTGTCTCTCGAATAAGCAAGTAAAATCTTTTAAAAATAAATAAATAAACAAACAAACAAACAAACAAATATGAAGAAGATAAAATAGCATCTGGTATATAGTAAGCACAATAAATTGTTAGTTTTAGGTAATATTACAAATAAAATCCCATTATAATTTGCTAAAGATCATTACAACTATTCACTCCTGCTAAATAGCACTATAATTAAACTGTCAAAGAGGTTTGGAAACTCAAAGACAGCAATCAAATCACCCTTCTGGTCCTGTTGCCAAAGAAACTAAGCTCTCGGCTCCTTTAACTTTTCCTCATAGCTATTATTTTTCCAACTTTTACTCATTTTCCCTTCCTCCACAGTCCTCAACCTCAGAGGGACAAGAGAGGCTGCCTTGTATGGACCTGTTATCCCATATGTCCCATGTAATCTCCTGGTCCTTTTGGCACCCTGGTTAATATCGCCAGAGGTTTGTCTAATTCTGTTCATCTTCTTACAGGACAAAGTTGCCATGATCACTTTTATCTTTGTCTTTTATGTTATCAATAGTCATTTTTTTTTAAATTATTGAGATGTAAAAGCTTACTCTTTTTACTGTACTGTCTTATGAGGTTTTACAAATATGTACAACTGTGTAACCACCACCATGAAGACATACAGCATTTCAATTATCTCAAAAAGTTCCCTTATGTCCCTTTGTTGTCTCCATTTTCTGTTTTCTGCCCCTATAGTTTTGCTTTTTCTGGAAAGTCATATAAATAAAATCAGATGGTATAATTTTGACCTGTCTGAATCTTGATTCTCTTACTCAGCATGATGCATTTGAGATTCATCCATATTGCTGGCATGCATCAGAAGTGAGTTCCTTTATCGTTCCGTGGTTCCATTGTTTGGATGGGCTATAGTTTGTTTATCCATCCACCAGTTAAAGGACCTTGGGGTTCTTTCTAGTTTTCGGTGCTTATGAATAAAACTGCTATATACATTTGTATGTAGGTTTTTGTATGAACATAAGTTTTCAATGTACTTGGGTAAACATCTAAAAGTAGGATTACTGGGTCATATGATAAGTGCATTTCAACTTTATAGGAAACTGCCAAACTGTTTTCATTTTGCATTCCCATCAACAACAGATGAGAGTTCCAGTTGCTCTGTACCCTCATCAGCATGTGGTTATTGTCATATTTTATTTTATTTTACTTTATTTTTAACTGTCTTTTGTGTGCATAGCATCTCATTGTGGTTTTAATTTGCATTTATCCAATTATGTAAAGCATCTTTTCATGTGCTTATTGGGCATTTGTACATTCTTAAAGTTTCTTTCCAAACCATTTGTCCATTTTTTTTAAATTGTGGGGTTTTTTCCTTATTTTGAGTTTTGAGAGTTCTTTATATATTCTAGATACAGGTCCTAAATCATATATGAATTTCCTGCTTACTTTTTTATCCTCTCAGGGGATTACATCTGATATTTCTGAGATGAGAATTGAATAGCCCATAGCCGCTAGTCACAAAGGAGGCAGATGTTTATGGAAGAAGACAGGGAAGGCCTTGATTGTATCATAACCTGGAGATTTTTCACTCTGTTCATTCTATTCCATACAAGCTAGAACAATACTGAGGGCCTATGGTAAGGGGGAAGAAAGACACAAAATAACACAAATGTTTTCTAAAAGTGGGCCAAAACCAGTAAGGGAAGAGTTACTTTGGTACCTATTTCACTTAGAGATTGAACCAGGAGGTACCATTTTCATTCTTCCCTTTCTCTTATTTTTTTTTATAATAAATTTATTTTTTATTGGTGTTCAATTTGCCAAAATACAGAACAACCAGGCCCCTGCAGACGGAGAGCTCTGTAGTTACTGCGGGAGCTGAATCCAGGGCTCTAGAGCTGGCCCCGCCACTGTGGTTGTTCCTCCTGGGGCCTCACGGGGTAAATTAACTCCCACTGAGCCCTGCACCAGGCAGGGGGCTGCTCTGCCCCAAGTGCTAACACCTGAAAATCAGCACAACAGGCCCCTCCCCCAGAAGACCAACTAGACGGACAAGTTCCAGGGGAAGTCAAGGGACTTAAAGTATACAGAATCAGAAGATAACTCCCCCGTGTTTTGTTTTGTTTTTGCTTTTGTTTTTTGTTTTGTTTTGTTTTGCTTTTTGATTTCTGTTTGCTTCCCCACCCCCTTTTTTTCTTTCTTTTTCTTTTTTTCTTTATTCTTCCTTTTTTCTTTTTCTCTTTTCTTTCCTTCTTTTTCTCCTCTCTTTTTCTCCTTTTCCCAATACAACTTGTTTTTGGCCACTTTGCACTGAGCAAAATGACTTGAAGGAAAACCTCACCTCAAAAGAAAGAATCAGAAACAGTCCTCCCACAGAGTTACAAAATCTGGATTACAATTCAATGTCAGAAAACCAATTCAGAAGCACTATTATAAAGCTACTGGTGGCTCTAGAAAAATGTATAAAGGACTCAAGAGACTTCATGACTGCAGAATTTAGATCCAATCAGACAGAAATTAAAAATCAATTGAATGAGATGCAATCCAAACTAGAAGTCCTAACGACGAGGGTTAAGGAGGTGGAAGAATGAGAGAGTGACACAGAAGATAAGTTGATGGCAAAGAGGGAAACTGAGGAAAAAAGAGACAAACAATTAAAAGACCATGAAGATAGATTAAGGGAAATAAACGACAGCCTGAGGAAGAAAAACCTACGTTTAATTGGGGTTCCTGAGGGCACCGAAAGGGACAGAGGGCCAGAATATGTATTTGAACAAATCATAGCTAAAAACTTTCCTAATCTGGGAAGGGAAACAGGCATTCGGATCCAGGAGATAGATCCCCCCCTAAAATCAATAAAAACCGTTTAACACCTCAACATTTAATAGTTAAGCTTCCCTTTCTCTTAAAGCAAGGACTCCCCCAACCTACTTTCCTTCTCCCCCACTCCAATAGGATCCATCTGACTAGCTGAGCACTTGAGCCAGAATCAAAGGGGAAAAAGAGGTTGGTCCTGTGAGAAGGAGACCATGGAAGAAGGAGAAGAGGAGTTCCTTGCTGCCCTTCAGGGAGATTCAGTATGTACTGAGCAATGATTTTCCCCCTTGCAACATCATTTAGACTCCTAGTGTACATTTGATTAATAGTAAGATTTTTAGGTAGGAAAGGCTCAGAGATGGTAATCTCTTTGGGATTGCTGCTGGATCAGGATGGGGATGAAACTCTGTTTTCAAAGCTCTTCACAAAGGATTATAATTATCAATTATCCATATCAAGCAAGAGAGCAAAGGTGAAGCTTTCCTCGAATACACTGTAACATCCCACCCTCTAGCTATTAAGGAAGAGTTAGGAAGACAATGAGCCCAACTCCATATTTGTGTTTCCATTAATTCATCTTACACAGAGGAGAGGTAGACAGATGATTGATTGATTGATTGATTGATAGATAGATAGATAGATGATAGATAGATACATAGGAGATAGATAGATAGATAGATAGATAGATAGATAGATAGATAGATAATCACAGGCTTTTAACTCTTAAATAATTCTAGAATTTCTGATTCTGTATTATTTATTTGACCTGAGATATGTTGTGGTTTTGAAGCACACATAGCCTCTAAGGAAAAAAAAATACAAACTTCAAATTGCCTGACCTTTCTATGATAAACATAAGTAGTCAATCTGTTTTCATTTCCTTTCTCTTATGTCAAAATAGACAATTAAATCCTAAACACAGAAGTGTAAATTCCTGTTGGCACAAATGATACCAAATGTGCTCCAGGAAGTCACTAAATGTCTCAACCCCTACAGCTCTTCTGTTGATCTCTATACTTTGGATTGAGTATTTCCTTAATTATTTCTATTTACATAGGTCTGTTCCACATCATGGCATCCTGTGTAAGATGAGTTGTTCTGAAAACACATCACCATGGATCATCAGTTATAATGAGAAGTAGATTAACCTAGGGGCGTGCCATCGGATAATCTGCCAAAGGCACAGTTGACAAAGTCCTCATCACTCAGTAGTGATATAAATACCATCCTCCTTGGTGGATCATTTGCAATGTGTCTCTCAGAGCTAAATCAGCACTCTAATTGCAACATCAGTTATGGGGCCCTGCTCAGTGATGAGAGGGGCAAAGATATGAGGATGTTCTCAGCCGGAGCTATTTATACATGCTACGTAGTCTCTAATTATCTAGTAGGGAGGGGATGGGAAGAGGCAGAAAGTTGACTTGACTAAAAACTGAATCTACCCAGCCCCACCCCCATATACTATTCTGACACAGAAAAATTCTAGGTTCTTCCTTTCTAAAAAAAAAGGGGGTATGAAATTCAAATCCTATGAGGATGTATGCAGTCTACCCAGTTGTCAACTGGTATTTCATTGCTAATATTCCTTTTAATGCATAAGTTCAAGATTCCAAAGGATTATAGAAAAGAAAATTCAAGTTTTATAAGCCCCAAATCAAATGAGCAGTCTTTGCAGAATATTCCTTTTATCTTTAAAGGTGAAAGTTGTAGAGTAGAAAATGTATTTGGTTATTTAAGAATTTTGGTCAATAAAAAAAATCCAGACTTCAACATGAAAACTTCCTGGAACATAACAATCATTAATTACATATCCATAAATTGCTATATTAAATGCCAAAGACTCATTAGTAGAGGAAAAAAATACAGCACAGGAAAAATACCAAATATAAGGCACATTTGGGAAGATATAGCTATAATAATGACCATTTATTTAGCTCTTCTCTGTGTCAGAGACTGCTAAGAACCTTGCCTATATTATCTCAATAAATTCTTCCTACAACCCAATAACAAATATTATTATAACAAATTATATTATGTTATAATATAATATTATATTATTATCAGTAACACATGTTACTGATAAGGAAACTATGGGTCAGAAGGTTAATTGGTGCAAGTCACAAACCATTTAAGTGGAAGTATCAAAATTCAAATTCCTATCTCACTCCAGGCTTTACACTAAAACACAACTCTTTATTCTACCTATTTGGATCAACCCAGCAGTCTATCCTGCTTTCCTATAATGTTACCTGACCTATTTAAGACTTTCAAGGCAACTACTCTCCCTTGTAGCTCTTCTTTATGCATATTTAAGCTGCAAATATTTTAACTTTCTACTTGTATCTCAACTCAAACCCAATAATGAGATCATCTTTGGTCCAGCTCCTCTCTGCCAGGGCAAAAGTTTTGCAGCAGGCCCCCCTCATAACATAGTGATGGCCCATAGTCAAGTACCTGGTCTTACTCCAATTAGCTGGAGCCTGGGAGGGCAGGAACAGCAGAAGAGGGAAGCCCCACCCTGTTCCCAGGGACTATGGGCCCATTCCCTCAGCAGAAGCTGCAGAAACTTGGACTGATTTGGATGATACAAATATGATGAAAGGATTCAGAACATATCATTGTGAAGAGTTTTCTTTTCTGAACTCTCCCCCTCTGCATAAAAGCAAAACATACCAAAAGAATTAAAACTGTGCTAAGTGCCCTCCTATAGCTGGAGATCAGCACCAGGATAAGAAATCACCTAAACAGACATTGTTGATAACCTGTCATATCAATCTGTTCTTCCAAGGGCCCATTTATCTTCTCTAAAAGTCATTTCTTTCCCTTTTCCTCATTTTCTGCCCTATGATGATGGATATAAGCCCCAAATTCTAACCATCTCCTTGGGTCACATTTTTCTGTGAATTCCCATGTACATAGATGAATTAAAAAAAAATCTTTTTTTCTCTTACTAATCCATCTTTTGTCAATTTAATTCATAGACTCCAAGCCCTGGTCCAAGGAGAGCAGAGGAAAAGTTTTTCCACACCAATGCGATAGTTTGAAACCATCAAAAACTACTGTAAAAGAATATTTAATGTCATAGAAAAAAATCCAGTATATTCTAAGTTAAAAAATAAGGTTAACAAACTCAAATGTAGAGTCGGATTTTTTTTTAATAAATACATACATTTGTATACATGCATTGAAAGTCTAAAAAAAATGCTCACTAAATTGTTAACACAATTATCTTGAGGGAAAAGAGCAATTTTAACTATTTTATTTCATACTCTTTGAACCTATAATAATCGATTTGTATTACTTTTAATATTGAAAAATATGCAAATACTTTCTTTTTGAAAAAATACTAATCTATGCATACCACTTGCAGAAGCTATATTATTTTTAAGATTCATCCATAAAAATCAAGATGAACTTAAAAATTAACCTATGAAAAAATATTCATTTCTATATTAGCAAAATAAAATTTCAAAGAAAAGTCCAACAATACATTGAACAAATCAACTGATATATTTTTAAAGATTTTATTTCTTTATTTGACAGAGAGAGAGCAAGAGAGCACAAGCAGGGGGAGCTGCAGAGGGAGAGGGAGAAGCAGATTCCCGCTGAGCAGTGAGCCCAACAGGGGGCTCAATCCCAGGACCCCGGGATCATGACCTAAGTTGAAGGCAGATGCCTAGCTGACTGAGCCACCCAGGTGCCCCTAAAACTGATATTTTCAATCATAAACATTATTTCATGAAAAAAGCTATGGCATGAAAACATCTGTACAATATACTAATTGGGAAAAGTAAGTCACAAAACAATAAATTATAACATCACTTGTTTGATAATTAAAATGTACACAAAATACATTTATGTCCAGAAAATAATCTGAAAGAATTTAACAAAAAGTCAGTGGGATTATAGATGGTTTCTGTTTCTATGGTTTTGTTTTTGTTTTGTTTGTTTTTTAAGATTTATTTATTCTAGAAAGAGAGCACAAGCGGGAGGGGCAGAGGGAAAGGGAGAGAAATTCTCATGCAGACTCCCCATTGAGCGCAGAGCCAATCAGGGGCTATACCTCATGACCCTGAGATCATGGCCTGAGCCAAAACCAAGAGTTGGACACTTAACCAACTGTGCCATCCATTTCTACTTTTTTATATGTCTATTTTTTATTATTATATTGCAATGAACCTGTATTGCATATGTAACTTTTAGAAAAAGAAGTTAGGGTTTTGGGTTTTATTTGGAGTTCCTATTTTGTTTAATGTAAATATTGATGGCATTGACTGGAATTTAGGACTTTTCTTCATTCCTTGCAATCTCACTAGGCTGCTTAGAGCATATGGAGAAAAGCATCAGTTTTTGAGGTTTTATAGTCATGATGCTTGACAAAACAAACTAGATTAATAAGCATACATCTTAACACAGACAGCAGAGGCAATTCCTTGATCACCATATAAAGTTTTCTTAATGAATGTAATTGATTCATTATTCAGTGGCAGGTTGTCCCCAGAGGTTGGTTCTATTCTGATGCTACCACTAGAGTCCTGTTCTCTTCAGAACCACAATAACAAAATTTCTTTGAGAATTCTTATTTGCAAACTTGCCAGCATACTGGAAAGTGATGGAAATGCAGATAAACATTCTAATGCAGTTCATTATTTCATAGTAGCTGTAATCTAAAAATCATCCTAATAAAAATCATTGTCTTCCTCAAAATATTAAAAATAGACTTACCACATAATCCAGCAATGCCACTTCTGAGTATGTACTCAAAAGAAATGAAAGCAGGGACTTGGATAGATGTTTGTACATCCATGTCCATAGTAGCATTTTTCACAATAGCCAAAAGGTAGAAGCAACTCAAGTGTCCACCCACGGATGGAATGAATGTATATGCATGTATGTGTGATGAAAAATGTATTTCATACTGTGGGTCATGGACAAAAATGTTTGAAATCATCTGTTTTAAATCATATGTCCAGATATGGGAATTTGATTAAAAAAAGAATTATAAATAAGTTAACTAATTTTTATTAATGTATCTCTAATAGTAATCAGCAAAACATGGTGGCATGCAAGCCCTTAGAGTTCCTACTTTACTACTGAACTAAAGTATACTTGAAATCTAAATAGTAAAGGATAAAAAAAAATAGTAAAGGATATGCTTAGTCAATAAATAGTAGATGTCTTAAATATTTTATTTTACATAAGTAAACAAAGAGTTTCATTACCCCTCTAGCACTTTAAATTTTTATCCTTGGTTGTTGATATGCCTATTAAAATCTTCATCTTTTCAATTTCTTGACCCTTGACAAAGGTCAAGAAGAGACCCAGTAGGGACAACATTGGAGGTCAGCCTTGGCTAAAGTGGACAGCCAATTGACATCAAGTGGAACAATGAATAATCATGTTAACAGATCTGATTTTCCAAGAGAAGCCAGGAATTTCTATTTTTATGTGAAATCTCGTGTTTTTAAATGTTGGCAACCAATTCAAAATAATTTTAAGTACTTTAGGACACATAAAATGTGTCTGCAAGCAGTCCAGTTTATAAGTACTTGTTTCAGAAATCCACTAGACAGGACTTAACAATTATGCTTCAGAGCCTCCCTAACTTCACCCCATTCTCACCTCCACCCCTCCATTACCCTGGAACTAATAAGTCTTTGATCTGATTTATTAGATCAATTTTTATGTATCTTTATAGGGCTCATTACATTCTGTAAAAGTTTTGTTGTTCTTGTTTTTACATATCCATCTGCCTTTCTATAAAGATAACTATAATTTAATGTTGAACCCGGAGCTTGATGTTCAGTAAGAATTTGAAGAAATCAACTTGAGCCCCACCCCTGACAGACACTGAATTCCTTGATCTCTTGGGCTCAGTTTTCATATCTAAAATGCAAGTTAATAAAAATCACGGATAAAATGGAGCTGCATTACTATATATAGCAACGGAGATACTATTGCTACAGTGAGATATTGGCAGTCCAACCTTCCTTGAAGCCCTCAGGAAGAACCTTGGAGCACAGATGAAGTTTTTAAAAGTAAGTATGATAATAGGTGGAATATTGAGTGCTTACATGTGCCAGGCACTTCCTAGATGCTTTATGTGGTCCTCAAATCTTCATAACAACTCCATAAGTTGCTTGTCATTATTTACATTTTAGTGGTAAAGAAAATAAGGCTTAGAGTGGTTGAACAGCACTTCTACTAAGTGGAAGAACTAGAACTGAGATGTTCTACTTCAAAGCCACTATCTTGAGGATGCTCCTAACTTGCAACAGTGTAAAGTCTAAGAATGGGGTCTTTCCTTTAATCTCTCTGGTTCCTAAGGCAATAAGGTAGACTTACATTCTCATGTCCTTTATATTCTTTTTATAGAGATGGATGTTTGCATTCGTTTATGAAAAAAAGAATACGTAGACTGGATGGATGCTTGACCAAGAGGACAGGGAAAGGGGTTGGCCAGTAAATTATTTTAAACAGATTTCTCTACGGAGACAGAGTTTGAAAAATGTTTTTACCAAAGGGAAGGAGAGAACCAAGCAGAGTGGAACAGATGCTTGCTCATGCCTCCTGGGCCCACCTACCCCAGCTGTGAATAGCATGATTACAGATGCTGTGTCACCAGCCAAGTAGGGACTGGGGCCAGGGTGACAACTATCCTGGGAAAGGTGGAGATGGCCCAAACTTCTGCCAAGTTCTTTATCTTGGTGATGGCAAGTCTTGCCATTCATTGTGGAAAGGTAAATATAGGAACCTAATAGTTGTCAGCTAATGTGGGTTTACTTTAACTAATGCAGTTCTTACTCTGTTCTTTTTTTTTTTTTCTTACTCTGTTCTTATTTAAAGATTAATCCTTGGTGAATAGTCGGTTTTCTCTTGCACATTTTAAAAAAATATTTATTTATTTTAAAGAGACAGAGAAAGAGAATGACCAGAGGGGTTGCAAAAGGAGGGGAAGTAGACTACCTGAGGTGGAGGGGCTCCATCCCAGGACCCTGAGATCATGACCTGAACCAAAATCAAGAGTCAGACACAACCAACTGAGCCACCCAGATACCCCTCTCTTGCACATTTTAAAGGTCCATACCAGCATTATTCCCAGAGGAGACTGGGGAGCACCATTCTGCATGTAGTTTTCATCTCATTGCTATTATAACTCCTTACCATTTATTTCTAAATAACTGTATACAAGAAAATGATATAAAACACTCTCAGAGACCTTTACAAATTCAGACAAATTTGTCTGGGGCTTTTGATTATTTAGTTTGTAAAGAGCTGTTTTCACAATCCAGAGCAGTGATATATGAATACAGTGGCAAACCCACAGTCACCTGGAAAGGGTTTGGGCAGATGACCTCCCTGAGGAGGAGCCAGCACTTGTATCCAAGTTTCTAGTTGCTAAAAATAGAAATAGTTGATGAGGGAGGGTCCTGAAGGGACATTTTGAGCAATGCTAAGGAGATAAAAATGATAAAAGCCATATTAAACCAGATTAAACCAGATGAGAATAGCAGGTGGGGCATCAAGGGTGCCAGGGCCAAGAAAAAAGAATGTCCTCAGTCATAGGGCATGAGGTCAGAGGGACACCCTGGGGTGGCCTATTGGCCAGCCTTCAGTATCCCATGGAAAAAGCATGGGTTGCTCTAATCCACTGAGCAGATCTGTCTCCCCTAGGGAGCAAATACTTGCCCAGTAGTCCAGAGAGTGACCCATATTTTTTTTTTTCATTTTTCCAGGAGTGAACATAGTAGTGCCCTAACAACTTGAAACCCAGCCTAGCTGACTGGCATCATGGGAGCTGACCAGCCTAGTTTTTGGAGGACATTCAACTCTGAACTGAGATTTCCTTGCTTTCCACTGGGTCAGTCCAGTGTGATGCCCATGCCCTGCATCTCCCATGGGTAAAAAATAAAGAAAATAATTTGAAAAATCCGCTTCTGAATGTAAATGTCCAGCAATTAGGAGAGAGCCTGGTGTTTTGGCCTACTTTGTCCTCAAGACAATCCTATGAGGGACATACCATCTCTTTTGCTGATAGATAACAAACCTAAACACAAAGGGGTTAAGTAATCTGCCCTAACATGTCAATATTAAAAACAAAAAATCCTATATATCTCTAGAATCCAGATGCTTAGACACTGAGCAGTACTGTCTCCCATTGAGATAATACATGGAAAGTGCTTTGACAGTGCCCACCACATAGAAAGAGTTCAATAAATATTGGCTACTATTATTATTCTCCTTTAATATACAGACATTTATATTCCAGTTAAAATTATCAGTTGACTAAAAATTATTTAAAATAACATTTAATTACTTAAAATTATTAGGGGAGACTGGATGGCTCAGTCACTTAAGTATCCAACTCTTGATTTCAACTCTGGTAATGATCTCAGGATCCTGGGATCGAGCCCCACATTGGGCTCCCTGCCCAGTCTGCTTGAGATTCTCTTTCTCCCTCTATTTCTGTCCCTCCTCTACACATGCTCACTCTCTCACATTCTCTCAAGTAAATAAAATTTTTAAAGATTTTATTTGTTAATTTGAGAAAGAGAAGAAGGAGAGAAAGAGAGCACAAAAGGAGAGGAAGAAGCAGACTCTGGCTGAACAGGGAGCCCAATGTGGGGCTCAATCCCAAGATCCTAGGATAATACCTGAGCTAAAGTCAGATGCTTAACCAGATGAGCCACCCAGTTGCCCTTCAAATAAATAAATCTTTAAAAAAATATAACGGTTTATTAAAGTATATTCCCTGGGGACTTCTCCTAGAGCTAGGTAATATCTATGGTAACCAGTCACCAAGATGGCTCCCAATGGTCCCTGCCTCCTACTATTCATATCCTTGCCTTAGTCTTTTCCCACATTGTATCAAGTTTGACCTGTATGATCGGTAGAATAAGGAGGAAGTGAAGAATGGCACTCTTAAGGCAAGGTGATAAAAGACATTGTAGCTTTTGACTTTCTCTCTCTTAGATCCCTCAATCTGGGATAGGTTATAGACCATGTCGTGAGTAGCACTATGAAGACACCCCCCTGTCAGAGAACCAAGGCCTCCTGCCAATAGCCATTTGAAAGTGGATTCTCCCCAGTCAAGCCTTCAGATGACAGCAAACCTGGCCAACATTGTGACAGTAACTTCATGAGACACCCTGAGCCAGAACATCAAGCTAAGCCTCTCCAGGTTTCTTGGCTGTCAGAAACTATGTGAGATAATAACATTTTATTGTTCAAAGGTACTGCATTTGGGATCATTGTTATACAATAACACATAACTAATACATTATCTCCCCTAGAAACCTTTCACTGACCCCCAGCATTTTGGACCCTCTCTACCTATTCTGACACAAGTTTTCATTGTAGCTTTCCCTTCTAGACAATAAGCTCAAGGACAGGGACTAATACTATCGCTGGTTTTTGGACTGCCAGGATCTAGCATAATGCTGTAATTGGTATGGATTTCAGTAGGTATGTATTATTGGACTGAACTGTCTTCACTAGCTATATGTCCTTTCTTAAAAAGAAAAAAATCTGTAGTTCAGATTTTTCATGAATTCAGGTCGTTCTTGCCATCTAAACAACTAGGCTTGCTTTTATTCAACTAGTATTGGTTACTAAAGTTAATACTAAGTTTGTACCATCCAGGGTCTTAGGCATGTCTTTTTTTATTTATGCAGTAGAATTATATAAACTTTTAACAGAAGAGGCTAAGTAGTATGTAAAACAGCAACATTCCTGTGCTTTCAAAAACCACTGTGCCACTAGCCCAGAATATTTCTTCTTTTTTAAAAAAGATTTAACTTATTCATTCATGAGAGACACAGAGAGAGAGAGGCAGAGACACAGGAAGAGGGAGAAACAGGCTCCCTATGGGGAGCCTGATGCCAGACTCAATCCCAGGACCCCATGATCATGGCCTGAGCCAAAGGCAGATGCTCAACCATTGAGCCATCCAGGTGCCCCCAGAATATTTCTTCTAAGTAATATCAAATACCTAGAAATAAAAACAGCTCACCAACGGAAAAGGTAAAATAATTTCCTAGAAAATACTGCCTGAGTTGGAGATTAAATTGAGAGTTGGGACTAAATTGGAGGTTGAATTTTTTAACTCATATTTAATTCACAGAAAACAACTTTATTGTTATTAAAGATATCAGTTCAATCTATGATATCTAAAGATATCAGTTCAACTCTGATCCTGTGGAGAGCAAATTCATCACTTTTTCTTTCTTAAAATGTTATATAAAATTTGAGTGATCATAACACTTCATGTTTTGTATTTGTAAAATAAGAAATGCCTTAGAGATATGTGAACTTCTTAAATAAATAGAAAGCAGTCCACATCAATGCATCCTCCTTCATGGTCATACCAAGAATTCGCCACTTCTAGCATGTTCAGGAAACTAACAAAGGCCTACCTCATCACTGCAAAGTTGTCCTCTATCCTTGCTGCAAAGTATGCTAAAATCCAACAAAGGAATAGATGCCATTTCTGTCAATATGTCTCCAGATGAAGTGTTTCAGCTCTGAGTGATGTGAGGTTCATCTCTGTGCATTGACACAATACACATTCAAAGGTGTATTTGGGAAGGAGGGGGAAGAAGGTAGGGATCTTGGCACAGAATAGTAACTCAACAATGATGAAGTTGTAGAATCCCACACAAAAAAACATCCTCAGGTTTACGTCCTGTTGCAGTCTGGCTGGAGGAAATATTTAAATAAAATAGATGAGTACTCAATATCAATGCAATAAGTTCAAGAATGAAGAGTGAGAATAGAAACTATCTCATGTACATAGCTTGGAAACTGAGAACTGAAGACTGGAACTATCTAACCCTCCTTCTCTCCCAAACACATACACATGCACACACATATTACTTACTTACTACTTACTTTTTTTTTTTAGAGAGAGAGAGAGAGAGGGAGAGAATCTTAAGGAGGTTCCAAGGCTCCACCCCCAGCCCAGAGCCTAATACAGGGCTTGATCTCACAACCCTGAGATCATGACCTGAGCTGAAATCAAGAGTCAGATGATTAGCTAAATGGGCCACCCAGCTGCCCCACACACTCCTTACTTTCTACAATACACTAATAGAATTTTAATTGTTACTCCATTGTCTTTATTATCATGCCTTTACTAATCCAGGAGATTTTTGTCCAGGCAGATAATTTGTTCATTATAGGAATGTCTCAAAAAGACCCTTCACTTCTCCAATAAGAAGCACCAGCAGATAGTTAACACCCTAAAGATCTTCAAATCCCTCAACTCAAAATCCTTCTCATACTGTTTATAATCCTAAACTGTTGTATCATTATCCTTACCCAATCAAGACTCCTCATTGGAAGGCAACTTTAAACCAAACTTTCAATTTGCAATAAAATCTAACCTTGCCTTTTCCCCTAGAAGACATTACCCAAACTCTGTCTAGGTGATCATCTATCTGCCTTACCACAATAAACATGGTTTTATCATGTCAACAGATTGCACTGGTGATATTTGGAGAGCCAGCACTTGGCAAGAGCTGAGTATGGGTCTAGCAATAAACTAAAAGGGTTGGAGACTAACATATGGCCTTTAACCTATTTTCCTTGTAGGGATAAGTAGCCCCCAATGTTTAAATAGTTCCACATCTAGATATTTACATTTCTGCCTATTCCACCATTTGCCACAGTATGTTCTGAGAGATGTTAAGAGATACTACTTTTGTTTAAAAGAAAAATGTTTCTGTGGCCAAACAGTTAAAGAACTGCTGGGATCCCTGGGTGGCGCAGCGGTTTGGCGCCTGCCTTTGGCCCAGGGCGCGATCCTGGAGACCCGGGATCGAATCCCACATCGGGCTCCCGGTGCATGGAGCCTGCTTCTCCCTCTGCCTATGTCTCTGCCTCTCTCTCTCTCTCTCTGTGACTATCATAAATTAAAAAAAGAAAAAAAATCTGAGGATAAAATCCATTATTTCTTAACTGTAGGAATTCTCTCAGGGCCTTTAGTATACTATTTGGTATCAAAAACATCCAAGGGGGAGTTATTAAAATACAGCCAAATGTATTTAAATGCTTTATCTTAAAGTAGCTCCCTAAATTCCCACTGGATACCATAGGGATGATGGACGATTTTATCTAACCTTTCACCCTGCCTTTTATCCACATATCACTACAAGACAATATGGCCAGAAAGTAAAATAAATGACTATAGTTATCTTAGAGCTCAGCATCAGCTCCAGGATAATTTCAGGGCTGCCTTGAGCTATATAATGAAGATGATGAAGGAAATGGATCTTCCTGAGTCCCACCAGCTTGGGGTCTCTATGTCTTGAGCCATGCTTAGGTGGTTTCAGCCCTCTCCACAAAATGGAATGCCAGCTGTCCAACATCCTGCTGGGAGTTTCTCAAGGCTTGCCTACACTTACAAGTGACAGATATCAACTGGCTAAATCTTCCATGTGGCTGATCTTTGCTCAAAGGTAGCCTCTCCTGGCATAGATTCCTCAAGGAGAGGAGGCATCTGGCACACTCTGCTTCACCAACAGCTAAAATCCTCATGTTGGTAATCTTTATTTTGCCATGCCTTCTACCGAGATCTCCACTTAAAGGACATCCCTTCAGTTAGCATTTCCAGCTCTGATTTCCCTGTTTTGGGTTGAGGAGAGGAAATTAATTGACATTTACTGTGCATTTTCTATGTGCCTGACATGACATATGGCACTTTACATTCTTCCTCTCATGTAAGTCACACAACTATAAGAAATAATGAGTGCATGTTTATATCGCCTTTATCATGTGCCAGTCACTGTCATGACTGCTTTACTTATTTTCAGTCACAATGCTCATAGCAACCCTGGGTGGTAGACAGTTATTATCCCCACTTTCTGGGGGGAAGAAACTGAGGGATTGAAAGGTGAAGCAGTTAGTCCAAGATCACGTAGGTGGTCAGTGGCAGGGCCAGAGTTGAACACAGTCCATATATCTAACCACTACATTACCCTCTATCTACCATATCTGCCCTACTAGATGTGAAAACCAAAGCTCAAAGAAATTAAGTGTCTTACTCAAAGGCACATAGGAAGTGGCAGGGCTGGGGCCAGAATTTCTGTCTGCCTATAAGTCCTTATTTTTTCTCTAAACCAGCAGTTCTTAAAGCATAGTCCCCAAACCCATTCATCAGTGTCAGTTGAAAACCTGTAGAAATGTAAGTCCTTGGGTCCTACCCCAGACCCATTGCTTCTGAAATTCTGCTTTGGGGCCCAACAATCTCCAGATAATTGTGATGCAGGCTAAGGTTTGGGAAGCTCTGCTTTGCACCATGCTACCTTGAAGCTTGAGGTCACCTTCAAGAGCTAGAGGGACTATGCTGTCCAGTGGTTAAAGGCTCTGAGAAGTTAAGAGAATGAGCAGACAGCAGTAACTGCCTTGCTAGGAGAAAACTTGGATTAGACCCAGAATATTTCATTGCCTTGTCAATAGCCAGGCCAGTGGTTTCTCTTTTTCCCCCTTATCTCTTCATGGAACAGGAAAAGAATAGTCTGTGGTCCAGTCTGTGGTTAAGTCCTCTCCTTAGCTATCCTTTACCCTGCTGTTTGCTTCCCAGAAACAGAGGTTGTCAATGCATTTCTGTTCAAAGTGTTGCCACTTTTGCCTGTCTACTCTGTTACTACTTGTGATACTTTTTGTCTTTCAGCCCCTTCCTCTTTGGGAGGAAACACTTCTGTGACAACATGGTCAGCTGATATGCTGCCCTCTTCTTGGTACATGGTGCAATGAAAAAATTAAAAATAATTCTTGAAGCCCTCCTTTCTGACAGTGAAAGGAAAGGTTGGGATCCCCTCCACTGCCCAGCTGAGCCCAGAACAGGTGCTAGTGAGAGCCAGGCAGCCAGAGGGTCAGCTGTCTGAGGAAGGAAACATTAGGAGAAAAAAGAAGAAGAAAAAAAATTCTTATAATTCTGAAACCAAACTTTTTTTTCCTCTTTTGCTCCAAGGGTCAATTCAGTGGCTAAACTCATGCTTTCACCACCCACTGCTTCTCTTAAATATTTAAGATCCCAGCTTTCCCCTGAATCAAGCTGTTGTCAAGAGGTTCTATGTATATACAGGAGACAGAGCAATAAATTGATGTTTATAGAGGAAAAAAGGAAGTCAAGGAATCTTTGATTGTTCAGGGTGGGAGCTTGAAAGGCCTTTGACACAAGACAAAGAAACTGTGGCCAATAGCTATACCACAGGGGAAAGGGAGGGAGCCATAGATTATGAGAAGAAGAAGCTAAGCTGGCTCCAAGGTGCTTATTTGCAGTCATGTATCAAAAGCATACTACTTTTTAAAAAGCATTGTCCTTCCTTAACACAAATTAATGTGAGATCATTGTGTTTCTTTAGGCCATACATTTCAGTGCAAGGCCAATGTGGAGTGCTCTATTTTCATTTCCAGGCTGAAATGGGGGCCTCCTGTGGGAGAACATGCTGTATACTGACTACAGATGGGAGAAGAGTGTCCAAAAGCTACCCAAATCTCACTCATCTCTGTTCTTGCCTTCCGACGGTTTCCAGGGATCTATTAGTCTGTTGGTTTCTTTGGTGTTTGACTTGGAATCTTGGTTTTTAATGGGCTACGCTGAAGCCAGTTAATATCAGAAAGGGCACTACATTAAGAATCACCAAGCTGGGATCCCTGGGTGGCGCAGTGGTTTGGCGCCTGCCTTTGGCCCAGGGCACGATCCTGGAGACCCGGGATCGAATCCCACGTCGGGCTCCTGGTGCATGGAGCCTGCTTCTCCCTCTGCCTATGTCTCTGCCCCTCTCTCTCACTGTGTGCCTATCATAAATAAATAAAAATTTTAAAAAATTAAAAAAAAAAAAAGAATCAGCAAGCCTGAACTGATTAACCGAAAAAGAGTATGTGCAGTGTTGAACATGGACATTAGATGCAGGGAGAACATTCCCCAGCTGTGAGTCTCTAAATCCCAGTGGATTGTCTTGAGGGTTAAATGAGAAAAATTCATGTAATTGTCGCCTGTTAGCTATGACTGTTCAATTCATATTCACTGGGAATTTATGGGTGCCTGCCCCTGTGCGGGCAGGCCCCACAAGGTCACAACAGGGCTTTCTGTGGGGGCAGGCCTGGTTTGCACCATCACCAGCCTCACCCCTCAACCTGGGCCAGTGAATTTGGATAATCTCTGTAAGCTCCAAAACTTCAATATCTTCTCATCTAAAGAAATACATGTCTTTGGGGCAGGGGTTGGGGGAATTGGCGGGGGGGGGGGGGGGGGCATGAGGAATAAGTGAAGGAAATCACCTGAAAGTTTCAAACTGCTATGCCTGTCTAGCAAAAGATAGCATCAAACTTTGTTATATGAGTAGAATATCTACCTTTAAACTTCTGATATTAATATTGGTTGAACTTTTACTGCTGTGATATAATAGAAAGAACCTCTGAATCAGGAATTAGACCAGAACTTAGGTCCTGGTTCTGCAATTCGGTCACTTATTAGCTGTGCAACTTTGAGCTAGTCACTTAACTTCCCCGGGCCTCAGTTTCACTACCTAAGAACTAGGCTAACCTTGTCTACCCCACATGTTGTTGAGAGGGGTCAGGATGGCTTCTCTCCTTCTTCTTCTTAAATTGCTGCACCCTTCTTAACACCTAAAGACTACAATCTGGATTCCTCTCACCACCCTAAGTTTGCTGCCCACAAGTGTCCAGTTTGGTTTGTGCATGTTGTAGGAATGATAATTATAATGAAATTCATCATTTACTGGACACTTGATGCATGTGACTGTACATATGTTAAAGCAAATAGTCCTCACAACTCTGCAAAGTAGAAGTTACCCTTCTCAGTTTGGAGGCAGGCTCAGAGAGGTAATTGTATGGAAGTCACACAGCTAATAACCTGAGATTTTGACCAATACCTGAGTCCACACACTTAATTACTATTATTATCATGGTTCACTTATTTTGCATACTCCTTGGATGAAGAATGCAACGTACTTGGATGGAAGATCCCAAATCCTGACTCCTAAATCTTCATTTTAAACCACACAGAAAATATCTACCACACAATTTAAGTTTGATCAGCTTTCCCATCCTCAGTCCTCCAAAATAACTACCATTATAAAAAACATCATGTAATGAAATCTCAGCCTTAAAAGTTATAAAAAGTCTCCATCATAAACGACAGATAATGTTTCTATAATGAAATATATTTTGGTTAGTTCTAAGGTTTTTTGAAAATATTTTATGTATAATATGCAACACACACAGAGTCCTCAAAGCTTTTTTTTTTTTTTCCCCACAAAAGCCACAGAGAAAAATTTTCCCAGGACCCGAGCTCAGGATATTCCTGATACCAGATGCTTCTACAAGCTGGGCTACTGTCAGTGATACAGATAAGCTGCCAAGAAGCCAGGCCATTTCCACTCCACATTGGTCTGAGGCCAGAGTGTTGTCTTTCAGCTTTTAGAAAGACCTCCCAGGGTGAGGTGGACCAGCAACGACCATATGTGACCATCATGGCCTGCAGGGTGGAGAAAAAAGGTAAAAACCCTTTGAATGGCCAAGATCTTGTCTGCAAAAGCTGGAAAACTCTTTTTCCAATGCAAAAGCAGAACAGTCCAAACTAATTTTTACTTGAGGAGGTAGAGAGTCCTGGTTCAACAGTCCAAGTCGTGCTAATCAATTTCTGAGGAGGACTCTGTCCTAATGCTGCGGGCCTCATACAGCAAGCTCAGTTCTACAGGGTTGGTCACAGTGTGTTTATCTTGCATTATTCCCAAGTAAATCCCAAGGGATCTCATGATAAGCTTGGTAAAACTCCATGCCAGGAAGGCACATACGTGAGCATGCCACATTGACATGGTGTTGATCTAGAACATTGACAAAGGAAATATATTCAAAGAATATGAAAGGAGAGGCTGCTTAATGTCTTTTCTTTACTAGATTTTACATTTACAGGCTTTTGTAGAAGGATATCCTTGGCCTCTAGTAAAGCATGGGGGTGAAGGCAATAGAAAGGGAAATGCCTAAAGTCATTGAAAGTCCCTAGTCCATTCATTCAGCAACTGTTTGGGTGAGCCCACCATGTACCAGATAAGGTGCCATGTGCTGCAGATACAAATGACCAAGAAGGCATCACTCATAGCCTCTTGAAACTTGATATCTTGTGGAGGAGTCAGTCAACAATCAAATAACTGCATAAGTATATGCAAAATTGAAGCTGTGCTAAGTGCTAAGAAGGAGTGGTCACAGTCTTTTGAGAAGTTAAGAAAATCTGACTTAAAGAGGTCAGTGAGGACTTCCCTGAGAAAGTAATGTTTCCATGAAGATCTAAAGGATGAGTAGACATCCGCTAGACAAAGTAACAGAGGTGAGAGTCTTGGCCAAGGGAATAGTAGATGCAAAGACTTTGTGTTGAGAGGGAGCCATCTTGGTAGGAAGGCAAAGAGATCTGACCCGAGTGTCACCAGAAAGTCCTACCAGCTCCTAAATACCTCTACACTCTGATGTCTAAATCCCACCATTATTAAGGCATGTTTTGCATTAAGATTGTTTTCCCCCTTAAAGTGCTCTTTTATGCTCAGAAGAATAGACTATTAAGGCAAGTGAATTATTTTATCTGATCAATTTTCTTCCTAACAGCACAGGTCATGGCCACAAGTCCTTGAAATTTGTGCAGGAGTTTGAATAGATGGTGTTAAAATACACACCCACATATTTTATAACACTTTGCTAGATGGTGCCAGCAATCAGGCATTTAATGAGGGGAGTTTCTATGAAACTTAAGGGGAAAACAAAGATTGTTAGAAACCCACTTTCTGAGTCCAGAGGGCAGCCCGTCAAGATTTTTAAGCTTGGGGCAGCCCTGGTGGTGCAGCAGTTTGGCGCCGCCTGCAGCCTGGGGTGTGATCCTGGACACCCGGGATCGAGTCCCACATCGGGCTCCCTGCATGGAGCCTGCTTCTCCCTCTGCCTGTGTCTCTGCCTCTCTCTCTGTTTGTCTATGAATAAATAAATAAAATCTTTAAAAAAATTTTTTTTAAGCTTGAGTTTGAGGCATCTTTAAAAGGTGGAGTGTGGATAGCAGTACCCATTTAATTATTTTTCCTGGTTTGGAATTTGAATGCCTCTGGTGATGGCATTAGGGGGTCCAGTGAACTTTCTGAACAGTCCACTCAGCAGAAGGCATGAAGGTTGCCTATACATAATCTCTTGTGGTCATTTTTTTTAGTTTATATCAAGTCATCCAGCTTCAGCTTACAAGACTTTAGGAAACGGGCAGTCTTTTTTTTTTTTTTTTTTTTTTTTTAATTATGGAAAAGGGCAGTCTTAGTTCCAAATCAGAAGAGAGAAAAAAATTAGAAACTAATTTGGAGGGTTGAAACCAGATATTAGAGCAAACTAAAAGTGTTCAGGACTTAGTAAGGATTGGCAAAATGTGCAAGATACAGCCCACATGGGTACACTATAGTTTTCTACTGAAACAAAAAACAAAATCTAGGGGGATCCCTGGGTGGCTCAGCAGTTTAGCACCTGCCTTTGGCCCAGGGCATGACCCTGGAGTCCCGGGATCCAGACCCGCGTCGGGCTCCCGGCATGGAGCCTGCTTCTCCCTCTGCCTGTGTCTCTGCCACTCTCTCTCTATGTCTATCATGAATGAATAAAAAAAAAAAAATCTATAGTCACCCCCATTTCTTCATTTCAAAGATAATCAAAGTAAGACTGATTTGTTTGTAAAGTAAGTCTGGTATCGTTAATCTTGGCCTGATTATTTATATAAGTGCAACAAGAGCTTGCCTAGGCCCATTTTTGAGTTTGCTTTGCTGGAACTTTTCATTCGAATTTCTAGATTGGACTTTTAAAAGCCTCTCAAGACTAGGAAGCCAAGCCAAGAATTCACTACCATGTTTTTCCTGTAATACCTACTGATTTGGGTGAATTCCTCTCTTCTCAGTAACCCCCAAATATCCTAATATTCTTGGGTCTGCCAAGAAGTGACCTTCCTTTCTTATTTGTAAGGTGGGGAATGCTGTAAGCCAGACACAGGCCAGCTTTTCTAAGTGGGGGCCTTATAGACACTGGCTCCTTAAAAGCAACCTTAGTTCCTTAAAGCTGTTGGGTCATATCTGATTTGATGTACCTCATTCTCAAATATGATATTCCAGTCAAAGCCTTGTCAACATTGTCAAAACCAATGTTTCTAATTGTATCTTATTACAAGAACAGATTCCTATTAAACTTAACGCAACTTATTGTCATGAAAATAAAAGTACTAAAAGTTTCCACATTCTGGAGGGATCAAGTAGGGAGAAAAGATAAGTATTTCAATTCTGTTTACATAGGTGTAATTTATCAAATTGCTGCAAGTTACAGATAGTTTGAAAGATAAGGGAAAAAGGATTTCCTAAATCTGGAAAATATTAAAGAGCCAGCAATGTTTCAAACAAAAATTCACAGAACACTTATAATCATCCTTGTGAGTCTGTACATCCCATGAATTAATTTTTGTCTTGCTTATGAATCCATCAGCTTTTTCATTAGTTCTGTAAATTCCCAGTACAGTGGCAGAGTCTCAAAACTACTCAAGGGATACCATCATGGAACATTCTGACCTATAGCTAGTCATAAACCCTTTCAGAGAAGAATCAGAGTAAGACCATAATTGTCTGGGAATTTTTTTTAAAAAGGCATAAAATGTCCATGGTTAAAGTTCTGTTGAGAGTTCATTTGATAAGGAAAAATAGTTATTTTTGTGGCATACAACATTTTAACATAATAACTAGACAATGAAGGTACTGCAAGTTTCTAAGAAGTGACACAATTTCTGTAATACCTATATTAGTAACATATGTCCATACACATATAACCCAAGAAGATTTATCATCACTTATATTTGACAATGTTTCCCACGTAATTTAACATGCCAAATAATTTTAATTAGCTTAACATCTCTCTTTTACAAAACGAGACAAAAATCCTTTGAGATTTTCCAGGAGTGCTCTGGGAAATCTCAAAGTTAGTTTTAAGTTAAAAAGATTCTATTTAGACTTTGATTTTGAAAACCTGTCAAAAATGTCAAAAGATTTGAACACTTGACTACATAGGATCGATCACAAGTCACTGTGAAACAATACTTAGTTATCCATTTAACCAAAGTGACAATTAAAAGACTTCAAAGGCAAATGTAGAAAGTTATAGCTGTAAAAAAAAAAAAAAAATCAGCTCTTTTAATATTGAGAATACTTGGTTTTCTTAAGTAGTCAAAGATCTGATAAAGACAATATGAAGCACAGGACATTATTTTAGGACATAAAATCCTGATTGCTCAGGCAGATTACTTAAAAGGTAAGGAAAAATATTTTTTACAGTGTTTTAATAAGAGCAGACCAATAATCTAAGAAAACTTTAATGAGAGAAAACCAAGTTCTAATTTTGTGTCAGTATACTAGTTAGTAACATGAAGGCTAATTTTTTTATGACCCATATAAATAAATCCACCCAATCTGGGCAAGCTCAGATCACCCAAGAAAAAATTCTTTTTCCAAGATTCCTTTCCCATTAACCTTCTAAAAAAATTTTTTTTATATTCATTCAGTTTTTGTCCTACTCTTTCTTATTTCGAAGTCTGGAACAATTAGTCATTCTACTTTAGAACAAAATTTCTCTTTTTCCTTTAACAACAACAAGAAAAAAAAAACACTTCATACTTTCACTTACCAAAAACACATTTTACTTTCCTTGCACACAGAGCTGTTTTTTAATTACTTTTATCATTTCTAGTATATTCATTTACACATATGGATTAGAATTTTTAACCATTAGTAACCCTAGTTTTCAGTGAAAACCAGGAATCAGGTAATTGTGAATTGTAACATACTATCATTCTGTAGCAAATTATGAACACATTATTACATAATTTCTAGAGGCATATCTTTCTCATATTATAATCTTTCATGTTTATTAACAGATTCAAATATATTTAGCTTCTTTATCATGTATAAAAACAAGATGCCAAAAGTAGATAAACTTATGTTTGGCAATTAATGTTTCAATATTTTATCTTTCTTGGAAATGATGTAGATATTCAATGAATATCCATCAATTAACTGAATATAGTGCTAAAGTTTCAAGTTACCAAAAGATTTTTGCAACTATTTTTTTTCTTAATTCCAGTATAGGGACACCTGGGTGGCTCAGTGGTTAAGTGTTAGACTCTTGATTTTGACTCAGGTCATGATCTCAGGGTTGTGAGATCAAGCCTTGCTTCAGGCTCTGAGCTGAGCCAGGGAGTCTGCTTGAGATTATCTCTCTCCATCTACCTCGGCCCCTCTCCCTCATCGCCCCCCATGATCACATTTCCTCTCTCTTTCTCAAATAAATAAATTTTTTTAAAAAAATTCCAGCATAATTAACATACAGTGTTATATTAGTTTTAGGTGTACAATATAGTGAGCCAACACTTCCATAAAATACCCATTGTTCATCACAAATGCACTCCTTCATCCCCATCACCTATTTCACACACACACACACACACACACACACCCATCTCCCGTCTGGTAAACTTCAGTTTGTTCTCTATAGTTAAGAGTCTCTTTCTTGGTTTGTCCCTCTTGGCCTCCTTTACTTATTTGTTTTGTTTATTAACTTCCACATATGAGTAAAATCATATGGTATTTTTCTCTCTGACTTATTTCACTTAGCATTATATTCTCTAGTTCCATCCATGTCATTGCAAATGGCAAGATGTCATTCTTTTTATGGCTTAATAATATTCCATTTTATATACATACCACATCTTCTTTATCCATTCATCTATCAAAGGACATGGGCTGCTTCCATAATATTCTTCATAATATTCTCTAACAGTTGTTTGTGTTTCTGTGATTATTTCTCCTCTTTCCTTTGAGATTTTGTTTGAGTTCTCTCTCTCTCTCTCTCTCTCTCTCTCTCTCTCTCTCGGAGTCCAGCTAGAGGTTTGTCAATTTTGTTGATCTTTTCAAAGAACAAGCTCCTGATTTAATTGATCTGTTCTATTGGTTTTTTAGTTTCTATATCATTTATTTCTGCTCTAATCTTTATTTCCTTCCTTCTGCTGTTCTGGGGTTTTGTTTGTTGCTCTTTTTCTAGCTCCTTTAGGTGTAAGGTTAAGTTGTTTGAGACTTTCTTGCTTCTTTTTTTTTTAACAGTTAATTTTTTTTAAGATTTTATTTATTTATTCATGAGAGACACAGAGAGAGGCAGAGACAAAGGCAGAGAGAGAAGCAGGCTCCATGCAGGCTGCCCGATGTGGGACTCGATCCTGGGACTCCAGGATCACACCCTGAGCTGAAAGCAGATGCTTTAACCGCTGAGCCATCCAGGTGTCCCAAGATTTTTCTTGCTTCTTGAGGTAGGCCTGTATTGCTATAAACTTCCCTCTTAGAACAGCTTTTGCTGCACTACAAAGGTTCTGGACCATTGCATTTCCATTTTTGTTTGTTTCCATGTACTCTTTGATTTCTTTATTGATTTCTTGATTGATCCATTCATTGTTTAGTAGCACTGTTATTTAACCTCCATGTATATATGGTCTTTCTAGATTTTTTCTTGTGGTTGATTTCTAGTTTCATAGTATTGTGGTCAGAAATACATAGTATGACTTCAATCTTTTTGAATTTGTTGAGGTTTGTTTTGTGGCCTAATATGCGATCTATCCTAGAGAATGTTTCTGTGTACACTTGAAAAGAACCTATAGGGGTGCTGGGTGGCTCAGTTTGTTAAGCATCTGACTTTTTATATTGGCTCAGATCACAATCTCAGAGTCCTGGGATTGTGCACTGGGTGGGGCTCTAGACTCAGTGAGGAGTCTGCTTGAGGATTCTCTCCCTCTTCCTCCACCCCTCCCCCACTCACATGTGCACACATGTTGCACACACTCTCTCTCTCAGGTAAGTAAATAAAATCTTTTTTAAAGAAGAAAGAAATAAAAGAATGTGCAGTCTGCTGTTTTAAGATGCAATGTTCTGAGTGTATCTGTTAAATCTATCTGGTTCAGTGTGTTATTCAAAACAGTGTTTTTCTTGTTGATTTTATGTTTGGATGATGTATCCAACAATGTAAGTGGGATGTTAAAGTCTCCTACTATTATTGTATTATACTACCAATTAGTTTCTTTATATTTTTCATTAACTGTTTCATATACTTGAGTGCTCCCATGTTGGGTGCATACTTAAAATTGTTATAGCTTCTTGCTGGATTGATTCCTTTATTATTATATAGTCTCCTTCTTTGTCTCTTTTTACAGTCTTTGTTTAAAAGTCTATTTTTTCTATTATAAGTATTGATACTCTGGCTTTCTTTTGACATCCGTTTGAATGATAAATGCTTCTCCATCCTCTTACTTTCAATCTGTGGGTGTCTTTAGGTCTGAAACAAGTATCTTAAAGGCAGAATATAGATGGGTCTTGTTTTTTTACACACTGTGTCACACTATGTCTTTTGATTGGAACTTAATCCATTTGCATTCTAATTAACTATGAATAGATATGAATTTGTTGCCATTTTGTTATTTGTTTTGTGGTTGTTTTTGTAGTTTTTCTCTGATCCTTTCTTCTTTTGCTCTCTTTCATGGTTTGCTGGTTTTCTTTAGTTATATTATACTTGGATTCCTTTCCCTTTATTCTTTGCATATCTATTAGTGGTTTTTGATTTGTGGGTTATCATTAGGTTCATATATACCATCTTTGGTTTTTACAACTATTTTTAAGTAGACATATTATAAAGCATAATTATTATTGAAAAGTTCATTTATAAATTTGTATCCCATTTACTTCTTTTTAATTCACTTGTTCCTATAATTATGCTTGAATTGCTCATGAAAATTTCATGAGACATTAAACAAAGCTAGCCATCATCTTAAGTTATTTTTCTTGTTGGCATATCAGGCAAGTTTCAAAAAAATTATGGAAGCAAAGAACCTAAAAGTTAAACATTTGGTTTTTCCCCTTCTTATTTTTTAATTGCTATGCTTGACATGCATCAAGCAATTTATTTTTATTGTACATTTTGTTCTTAGGTTGAATCCATGGTTTTATAATTTTAAACATATAGTAGAGATAATTTAAGTTTGACTAGTAAATCTAGGTTGGAAGAAAATATATATCCACATTATAAAATATCCTGAGAATTCTGAAGACATACTTATCTTATTTTGCCAATGGTTTTTAAGGTAGCTTTATTTACCAAAGAATATCCCAGATCATGCAAACTTGAACACACATACACACATATCAGCTGGTTTCTTTATTTCTGAGAGTTCTAGGGAAATTTAATTTATGTAAGTGCCCACTTACCTCTAAACCAATTAGGGTAGAACTCATTTGAGGTATTTTTTTTTAAGATTTTATTTATTCATTCATGAGAGACACAGAGATGCAGAGACATACACAGAGGGAGAAGCAGGCTCCATGCACCAGGAGCCCGATGTGGGATTCGACCCCAGGTCTCAGGATCGCGCCTGGGCCAAAGGCAGGCGCCAAACCGCTGCGCCACCCAGGGATCCCATCCTCTTACTTTCAATCTGTGGGTGTCTTTAGGTCTGAAACAAGTATCTTAAAGGCAGAATATAGATGGGTCTTGTTTTTTTACACACTGTGTCACACTATGTCTTTTGATTGGAACTTAATCCATTTGCATTCTAATTAACTATGAATAGATATGAATTTGTTGCCATTTTGTTATTTGTTTTGTGGTTGTTTTTGTAGTTTTTCTCTGATCCTTTCTTCTTTTGCTCTCTTTCATGGTTTGCTGGTTTTCTTTAGTTATATTATACTTGGATTCCTTTCCCTTTATTCTTTGCATATCTATTAGTGGTTTTTGATTTGTGGTTATCATTAGGTTCATATATACCATCTTTGGTTTTTACAACTATTTTTAAGTAGACATATTATAAAGCATAATTATTATTGAAAAGTTCATTTATAAATTTGTATCCCATTTACTTCTTTTTAATTCACTTGTTCCTATAATTATGCTTGAATTGCTCATGAAAATTTCATGAGACATTAAACAAAGCTAGCCATCATCTTAAGTTATTTTTCTTGTTGGCATATCAGGCAAGTTTCAAAAAAATTATGGAAGCAAAGAACCTAAAAGTTAAACATTTGGTTTTTCCCCTTCTTATTTTTTAATTGCTATGCTTGACATGCATCAAGCAATTTATTTTTATTGTACATTTTGTTCTTAGGTTGAATCCATGGTTTTATAATTTTAAACATATAGTAGAGATAATTTAAGTTTGACTAGTAAATCTAGGTTGGAAGAAAATATATATCCACATTATAAAATATCCTGAGAATTCTGAAGACATACTTATCTTATTTTGCCAATGGTTTTTAAGGTAGCTTTATTTACCAAAGAATATCCCAGATCATGCAAACTTGAACACACATACACACATATCAGCTGGTTTCTTTATTTCTGAGAGTTCTAGGGAAATTTAATTTATGTAAGTGCCCACTTACCTCTAAACCAATTAGGGTAGAACTCATTTGAGGTATTTTTTTTTAAGATTTTATTTATTCATTCATGAGAGACACAGAGATGCAGAGACATACACAGAGGGAGAAGCAGGCTCCTGCAGGGAGCCTTATGCAGGGCTGTATCCCAGGACCTTGGGATCATGACCTGCAAAAGGCAGACACTCAACCACTGAGTCACCCAGGTGCCCCTTATTTGAAGTACTTTATAAATTAATTTGGTAATAGCATTTGGAGACAGAAAAATATCACTTGTGTATAACATACAGAAATATATATATACACACATACATAAACATATAGACAAATACAGATTTTTTTAGCTTTCATTCTAAAATTTTAGTCATAAGTTAATAAAACATAGTAATACAAACTCACTGGTTTATCTCCACTTTCTATTTTTATCTCCATTGTGTTTCTGGTAAATGGGACAAATTAATGTTACCTGTATGCCAATATTTGCAGAGAAGACTTTTAAATTTTTCTTTTGCCCTGATATGTAATCTAATGAAGTCTATGAACTAAATTTTAGACCAGTGACTGACAGGACACCCAGCAGCTGTCTGGACATCTCCAGTGCACATCTGAGGGGATGAAACATCTAGCTTTGGTTCCAAACAGCTTTTTTTTTCTCTTTTCAGCCTAAGGTGGTTGTTTTTGGAGGTCTCTGAGTTCCCTGAGAGCCCCAGAGGGAGAGTAGAGGGCCTAAAATTCAAGTGGCTGTAAAAACTGAGAGGATAAAGTGAAGTGGAAAAGTTTGGCAGGGATGGACAGAGGAATAGAGGAGGTGGGGGGCTGAAGAGGAACATTTAAAATTCAAGGGAACTGGAAGAAATATTGAAGGTGCTAAAAGGAGGAAGGACGAGAGATACAATGGAAAGGTAGAAGCCTTAGAGGAGCCAGTATGGGGAGATCTCAAGTTTTCCAAAGAGGCCAGTGGAGTTCTAAATTATCCTCAGTAAAATCATGCCAACAAGAAAAGAAGCAGACAAGTTGGCAGAGCCTATAATTAGCAGACATACAAGAAGGAGGCTTCCGTCAACTGAGAAGTTCCCATGGGAGAAGCAGAATCCAGTAAAGAGAACAGAGCCCTCACAGAGGGCAGAATCCAGTAAAGAGAGCCCTCACGGAGAACCAAGAAGAAAAACTTCCAGCCTAGAGAGTTAGAGATTAGTTCCCTCAGGAAAGAGAGCCAGAAAGAAGAGACTTCCAGCTCAGAAGTTACCTTTCAAGGAAGCCAGGGTCTCTAACTCATCCTCTTACAAACAGAGAAGTATAGGACTCTACAGCATCTGTTTGTCTGGGACTCTAAGTCAGCTTCTGGAGTATACTCAGAATCTGAAGCATCAAAATCTGTCCTTACCAGCTTCAACAATGTCTGTCTTAAGCACTGTTTCCAGAGTCAGACTCTCCAATGGATCCCCAATCCATCAGGCAGGAGGAAAGACAAAGGCTTCAAAGGTGCATTCTCAGGGTCCTAGGTGAGAAGTCTAGGGACCCAGTGATGAATCTGATCTCATCTGAGTCATGGCACCACAACTGTTAAGGAAAAAAATATTCAATGAGACTTGTTCAAGAAGGTGAGGCAGACTTTATTCAGGACCATCATGATAGGTACCGGGAATATTACAATGGGATTTTCCAGTGGGGGAGAGAGACTGGGCTCAACTCCAAATAGTGCAGGGCAAGTGGTATTTTGAAGTCAAGGAGTAGAGTAGGGGGGTATAGTGGATAAAAAATTACTAAGAAGAAATATCAGGCATAAGAAGGGTTTTGGCTAAACCCACCTGGATTCTTGCTGACAACAGGCCAGGATGGTCAGACGTCTTCAGGGAGACGACGAGCCCAACCAGATAATATCGAAGGTGATCAGGTATCAAGGGTGAGTGGCTCTAGTTAAACTGACTTATCAAGTTCTTGCTAAAACTAGATTTTACAAGGACATGCAGAGATGGGCCCCGGGAAGGTCCAGGAGACTGATTAAAGTCTGCTCAAGCAAAGTATCTTTGTTAGTGGGTTTACTTTAAAGAGGAAAAGAATATCAAAAATGGGAGAGGAGCGCGCCTGGCTGGCTCAGTTGGTTGAGCGTCTGCCTTTGGCTCAGGTCATAATGGGTGCTGGGATTAAGCCCTGCTTCGCCCTCTGCCTCTCCTCTCAATCTCTCTCTCTCTCTCTCTCTCTCTCTCTCTCTCACACACACACACACACACACACATGAATCAATCAATCAAACTTTAAAAAAAAATGGGAGAGGGCATCCCAGAGATAAAACTTTATATTTTTCTAAATTTATCTCAAGACTATCTCTGCTAGAATTCATTAAAAGTCTGGCCCCCTGAAAATCATGTAACTTTTGCCTTCAGAGAGAGGTTATGAAGGCTCCAGGATAGTCTCAGCCTCTGAGAAAAGTCCATGAAAGGAAACAACCCAATAGAAGGAGGGAAGCATCACATTGTGAGAATGTCAGTAACTCATCATAATTTACCTAACCCTAGCCTTCCTCTCTAAATCACTTTTAGCTACTCAAGTATCCTTAAAGTTGTGTAACTGATGTAATACATTGATTTCAGCATTCTTTTCCTAGACCCTCATACATTTCAACCCCTTGGCACATGATCGGGCAGGTAAATTATTCTGGCTTTTCAGTCAGTGAAGCCTGGGTTCAAATCCTGACTCTTCAACTTAGCTCTGTGACCACAGGCAGGTTTTCTAACTTCCCTAAACTTAATTTTCTCAACTGTAAGCCTGGAGTCATTATTTTACCTAACCCACAAAGCCTCTTTGAAGGTGGGATAAAGTAATGCATCAAAGTGCTTAGCAAATTGCCTGTCATAGAGACCGCACTTAGTCAGTGGAAAACATGTGAAAAGAAGAGATAGGTGAGGGGAACTGGCAAAGTCTAGAAAGAGTGTATAATTCCAAAGAGATAGAAGTGCCATGGGTTCCACAGGATGGGTCAGCTAGGCAAAATGGCACACTTACCAAGTCTCAAAAGAAATTAAAAAGTCTTAGAGAAACTGGGCCTGAAAGTTATAGACACAGTGAAAAGTGCTCTATCCTTCTCTTGCTTTCTTCCCAGACATACAAACGAGATTACCAAGAGACAAGAAAGAAAAATGATGAGGGCCCCCAGGTATTGCAGTATGGGTTCTGCCTGAAGAGGCCCTATGGTGCTGAAATAGAATTTAAGATTAAGACTTTTGACTAGGGCAGGACAGCTGCTTGGGGAACTTCCCAGCAAAGTGATGCTTAGAAAACTGGTAAAAGCTTAAGTAAGTGAGAGTTAAAAAGCAGGACAAACAGAGCAAAGGATACTTACTATCTTCTTGCCAATTGTGAGCTGTAGCCCATGAGACTGGCCTTGTTACAGATGGGATAATTTCTTGCCGGAAAGTTATCTGCCCTTGTTGAGCTTGGCCTTGGGTACTCAATGTTCTCAGGCTTGGCATGGTTTTCTCCAGTAAGATTTTCTCTTTCTGGAGGAAAAAAAAAAAAGCAATACAGTAAAAAAAAAAAAAAAAAAGGAAACTCTATAGTGAGAATGCCAGAGAATATTTGGGGATATGAATCATAGGGGAGAGAATTTCTGAATTTCTCTTTTCCCAACATTATTTTCATTAAGGAGAAAGAGATTTCCTTCTTGAGCCCCTGTGTCTACAATTCCTTAAAACACTTTCTTATGAAGTTCTTGCATGTGTTTCTTTTTTTAATATATAGACATCCTGAACACCTGTTCCTTTCTCTGTGTGCCCTTTTCTCTCATGTGGCTGTGGGAAGAATTTCAACAGGCCTAGCCAACACAGATAATAACAACAGGACATTATGCCCTTGCAGCTTATGCAGTAGTAGCAATACTTCCACTGAGTGGCCTGGTTTCCTGCCTCCCTGAGGTGACTACAAAGGAATGAACAGAAAGCATCTGTAACATGCTCTGTACATCTCCACTGAGGGTACTGCTAGCCTCAAGCATCCAAAAGGCCCACTGAGGAAACACGGCCAAATCTCCTAGTCAGGATTACAGGAAACAGATCTATAAAGTGGAGGTGGCTGTAAGTTTGCCAAGAAAGTAAATCATGCATACCAGCTTTCAGGACCACTTAGTGAACAACAGATTCTAGGCCCCCTCATATACAGAAAAAAATAAATGGACAATAATAGTACAGAAAAATATTTTATGTTTCACTAGAAAACTATGTATCCCTTTCTACAGTACACTCTTCCAGGTTATGAGACTCTAGCATTATTCATTGGTTTTATTTCATAAAGCTTTGTAAGCATGTAGGTAACTGATAGACATGTAATTTCTATTCTGTCTGGTAATGATTTAACTAACCAACCCCACGGTCACCCTAACTGTCTTTGAAACTGGAAAAGTTTTGTCTCCAATTTGCAATTCATCTCAACATTCCTTTACTTGTATAAATCTGTGTTGTTCTGACTTTTCATTTGAAACAATTGTTATACATTGAACAATATTCCCCCCTCAAAAAAATAATATTGAAGTCCTAACCCCCACATATGAATGTGACCTTATTTGAAAATAGATTATTTGTAAATGATCAAGTTAAGGTGATGTCATAGGGTGGATCTTAATCCAACATAACTGTGTCCTTATTTTAAAAAAAAGGGGGGGGGATTTTGACAAAGAGACAGAAAGACATTCATAGTGAATGCCATGTAAAGAGGAAGGCAGATACGCAGATAATGCATCTAACAAACTAAGGAATGCCACAGATTTCCAGCAAATCACCAAAAGCTGGGAGAAAGGTATGGAACAGATTCTCCTACACATCCCTCAGAAGAAGAATCTAACTCCAATAACCTTGATCTCAGACTTCTAGCCTCCAGAACTGTGAAAGAATAAACCTGTTGTCTAAGCCACCCAGTTTGTGGTGCTTGACTATGGCAACCCCAGCAAACTAATATGTCGGTTATAATATCTGCTTAATTCCCTTGTATCATAGGAGTAAAATAAATTCTTTAAAACATGTTCATTTTATAATCTGTAGGCGAGTCATGAGTTTATCTTTTTCTGGAAATGATAAGATAAATGGATCTCTTGCTGTCCCTCTCCATTCCTGAAAATTTCTCAGCCAGGTCTATCCCTGAATACTCTTTTCTCAATGCGTTATTAGGTTGCATAAAGGCATCACAATGTATCTCTTAGAAATGACTCATACTTGGAAACTTAACTAATCAAAATGGACTGTTCCCCCCTCCTTGTTCAGATGAATGGATGCAAAGGGAAGGAGCCCTGTCAACTGCCAGGCTCTGGGCTGGGCACTTGGCACTCTGAAGGATATTTTTTGAATGCCTACCCCAGTCATCCTACCTTTTCCAATGTTGGACCAGTAACGTTCACTTTTCCTCTCAAGCCTCAGGAAAAGGGACTCTATCTCTATTTCCCAAGGAAGAAAACCTGATTGGTCTGAGATTCTTATGATAGTTCCTATCCCCTTGCCAGTGATTGATGAGACATGGTTGGGAGGTAGGGGCAGAGGAAGATACTCTAGAAGGAGTTTTCATGCTTTTAAAAGGAGGTATGCAGGGAAAAGCACACCTTTTGAGGAGGGAGGGTCTACATGTGATGCCTGGAACTATGGTAACCACCTTGTATTCATGAGAGCAGCTACCCTAAGAACAAACTGTCACACTAACCATGGAAGGGTAGAAAGGACAATTCCTGGGTTCTTGATAACATCCAAGGTAACTTACCCAGAAGCACACATTAGACAAAACCTGTTTCCTACTCAAAATCTAGACCTATCCCTCTCTCCCATACCACTTACCTCCTCTATGTATATTATTAGTCAGTGAATGAAGGTAAATTTCTCCCACTTCTGATTGTTGTTTGTTTGTTTGCTTGTTTTTTAAAGATTTTATTTATTCATAAAAGACACAGAGAGAGGCAGAGACACAGGCCAAGGAAGAAGCAGGCTCCCTGAGGAGAGCCTGATATGAGACTCGATCCTGGGACCCTGGGATCACAATGTGAGCCACCCAGGTTCTCCTGTTGTTTTTATCCTTTAAAATGTCTTAGGAGGCCATAGAGTTTAGTGGTTAAGAGCAAACTGTGGTGTCAGGTGGACCTGGGTTTAAATCCTGCCTCTGTGTGACCTCAAGCAAGTCATTTAACCCTTTATGCCTCAATTTCCTCAAGTATATCATGGTGATAACAATTCCTATGCTCTAAGGTTGTGATGAGGACTAAGTGAAACTACATATATAAAGGACTTATCATAGGTTCTAGCACATGATAGGCACATAGAAAAAATTGATGGTGTTTATGATTATTACTATTACTGTACTATGCAATATTACCCTACCTCTTCAAGAGGCAGCCAGCATTTTGAATGTAAAGACAGTATCTTGCTTCCCCTATACAGAGTGGTTTCATCAGTTGACTTCTTATTCATTAGAGCCTTCCCTTTTCATGTGAAAACTGGGAGCTCCCCTTCTTCCTGCCCAGATAGCCACCTTCAAAGAAGCCCAACTTCCCAGAAGTGCCTGTCATTCTTTGGTGGAGCCCAGCCTGGTTTTGTATCTACTCACAAAGCTCTAAGGGAGCTTTGATGCTCACATGGCTGCTTAGCAGGAGCAGAAAGATAAAACCCTACTTGCTCACTCTCTCCACAATAAGACCTTTGGCAATTTAGAGGGACACAGAGATAAAAGACTGGATTTTTTTTCTTTTCATTTTTCCCCCAAAAAACAAATGGTGGTTTGTCTTTATCAGTCACTCCTTCAGAGCTACACCAGTATCAAAAAGCATGAAATCAGCAGAACACCAAGGCAGGGGAGTTCTATCCCACCCAGTAGGGAATTTGCTTGCTTACAGGACAAACAGGAAAGGGAGGGGAGAGGGGAACTGTACATAAAAAGCATCTCACTGAGGTAACCTAAGCTCACATCCCCCACCCCATTCCCAAAAGTTTGTTTTCTTAACATTTACTCTATGCCACTTGAAGCTTGGCACACAGACAAAACAAGGACAGTGAGGGACACAGAGAAAAGAAAGCTCAACTTGTCTCATGGATAAATCTTGAGTTGATTTGACATCTCTTAGTCCAGAGAGCTTACTGTGCTGACAATGTGCAGGTCTCTGTATGTGGGGCATTCAGCTGGGACTCACAAGTCTAGTGTTAAGCTCTGCTCTAAGTCCACATAGCCATGTACAAATGGAGGAGGAATGAGAATAGGCATAACAACAGGGCCAATTGTTTCTGGGATATATCCTATGCGGTCCTATACTATGTACCCAATATGACAACCAGAGAATAGATGGGACTACTTTCCCCACTTACCAATATGAACACTGTAGCTTAGAGAGGTCAAGTCAGGTGTCCAATGTCACATCTTAAGAGGCAGAGGCAGGACTTAAACTCAGATCTGCACCAAAGTGTGTGTTCTTAACCAGATGTTATAAAGCTGCATTCCACACGGATTACGAGCACCCTCTAAAAAATGCCAAGCAATATACACTTCTAAGGCATCTGTTATCCATTGAGTTGTGCCTTCGAAAAATGTTATGCTGAAGTCATGACCCTTAGTACCTGGAAAGTACTATTCGGGAATAGGGTCTTTTCAGATGTAATTAAGTAAAAATGAGGGCATACGGGATCAGAGTGGGCCCTAATCCAATGGCTGGTATCCTTAGAAGGAAGGGAAATTTGGATACACATACTCACACAGGGAAGAGAGCCATGTAAAGACAGAGGCAGAAATTGGTGATGCTGCCACAAGCTCAGGAATATCAAAGATTGCTGGAAACTGCCAGAAGCGAGGAGAAGGCAAAGAAGGATCATCCCCTAAAGCCTTTGAGGGAAGATGGTGTGGCCAATATCTTGATTTTGGACATCTGGCCTCCAGAATTGTGAGAATAGATTTCTGTTGTCTTAAGCCACCAAGTTTGTGACACTTGGTTATGGTAGTATTAGGAAACTAATATAACATCTGTCTTTGCGAGTTTACAAAAGAGGAGGGGGACACAGCTGCAGGGAGGGGGGAGGAAGGCAAGATAATTTTCAGACAAATAATATTAAGATTATTTCTAGCATAGTGGCCTGGAGAGTGGGGCAAGGATGCTAGCCATAAAAGAGAGATGGTCAGAAGTGGGTGATGAAGGCAGGGAAATGAGAGGTTTAACTGAAGTAAAGAGATGAAAAGGAGAGAGAGGAGAATGGCAAGGAGTTTAACGGGTCAGCTCCTTGAGAGATGACTTCAAGAAGGTTCTGGCATTCCCTGCCAGGGAGGGAAAGGATTAAGAAAGAGTAAAATGCTGCCACAGTCTGCCCCGTGATCATGACCTTGCCCCATGCCACTGCCCCAGCCTTCTCACACCTCAACAGGGATCTTACATCAGACTCCTCTTGAGTTACTACACTCAGGGAACATGTAGTTAGCACTCACTAAGTGGTTGGTGCTAAAGGCAGGCAGGGGGGTGATGAGGACCAGAGAGCATCACGAAGGAACAAGGAACTAGGAGCTCATGATTTCTTCAACATGAACTGCTCTTCAAATCCCTCTCCCCAGTTGGCCTAGAAAGAATGTACTTAGAACTCCCTTCCATTCCAACTTGGATGGGACATTAGCTTACCTCACTGGGCTCCAAACAACTTCTACAACCTTTTATCATAATGCTTGGACATTATATTGTGTTTCTTCCTATAAATATACATATACACAGAGATATAGATAAATAGGGAAGTAGAGAGATATGGACACAGATATCTACCTAAGGTATAGCTATAAATAAAGATAGATGTAGAGATAGATAGATAAATAGATGATAGATAGATAGATATTATAGATACAATGGCTCCTCCATTAGTGTGAGCTTTTAAAAGGCAGTGTCCAATCCAAGTCTAACTCAAACAACAAAAAGTATTAAGAAATAGAAATTAGGCAAAGGACATAAATGCATGATTTACAAAATAAAAGAAATAGAAATGGTTCTCAATCACATGAAAAGATGCTTAAGTATAGTCATAATAAAAGGAATGCAAGTTAATCTAACTGAGAAGGCACGTTTCACCTCTTAGACCAACATTAGTGTGACAAGATACTGTGTTGGGAGGTTGTGGAACACAAGATGGCTCATATCTGCTCACAGGAATGACATAACCTGTAAAGAGGTCAATGAGGCAATATCTATCAAAATTATAATTATGTTGTCCAGCAACATATTGTTTGTCCAGCAATCCCACTTCCCAGAAGTACCTGTAGCATATCTCACAAATAGACCTGAAAACATAAAACTAGAGTACATGTAAGCATTTCTGTAACAAGAGATCTGAAGTAATTCAAGGGCCCTTCTCTAGAGAATTGGGAAAATAAATTGTTGTACTTGAGAATTCCCATAAGAATGAGAAAAATGAAGACTATATTTGTATTTGCTTAATTTGCATTAAGAAACACTGGTTGCAACCATAAGAAACTAATGCATGTGGCTCCTTAGGTAGGAACAGAAGCAGATCGCTGGAGAAAGAGTAAGATTTCTCAAGGTACGGCTTTCACATCATGTTGATTCTTGAATTATGTAAATATATTGCATGGTCAAATGATAATAATTTAAAAGAAGTATGTAATATTAATAAATAACATATAATATAGTATGTAATATATAGAAGGTAAAGTTAGAAGAACACTACATCTCACTTGTACACTACAGGAAGGTCCATGGCGAAGAAATAAAAATGACTCAAAGCTCAGAATAAAGTTTCAAAATAGCATTAAAAGTTACTTTTTACTAATTTCCCAGAAGCCTAAAGAGGAGATCTGTTTTCCTTAAGAACAAAAAACTGGGGTAAACATAAACACAGCCAAAAGCCCTTAAGCCCTCTGAAGGAAAAGTCCATTGGTCATTGTGGGAAGTTTCATATGCTCAGAACACAAACTGCCTAACCACTCAATTCTTTCATTTTCCCCCTGACAATCTCATTGGAATTCCATTTATTTCCTATTTTCAGCCTCTTCTAGCCATTTTTAGCCTCTTCCCCAAACCCAATATCCTCATGTCTTGAACTTTTCTAGATCTTTCCATATCATCCATCAAAGCCTTCCAAGATCTCTAGCTCAATACACCTTTCATACTTCTATTTAAAATCTAGATTGGGAGGGGGAGGGGCAAGATGGCGGAGGAGCAGGGTCTCCAGGTCACCTGTCCTCAGCAAATTACCTAGAAAACCATCCAATCATCCTGAAAACCTACGAATTCGGCCTGAGATTTAAAGAGAGACCAGCTGGAACGCTACAGTGAGAAGAGTTCGCGCTTCTATCAAGGTAGGAAGACGGGGAAAAAGAAATAAAGACACAAAAGGCCTCCAAGGGGGAGGGGCCCCGCGAGGAGCCGGCTGAGGCCGGGGCGAGTGTCCCCAGGACAGGAGAGCCCCGTCCCGGAGGAGCAGGAGCTGCACCAACCTTCCCGGGCGGAAAGGGGCTCCCCGGGAATTGGAGCAGGATCCCCAGAAAGGCGGGGACACCCTCGGGCTCCCTGGGACAGTAACAGAGGAACCGCGCCCCGGAGAGTGCGCCGAGCTCCCTAAGGGCTGCAGCGCTCGGCGGGGCCCGGAGCAGCTCGGAGGGGCTCGGGCGGCGGCTCCGCGGAGGGGGCTGCGGGGCTCCGGGAACAGCTCAGCGGCGGCGGCTCGGGCGGAGGAAGAAGCTCCGCGCGGAGGGGGCTGCGCGGCTCCGGGAACAGCTCGGAGGGGCTCGGGCGGCGGCTCCGCGGAGGGGGCTGCGCGGCTCCGGGAACAGCTCAGCGGCGGCGGCTCGCGCAGAGGAAGAAGCTCCGCGCGGAGGGGGCTGCGCGGCTCCGGGAACAGCTCGGAGAGGCTCGGGCGGCGGCTCCGCGGAGGGGGCTGCACCGCCGGGAGCGCGAATCCAACAGCGCAGGCCCCGGAGCACAGGGCGCCGGAACACAGCCCAGGATCCGGCCTCCCCCGGGACAGGCAGAGGCCGGGAGGGCCCAGGACAGCAAGGACGCTCCTGCCTGGAACTGAGCAGATCAGCGGCCCCGCCCCGGAGCCCCCAGGCCCTGCAGAAGGAGAGCCCCGGAGCTACTGCGGGGGCTGGATCCAGGGTCCCAGAGCTGCCCCCGCCACTGTGGCTTCCTCCCGGGGCCTCACGGGGTGAACAACCCCCACTGAGCCCTGCACCAGGCAGGGGCAGAGCAGCTCCCCCAAGTGCCAACACCTGAGAATCAGCACAGCAGGCCCCTCCCCCAGAAGACCAGCGAGACGGACCAGTTCCAAGGGAAGTCAAAGGACTTAAACTACACAGAATCGGAAGATACTCCCCCGTGGTTTTTTTTGTTTTTTGTTTTTTTGTTTTTGTTTTTGGTTTTTTGTTTTTTTTTTGTTTTGTTTTGTGCTTTTTTTTTCTCTCTTTCTTCTTGATTTCTGATTGCTTCCCCCACCCCCCCTTTTTTCTTTTTTCTCCTTTCTTTCTTTTTCTTTCTTTTTCTTCTCTTTTTCCCCTATTTTTTTCTTCTTTCTCTTTTTTCTTTTTCTCTTTTCTTTCCTTCTCTCTCTTTTTCTCCTTTTCCCAATACAACTTGTTTTTGGCCACTCTGCACTGAGCAAAATGACTAGAAGGAAAACCCCTCAAAAAAAAGAATCAGAAACAGCCCACTCTCCCACAGAGTTACAAAATATGGATTACAATTCAATGTCAGAAAGCCAATTCAGAAGCACTATTTTACAGCTACTGGTGGCTCTAGAAAAAACCATAAAGGACTCAAGAGACTTCATGACTGCAGAATTTAGATCTAATCAGGCAGAAATTAAAAATCAATTAAATGAGATGCAATCCAAGCTAGAAGTCCTAACGACGAGGCTTGACGAGGTGGAAGAACGAGTGAGTGACATAGAAGACAAGTTGATGGCAAAGAGGGAAACTGAGGAAAAAAGAGACAGGCAATTAAAAGACCATGAGGATAGATTAAGGGAAATAAATGATAGCCTGAGGAAGAAAAACCTACGTTTAATTGGGGTTCCCGAGGGCGCGGAAAGGGACAGAGGGCCAGAATATGTATTTGAACAAATCCTAGCTGAAAACTTTCCGAATCTGGGAAGGGAAACAGGCATTCAGATCCAGGAAATAGAGAGATCCCCCCCTAAAATCAACAAAAACCGTTCAACACCTCGACATTTAATAGTGAAGCTTGCAAATTCCAAAGATAAGGAGAAGATCCTTAAAGCAGCAAGAGAAAAAAAGTCCCTGACTTTTATGGGGAGGAATATTAGGGTAACAGCAGACCTCTCCACAGAGACCTGGCAGGCCAGAAAGCGCTGGCAGGATATATTCAGGGTCCTAAATGAAAAGAACATGCAACCAAGAATACTTTACCCCGCAAGGCTTTCATTCAAAATGGAAGGAGAGATAAAGAGCTTCCAAGACAGGCAGGAACTGAAAGAATATGTAACCTCCAAACCAGCTCTGCAAGAAATTTTAAGGGGGACTTTTAAAATTCCCCTTTAAGAAGAAGTTCAGTGGAACAATCCACAAAAACAAGGACTGAATAGATATGATGACACTAAACTCATATCTATCAATAGTAACTCTGAATGTGAACGGGCTTAATGACCCCATCAAAAGGCGCAGGGTTTCAGACTGGATAAAAAAGCAGGACCCATCTATTTGCTGTCTACAAGAGACTCATTTTAGACAGAAGGACACCTACAACCTGAAAATAAAAGGTTGGAGAACCATTTACCATTCAAATGGTCCTCAAAAGAAAGCAGGGGTTGCCATCCTTATATCAGATAAATTAAAATTTACCCCGAAGACTATAGTGAGAGATGAAGAGGGACACTATCTCATACTCAAAGGATCTATCCAACAAGAGGACTTAACACTCCTCAATATATATGCCCCGAATGTGGGAGCTGCCAAATATTTAAACCAATTAATAACCAAACTCAAGAAATACCTTGATAATAATACACTTATACTTGGTGACTTCAATCTAGCTCTTTCTACCCTGGATAGGTCTTCTAAGCACAACATCTCCAAAGAAACGAGAGCTTTAAATGATACACTGGACCAGATGGATTTCACAGATATCTACAGAACTTTACATCCAAACTCAACTGAATACACATTCTTCTCAAGTGCACATGGAACTTTCTCCAGAATAGACCACATACTGGGTCACAAATTGGGTCTGAACCGATACCAAAAGATCGGGATAGTCCCCTGTATATTCTCAGACCATAATGCCTTGAAATTAGAACTTAATCACAACAAGAAATATGGAAGGACCACAAACACGTGGAGGTTAAGGACCATCCTGCTAAAAGATGAAAAGGTCAACCAGGAAATTAAGGAAGAATTAAAAAGATTCATGGAAACTAATGAAAATGAAGATACAACCGTTCAAAATCTTTGGGATGCAGCAAAAGCAGTCCTGAGGGGGAAATACATCGCAATACAAGCATACATTCAAAAACTGGAAAGATCTCAAATTCAAAAGCTCACCTTACACATAAAGGAACTAGAGAAAAAGCAACAAATGGACCCCACCCCCAGCAGAAGAAGAGAGTTAATTAAAATTCGAGCAGAACTCAATGATATCGAGACCAAAAGAACTGTGGAACAGATCAACAGAACCAGGAGTTGGTTCTTTGAAAGAATTAATAAGATAGATAAACCATTAGCCAACCTTATTAAAAAGAAGAGAGAGAAGACTCAAATTAATAAAATCATGAATGAGAAAGGGGACATCACTACCAACACCAAGGAAATACAAACGATTTTAAAAACATATTATGAACAGCTGTATGCCAATAAATTAGGAAATCTAGAAGAAATGGACGCATTCCTGGAAAGCCACAAACTACCAAAACTGGAGCAGGAAGAAATAGAAAACCTGAACAGGCCAATAACCAGGGAGGAAATTGAAGCAGTCATCAAAAACCTCCCAAGACACAAGAGTCCAGGGCCAGATGGCTTCCCAGGGGAATTCTATCAAACGTTTAAAGAAGAAATCATACCTATTCTACTAAAGCTGTTTGGAAAGATAGAAAGAGATGGAGTACTTCCAAATTCGTTCTATGAGGCCAGCATCACCTTAATTCCGAAACCAGACAAAGACCCCACCAAAAAGGAGAATTACAGACCAATATCCCTGATGAACATGGATGCAAAAATTCTCAACAAGATACTAGCCAATAGGATCCAACAACACATTAAGAAAATTATTCACCATGACCAAGTAGGATTTATCCCTGGGACACAAGGCTGGTTCAACACTCGTAAAACCATCAATGTGATTCATCATATCAGCAAGAGAAAAACCAAGAACCATATGATACTCTCATTAGATGCAGAGAAAGCATTTGACAAAATACAGCATCCATTCCTGATCAAAACCCTTCAGAGTGTTGGGATAGAGGGAACTTTCCTCGACATCTTAAAAGCCATCTACGAAAAGCCCACAGCAAATATCATTCTCAATGGGGAAGCACTGGGAGCCTTTCCCCTAAGATCAGGAACAAGACAGGGATGTCCACTCTCACCACTGCTGTTCAACATAGTTCTGGAAGTCCTCGCCTCAGCAATCAGACAACAAAAAGACATTAAAGGCATTCAAATTGGCAAAGAAGAAGTCAAACTCTCCCTCTTCGCCGATGACATGATACTCTACATAGAAAACCCAAAAGCCTCCACCCCCAGATTGCTAGAACTCATACAGCAATTTGGTAGCGTGGCAGGATACAAAATCAATGCCCAGAAATCAATGGCATTTCTATACACTAACAATGAGACTGAAGAAAGAGAAATTAAGGAGTCAATCCCATTTACAATTGCACCCAAAAGCATAAGATACCTAGGAATAAACCTAACCAAAGAGGTAAAAGATCTATACCCTAAAAACTATAGAACACTTCTGAAAGAAATTGAGGAAGACACAAAGAGATGGAAAAATATTCCATGCTCATGGATTGGCAGAATTAATATTGTAAAAATGTCAATGTTACCCAGGGCAATTTATACGTTTAATGCAATCCCTATCAAAATACCATGGACTTTCTTCAGAGAGTTAGAACAAATTATTTTAAGATTTGTGTGGAATCAGAAAAGACCCCGAATAGCCAGGGGAATTTTAAAAAAGAAAACCTTAGCTGGGGGCATCACAATGCCAGATTTCAGGTTGTATTACAAAGCTGTGGTCATCAAGACAGTGTGGTACTGGCACAAAAACAGACACATAGATCAATGGAACAGAATAGAGAACCCAGAAGTGGACCCTGAAATGTACAGCCATCTAATATTCGATAAAGGAGGAAAGACTATCCATTGGAAGAAAGACAGTCTCTTCAATAAATGGTGCTGGGAAAATTGGACATCCACATGCAGAAGAATGAAACTGGACCACTCTCTTTCACCATACACAAAGATAAACTCAAAATGGATGAGAGATCTAAATGTGAGACAAGATTCCATCAAAATCCTAGAGGAGAACACAGGCAACACCCTTTTTGAACTTGGCCACAGTAACTTCTTGCAAGATACATCCACGAAGGCAAAAGAAACAAAAGCAAAAATGAACTATTGGGACTTCATCAAGATAAGAAGCTTTTGCACAGCAAAGGATACAGTCAACAAAACTAAAAGACAACCTACAGAATGGGAGAAGATATTTGCAAATGACATATCAGATAAAGGGCTAGTTTCCAAAATCTATAAAGAACTTATTAAACTCAACAGCAAAGAAACAAACAATCCAATCATGAAATGGGCAAAAGACATGAAGAGAAATCTCACAGAGGAAGACATGGACATGGCCAACATGCACATGAGAAAATGCTCTGCATCACTTGCCATCAGGGAAATACAAATCAAAACCACAATGAGATACCACCTCACACCAGTGAGAATGGGGAAAATTAACAAGGCAGGAAACAACAAATGTTGGAGAGGATGCGGAGAAAAGGGAACCCTCTTACACTGTTGGTGGGAATGTGAACTGGTGCAGCCACTCTGGAAAACTGTGTGGAGGTTCCTCAAAGAGTTAAAAATAGACCTGCCCTACGACCCAGCAATTGCACTGTTGGGGATTTACCCCAAAGATTCAGATGCAATGAAACGTCGGGACACCTGCACCCCGATGTTTCTATCAGCAATGGCCACAATAGCCAAACTGTGGAAGGAGCCTCGGTGTCCATCGAAAGATGAATGGATAAAGAAGATGTGGTTTATGTATACAATGGAATATTACTCAGCAATTAGAAACGACAAATACCCACCATTTGCTTCAACGTGGATGGAACTGGAGGGTATTATGCTGAGTGAAATAAGTCAATCGGAGAAGGACAAACAGTGTATGTTCTCATTCATTTGGGGAATATGAATAATAGTGAAAGGGAATATAAAGGAAGGGAAAAGAAATGTTGGGAAATATCAGGAAGGGAGACAGAACATAAAGACTCCTAACTCGGGGAAACGAACTAGGGGTGGTGGAAGGGGAGGAGGGCGGGTGTTGGAGGGGAATGGGTGACGGGCACTGAGGTGGACACTTGACGGGATGAGCACTGGGTGTTTTTCTGTATGTTGGTAAATTAAACACCAATAAAAGTTAATTAAAAAAAAAAAAAAATAAAAAATAAAATCTAGATTGGCTGTCATAAGGATGTAATGCCTTGCCCAACCCAGTATACTATAACTCATTAAACCCCATAACAATCTCACAAGATAAAGACCATCATAATCTAGTTTATTAGCATTTTACAGATGAGAAATGGGAGCCTAGAGAGGTGGGGTGCTTTGTTCAAGGTTATGTGGTGTGGGGAGGTGGCACCAGGATGGAAACCCTAGTAGTTTGGCTTCAGAGCCTACTCTCACCACTGCTGCATCCCTAGGTGCCCCCAAAATACTTTTTGGCCTGTAGATATTTCCTTCTGCTTCACATCCCTCCATTCATGCATTCACTTGTCTATCAGACATCTATGGCCATCCATAGTATTCAAGGCACTGTGCTAGGTGAAGGGGATTCAGAGATTAAAGAGATGGTGGTCCTTACTTTGAGAAGCTTGTAATCCAGAATAAACAGGTAAGCACACAACTCCATATACAGGAGGTTCTGCAATGTGAGTCTACAAGAGGCCCCCCAACCCACCCACTTCTATATCTCTTTTGTTTTCCTCCCCTGAATAGGAAGTCTTCATCTGGGGTCTTGTATCTATCACAACTGGAAAATCAAATCCATCAGGATTCTTCCAGGTAAAGTAAAGGGATGGAAACAGACTCACATGCTAACAACTATCCGATTTGGTCTTGGGGTGTGCTTTCCTATAGCCTACAGTTTTATGGATGTCATTTCATATTGAAACAAGAACAAGAGAATTTGCTTTTAGCTACAAGAATCAGTTTGAAAACAAAAGAGAAAGGAGACCTAATTTTATAATACTTGTTACAACAGCACTCAGAGGCCTAAGCAGTAAAGAGCCCTGAGATCTTACCTGTTGCCCTTAAACGTCTTCTTCCTTATCACAATCCAAAGGACTCATGTTCCTAACATCATTGTGCTCATTGAGAAAGGACAGCTTACTTACTATACATGCAGTTTTTCCCTGTGATCTGCTCAGTCTCCATGGGGCAAGAGTGTCCAAGTTCCATCCCCCAAACAAGGCACCAAAACTAGTCACACAAACCTGGATTCAAAGCCAGACTCTGCCACTTAACCAAGAAATCATGAGCATAAACTTCCTCATCCAAAGAATGGGATTAATAGTGAAGTTTTGGGAAGATAATACTTTCAGAGGCTCTAGCCTCAGGCATGACACAAATTCAAAGCCTTTTTGGGACACTCTCCTAACCAGAGTCACTGCCAACTTCTACATGCAAACCCATTGAGTTCAGTTCCTGAGCATTAGCTGTGGTTCCCTCTCTCTGAGAGACCTGTACTTACTTCTGCACCCATAGCCAGGGTTCTAGAGCTGCAGAGGAGCCAAGGAGGACAAGATCTGAGGTCTGAGAAGAGAAGGGCTCAAAATAGACAGGGATTATCCAAGCTGCAATCACACAAGCTGGGGTTGGGGCTACACTCCAGACTGGGGATGCAGACAGAGTACAGGGAGACCTGGGTGAAGGGAAATGCTGCAAGTTGGAGGCAACCTAGTGTCCCCAAAGACCTACCAAGTTGAACTATGGAGTGCAACACCAGCAAAGCAATAGCATCCAAAAAATTACTTTGGAAAGGAATTACTATTTCCCAAAAAGTACTCAGGAAGTCACCTTGAGTGAAAAAAATCTGAATTTTATTGAACTGACCTACACTTGTGTATGGTTTGATATTGTTTTTAGTTTTAAATACATAGAGGAAAAGTGACGGCAGGGAATAGAAGATAGGCACCATATTCTTTCCTATGCTAATCTGACCTGTTCCATTAAATACCAAAAAGACCTCATCTTATATCATCTATGTCAGAACCCTACATTTGCCTACAGAGGTCAAACATATTAGAGAAATGAGCATCTGTGCCAGGTAAGGAAACTGGAACATAAATGCCCTAGCCAAGTGTTGCCATGGAGAAGCAGAGTCAGTTGTTGCTAGATGGATTTTTTAAATATATATAGATTTATTTTAAGGAATTGGCTCACACAATTATGGGGACTGGCAGTCCAATATTTGTAGGGCAGGCTGGAAATTCAGGTAATAGTTGATGTTGCCATCTTGAGTCTGAATTCAGCAGGGCACAAATTAACTGTTGATGATTACAATGTAAACATAGTGCTAATGTTACTCAATCACCTTTAGACATACACAATAATGACAAGAGGTTTAGTTTTCCTGGGGGTAGGAGTGGATTTATTGTCCTCCTGTATGTCTCCATTATTGCTCATTCATGAGGTCATATAAGTATTTATGTCTTTCTTCACCAATAGACTATGATGTTTCTCTAAGGGTTGCTCATATACCAGAGACATCAAAATATTCTGGAATTCTTTTTGAATATTCAGATTACTGACTACTCCTTATCTACTAAATCAGTAAATCTGTACTTTCAACAAGCACTCTCTTTTTTTCTTGAGTATGCTAGCATTTAAAACCCACTGGACAGAAACTATTTTCTCATTTTGTCCTTCAGTGACCAAGAAAGTCCCTAATAGCTAGTGGGAGCTTAACAAATGTTGTTGAACAAATTAATCATCCTTGATCATCCTTGGGTTCTCTTGTGATGTCTGTAAAAATCATAATGTTAAACTTATAATCTTGATCTCTTTGTTTTAGGTGATGACCAACTATTGTATAATCATCTATGTATGTGTCAGTTAACCCCACTAGACTGAAACAGTTCTTTGCGTTTTTGCCATTCTTGTATTCACAGGGCCTAGGCTAGTTACTGGTATAAGCCAGGTGCTCAATAAATATTTTTTGAATGAATAGATACATGGATGAATGGACAGGTAAATAAAGCTACCTGAACTAGACTACCCACTGTCTTATTAGGTTGTGAAAATATTTTACTTGCTTGCCCCTGGGTTCCTCAACACCTCTTTCAGTAATTCATAGTTGCTAAAGGTATTAAGAGTGTACCTAGAACCTCCACTTGCTATGGATTCAAGCATAGTTAAGAGTCTATAACATATCATTTCTGTAGTATTAATTTTATCTCTTTTATCACTTTCAGGAAAAAATATATATCATGATACCCATAATTCAGAGTCATTCTATTTTGGAAATAACCTTGAATCCTCTTCAAAGTGTAAACAAAACTATTCATAAGCTTGAGTGCTTAAACTGTTACTGTTTTTTAACAAATTTTTCATGAAACTTCAAAATCAATCCTGTCCCAATACTGTTTTCAAGATATTCAAGTTAGGAATAACTGCTATAAATCACTTGACCGGGATCCCTGGGTGGCGCAGCGGTTTGGCGCCTGCCTTTGGCCCAGGGCGCGATCCTGGAGACCCGGGATCGAATCCCACGTCGGGCTCTCGGTGCATGGAGCCTGCTTCTCCCTCCGCCTGTGTCTCTGCCTCTCTCTCTCTCTCTGTGACTATCATAAATAAATAAAAATTAAAAAAAAAATCACTTGACCTAAATCAGGTGGCAAATATTTCTGTTTCCAGAATGACTAAAACTAGAAAGACTGACAGTAACAAGTGTTGAAGATGTGGAGCAGCCCCAAGTCTCATAAGTTGCTGGTGGGAAACTGGCACTTACTCAAGAGAAAAAGACTTGCAGAAGAATGTTTATAGCACATTTATCCATAATAGATCCAAACTGGAAGTGACAGACCCAAATATCTATCAGCAAGTGTGATGTCTGTACATAATGGGATAATGCTTACCAATAAAAAGGAGCAAACTGATAAAGCATGGACACATCTCAAAGTAATTATCCTGAATGAAACAAGAGTATATTCTATAGAATATTTAGAAAAGACAGAACTAATCTGTAGTGATAGAAATAAGAAGCATGACTGCCCCTGCAAAGTTCAGGTATGGACCAGAAAAGGACCACAAAGGAACTCTCCAGGTGAAAGAAATACTCTATAATTTGATTTGGCAATAAGTACATTTTTCAAAACAAACTGAATTGTTCATTTAGATCTGTACATTTTTCTATATGTACAATATATCTCATTTATAAAATTTATGCTTCTACATTGGCCAGAAATATCAAAGTATGACTGATCTTTTATACATTATGGTTTCATTGTTGAGAAATTTTTCAGAAATCTGACTTTAGACAGTCTATGATTCCAGTAGAGGTGTCACCCACATCTAGTGTGTCATTCTACAAAGGTGTTATAGAATAGTCAAATAGCATTCTGATATATAATTTACATAAGTGCCTGGCACCACTGTGGCTCTTCATATTCATTAGTTGATTTAAACCTCACTTTTTTAAAATGTGCAGTGTGAATATTTAACAGATGAGAATCAAGGTCCAGATAGATCAAGTTTCTTGCTCAAGTTCACACAGCTAATAAGTGACGTCACCAGGACCCAAACCCAGATCCTAAGTCTACACTCTTTCCTCTCCAATAAACAACACACGGGGGCACACACACAGACACCTGAATCACAACTCATAGATTTTTCCATTCTTTTATCATGAATCTGTGATAACAGCTCTTCCTGTGAAATTTTAAAATAAATAAAGCCTTTATAAAGCACTCTAGAGCCCATGGAAAGTTTTAAATCATTGCCTGATTCGTCCTGCCTGGCTCCCATTCTCAAAGCTGTGTTGTTTGCTTTGGAATCTAGAGACTGAAATAATCTACTGAGAGCAAATGAAAGAAGCCACAGAGCATTTGTTGGCCCAAAGACAAAGAGGGTGTTTCCTTCACTTTGTTTAAGTGTTAAAACAAAATTGTCTATTATTTTACACAATGAATTATTGTCAGCATCTTTAGAAGGGAAGGAGACACATTGATTGCATTTCAAATATAAAACTGATAACTATTAGTGGAGGGAAGAGAGAGATGAACTTTATTGCCTACAACCACTGTCTGCTCTTTCTAGCCATGGGCCTTAAGATATGGTTTCTTACTGAATTTTCGACTCTCATTAGTGGTTTTTAACAGTGAATTTCTAGATACCCGAGTCCAAACTAAGGCCAAGATTATTTAATTCTGAACTGTTAGAAACCCCTAAGAATGTACCCAAAAATGCCAGGAAAAGTTCAAATGTATATAGTGAGATTAATATCCCACAGAAATGCCTCATTAAAGTAATGTCAAAACAATTCACTCAAATCTTTTCCTGGCAAAACATTAAACTTCTATGACAGAATCATACTGCATAGTTACCAAGACTAAAATGAACTAAATAGCTTCTAATCAGATGACCAACTGATTAACTGATGAAGAAAAAAGAAAATATTATTACTATTGGAAAAGCCAGTTTCTGGTCCAATATACCTCCAATGCTACTGAAAATCATTTTGTGTCACCCACAGAAAGCCTTCACATATTTGGTCAACACAATGAGAAACTGGTTTCCAACCTGGTTTTAAGTCCTAATCCTATTTTCGATGAAAAATAGTTTGTACTTTAAAGAGCTCAGGATGATAATGCCTTTGGAAAAAAATTTCATTCTGTGCCTGACTTGTTATTATAGATACAAACTATCTTAGATGTCAGCTATAAGCTGAAGCATCTTATTCCTCTCTTTGGCTTACAGAGCAAGGGAATAATAATAAAAGCATCTCTCCTGATCTTATAACTTGAGTTCCAACTAACAAAGAATATGATTCCCAGCACCATAAATAGTCTTATAAATCTTGCCTTTCCTAACAGACTGAGCTTTTCCATTTTCTTAGATATTAGCAATAAAAATATCATGTATAAATGTCCTTAAGATTTGGGCAAGGCTGTCACAAGATTCAAAATACATGGTCCCTATAGACAGTTGGTTTTTCATATAGTTAAAGGTGGTGAAGCAATTCTAGGAGTGCACAGGGAGTAAAGAAGAAAGGTTCAGAATAATAGGGTAAATCAGAATCAAGAAAATATCTAAGGTTTTTAAATGCATGGTTTTTGTTACGCAGGCAGTTTCAAACAGTAATTTGAGCTGAAGTGTTTTTTTGATTTTGGTTCTCCTTAGGGAAACATGCACAGCAGCAAAGGATCATGGAAAAGGCTGGGGGCAGGGGACTTGGATACAGAAGATTTCAATCCCAGTTCCATTCTTCCTAGCCCACAGAATTAGGCAATAAAAACAAATTGATAATAATAATAGCTAACAGTTATTGAAGCTTAAAGTGAGCCAGACCCTGGTCTAAGCGCTTTATGTGTATTAACTCACTTAATTCTATGAGATAGTGAAGTGTTCAGAAGGATGGGTACTGAGCTACACTGCTTGGCTTTTAAAACTCTCCCATTTACTTAGCTATATAATCCTAGACAAGTTGTTCATCTGCAGAATCATCATACAATGGCATCTGTCTCCTAGACTGCTTATGAGAATTAATGAACTAATACTAAGGTTAAGCATATAAAACACTGTTTGTCTGGCACAAAGCAGATACTCAGACAATGCTTGCCATTATTACTCCTATTTTACATTTAGGAAACTGAGACATAGTCTATTTGCTAAAGATACAATGATTAATATCTAACTAATGAACCTGTAATATTTGCCTTTGTAAATAATTCATACATAGTAGCTATTTTTCATCCTATAATAAACAAAGAGGCCACTGTGAAAATAACTCTCTAATACTCAAAATTGTGCTTTGTCTAAAGTGAACACATGGAGTTTCAAGTGCAGATTTCTAACACAAAACATTTAAGTAGCTGTCAATTATTATCTTACCCCTCCTCTTGCATTCCTAATCATAAATCCAAAGCACATCAATAAATTATGCAGATTGAATGGTGACCTACATTCTGCATTAATTATCATAGTAAGGTACCATTCCAGGAACAGTAGTGTATTGGTCTGTAAAATAGGCAACCCAAACTGAACCCCCCACCACTTTCAGGGTGAATTCTCCGCTCTCCAGATCCTGGCCCACTGACTAGAGAGCCTCAGGAACTTGATACTGAAAAAACACAGCCGTGTCCTTGGGACAAATTCCCCTTAACCAAGCTTATCACCAAAATCCATGTTCAACACCAGAATGCCAAATGATTAATTACAAGGACATATAACACACCAAAGAAACCTGAGACTAGATTAGTTTACGGATGTATTCACTCCCTGTGAACCAATCTGCATGGAAACTGGATTATAATTAGAAGGCTACTTGATGAATATAGAACCAGTAAGAAGGCAGATTATGGCATCTCTAGTGTAATCAGAATTGAAGAGTTCATATTAGGGCTTGATGGGTCCAGTCCTTTGCTCTGCAGATAGCCCCTCCCAGACATAATTTAGTTTAGTTTACCCTTCCTCTGAGGCTAGCTAATCCCCTTTCTGGAAGACTCATTCTTTCTTCATCTCTGAGAATAACTTTAAACCTGTTATAGTCAAGGCCTTGGGGCCTAGAAGCTATTCCATCCTTTTAGGTAATCTGCCTATATAATCTGACTCCTTTTATGTTGGTTTCACAGATTAGCTCTCTTAGAAGGCAATTTTCTTTCCAAAGTTCAAAGTACATAGATAGATACATCCCTATTTCTCCCAAATACCACCAGTAAGATAATTACCTTGCCTAGCATAAAATAAATCCTCCCAAAATGTAATGTCCTTCTTAATGCCTCCTTTTCATAGGTCAGTAACAGTTTTACCTCCCTTGGTGGCAGGTGGAAGTGTTCATGGGGACCCTGGCAGATCTAAGTTTCAATTCTTTTGTTTACTCATTTAACTTCTATTTACCAGGTGTCTATTATGTGCCAAGCACTGAGCAATGCACCGTGAATCAACAGGATGTAAAAAAGACACAGACTCTACCTACCCAGATCTCTGAGCACTGTGAAACAGGTACTAATTATTGACTGCAATCCCACCAGGGAAGGTAAAATGACAAACTGAGAAAGTACCCTGGAGGGAAAAAAGAGATACAATTCCTTGAGAAAACTAATGAGCTGACCCAACTGGGAGGGTTAAAACCCCTTCCCTGAATAAACAAGATTTGAGTGGAGGTTGAAAAAAAGAGTAGCAGGCACTAATGGGGAGAGCAGAGAGCCTCCAGGAGGTTTGGGGGACAGAAAAAGCAGTTTCAGATAGAAACTGCACTGCAGAAGCCTTGAGGCTTTTGTGAGTAACAAGCAGCAAGGAGCATAAGAGGAATCTAAAGAAAGTCAAAGATATCCAGAGGGCAATGAGCCATTAGGCAAAGCAATCACAAGACAGGTGATGCAAGTAGGAAGGATAGGTGGTCCTACTTAGGCAATACAGGACATGGCCAGCTGAAATACAGATTTTGATCCTTATCCTGGGGTGAAGAATTTTAAAGTCAGTTGATGATTCTTGATCAGATTTGCCCCTCTAAAGATCACTCTCCCTACAGAGTGGAGAATCAGTTGGTGGGGCTATGAAGGAGGCTGGGGCATCAACTAGAGAGGCAATCACAGTAGTCCAAGCAAGAGATGCTGGTTCCTCGGTGATTAGCAGAGATGGAGACAAATGGTTAGGACTGAGATACAGCAAAAATAAATATCCATTAACAGGCAAGGGGTAAGAAAAATTTGCCCCACTGTGTGGACATTACTACTCAGCGATGAAAAGGAATAGACTATAGTCACTAAAGTTCTGGGACAGAAACTTAGAGGAACAGCAAAGGAAACTGACAAAGAAAGGCACACAAGGGAACTTCTAGGGATGAAATCTAAATTGTGTTGGTAATTACATGGGCATACCAATTGGTCAAAATTCACCAAAATATATGTTTAAATGGCTAAATTGTATTGTATGTAAAGTATATCTCAAAAGGGTTGACTTTTTAAGAAATCAGTGTATCTAGCATCTTGGTTATTAAGAACATAGATTTGGGAATCATACAGACATGAGTTTGAACCCTAGTTCTATCATTGGTAACTGTGTTGCTCTAGGAAAGTCAATAAAATGGGGAGAGATGTTGGCTGTTTTAAGGATCAAATCACCCACTTTAGCACATTGCCAAATACAAAGGCAAGCTGGCCTATCATTCAAATTTCATTCTTTGACTCAGTAAGAGTAGTAGGTAAAACAATAAACATTTCTTGAGTGTGTAGGGGTTAGAACAAATCGCCCCAAAATGTGCCACTTTGGCATGGGAATTATTTTGAGCTAAGAACAATCAAGGCCCAAAAGATGCAGGAAGAAACTATGACCTTTCACCTAACTGCCTAAAAGAATTTAGATAGAGGACCTGCTTCAGGAAGAGAGTTATTACCATAGACAACTATAGTATAATATGAACTAGGCAGGATAGACAATAAGGAAGTAGAAAGGCCTATTTGATCAAAGTCCTCTCTATGTCCTTCTCATGAAGGTAAAAGAGAGTAAATGTTTGGTAAACAAATGTTTGCTGGGACATACAGAAGCAGTGGGACATAGATTTAAGTTTAAGTTTTTTAAGTAAATCAAATTAAAACTATGAAGGAATTGACAGTATGGGCACTACTTAGATATCTCAAAAATGTGAGGAGGATTTGGAAATAACAAGTTGAGAAAGACTGGGTCAGCCCAAGTAGACAAGTTCTAGGGCCCCAACATGCCAGGAAGTTAAGCCAGGGAGGCAAGGAGGATGCAGGCTGGGGCTCTAGCAAACTTAGACAGCCTGAGAAGAGAGTTTACAGTCATGTCAATACTACCTCCCATTTGAGTGATATCATGACATCTAGAGACAAAACCTGGGCCTTGGAGAAGGAATAAAAATGGAGAAGAAAGAATGGCAAGAGGGAGAAAAATGGGGAGAAGATAGGAAGTGAGCTAGAGCAAATGATATAGATAGGGTATCTGTCAATGCCAGACCAGGCACCAGTACTATTATTTTTCCACACCAGTTAGGAGAGCTTTTGAGGGAAAGCCAAAACAGCTCAAAGCTTTCTTAGAATCTCTTTTCCTCCTAAAACTAAGGAGAACTAAGGAGAATCCAGCTGTTAAATTATCATTTTTAGAAACAAAAGAATTATTTTTTTTTAATTTTTTATTTATTTATGATAGTCACAGAGAGAGAGAGAGAGGCAGAGACACAGGCGGAGGGAGAAGCAGGCTCCATGCACCGGGAGCCTGATGTGGGATTCGATCCCGGGTCTCCAGGATCGCGCCCTGGGCCAAAGGCAGGCGCCAAACCGCTGCGCCACCCAGGGATCCCGAAACAAAAGAATTAAAATAAAGAATCTTTTTGTACTTTCAACTTCACTCTGTCATTGTCACACATGGCTTTTGGAGATGAGGCAAGACAATAGAGTAATTATTCCAAAAAAAAAAAAAAAATGATGCTCTGCAAATTTAAATCCACTGCCCCCAACAGCAGGCACTGTATTTCTTAAGCAAAGTCTTTGCAGAGCAGCTGAATGGCACACATGATATATTCTTTTTAAACCCAGGACTGGTTTGTTTGTTTGTTTTCCTAGTCTCCTATCCAAACTAATCCTTAGAGGATTTTTAAAATGTTTATGGAATTTATTCTAAGCCATGTTTTCTCTCCTGTTTCTCTCAGAGCTCCTAGAATGTTGTAACTTAAGATTTGGTCAAATTAATGTCTAAGCAAAGCCCCTAAATTCTACTTTGATACCTATACCACCATCATCCCCCAAACACACACTGTCTATACCCAGGTTCTCAGTAGAGATGTCCTAGAAAGTTCCTATATTTACTTTTGGAATGAAAATTCCTATATTGCTATAGAAATTCCTATATTCCTATATTTACCTATAGAAGGATCAAGAGGAAGGGAAGTTAAAAAGTCTTTTTAGGCCACAAATCAGTCTGCAGGATGGAAAGGCAGAAGAGTAGGGATAAAACAATGGGAAGTGGTCAAAGACAGGACCCAGGAGAAAGAAGTAGACAACCCACACCTATGGGTGAAATCTTTGGGGGAATAAAAAAGGGTTTATAAACCAGGGAACTGTAGCATCACAGGTAGTTCTGGAAAATGTTTGATTTAAAATGGACACTGCATGAAGGTTTGCCGATTGAATCAGTAAATATATGAATGATTACCTAAAGTAGAGGGGCCATGGCAGTCTCAAGAAGAGAAAATAGGAGTTAATCACCCAGAAGCTTATCCTTATGCTTCTCCAGCCTCAGTCAGGGATGTGTTGAAGGACAGAGAACACATCAGGTATCTTAGCCGCATTGTCCAGACCCATGTATTAGATCAATATGAGACACAGCATCTCTCCTTCTACATTGTACAATAAAGATCGTATAATCCCCAAAGGTCTTCTAAGATTAAAAAATCTGATACTCGCTAAAAGGAAAATAGGTGAGAATGTGATATGTAATAATTTCCATAAGTAAAAATGCTCTAAGAATTGGTCTGGTTATTATCATAGGATCCATTGTTTCAGGGAAATTTTATTGAGAGGTTACTACCCACTTTATGGTTGATACAGGACAGGAGTTTGGTCCTGAATTGAGGTGTGGCAAACAGAAAAACTGGGAGGAGAGCCAGGAAACATGAATCTGAGCCCTGACTAAGACAGTCAGTGACTTTGAGAAAGGGCATTCCAAGTAGAAAATAACTTGTGAACCATCCCAGAGAGATAAGAAACAGCAAATAAGTTCAGGAAATTACAAGAAGTATGGTGTTCACCAAAAGCATCAGGTAGCCATGGCAAGAATTTAGGTTAATATATATTAAGTGCTCAGTAAATATTTGTTGAATGAATGAATGAGAAGTAGGAACAGAATTCTCATATTCATTCTATGCTACAAACTTCGGTTTACCTCATAGGCAGTGGAGTACCAGCGGGAGAGAATTTACTCAGACTTAGGTTGTAGCTAGGTGCTATGCTGTATGGAAAATTAATGTAGGGGAAGTAAGAAATGAGACAGAATAGCTAATAGGCAATGGTCCTAGAAAGGGAGAAAAGCAAATGACTTGAAGAAGTTACAGCTAAAAGAGTTAGCATTTGGCAAATGGTTAGATGAGGAGAGTAAGTAGAGGAAAACTTGAATCATGGACTTTTAGGGTGATAAGTTGCTTGATAGTAGTATTGATTTTTATAGAAGGTGCATGAAGAACAAATGTGAAAGGTAAACTGATATGTTTGACTTTAGATACATTGAGTGGAACATCTGGGTGGAAATAAACCATTTGAATTAATGAACATTAAAACAATAAATAAAAATTTAATAAACATTTATTGAGGCTTTCTCACAAGCCAAGAGGTGTTCTAAGCCCCCTACATATGTGAACTCATTTAATCACAACAGGCGCAGGAGGTAGGGAAGGAAAACAAGGGACAGAAAGTTTAAGTAACTTCCCAAAGTTCTCAAGCTGGTAAGTGGCAGAGTCAGACTCAAACTCAGAATGTCAGCTCCAAATCACACTCTCTCAACCTCTATGCAAATGGACATGTATTTGCCCTTTAATGAGGGCCCAGAGCCCTCACTCTATCTCTTCTTATAGAAATAGAACTCAAAAAATGATCAAATTACAGTAGTCATCCCACTGCCCTTATCCACAAGGGATATATTCAAGACCCCCAGTGGATGCCCAAAACCATGGGTAGTACCCTATGTATACAATATTTTTTCCTATACATATATACCTATCATGGAGGTATCATGAAGTTTATTTATAAGTTAGGCACAGTAAGAGATTAACAACAATAATGAAACAATTAGAATAATAGTTATTTGAGTGTGATCACTCTCCTACAAAATCTTATTGTACTATATTCACCCTTCTTCTTGAGATGATATGAGTTGATAAAATGCCTATGTGATGAGATGAAGTGAAGGGAATGACAATAGCATCATGACATAGTGTAAAGCTACTATTGACCTTCTGAAATACATGAGAAGAATGATCATCTGCTTCCTGGATTGCAGTTGAACACGGGTAACTGAAACTGCATAAAGGAAATCTGTGGTTAAGGGGGACTACTGTAAAGTGATGATTTTATTTTTCAAGCACAAAATGTGAGAATTCCAACCATCATATTGAATAGTATTATTGGTGGTGATTTAGCACAGTCAAATCTCAATCTACATTTTAATGTACATCTAGTCTCCAAAGCAAACAAGGTATGTTATTTTTATATTCATTTGTCAAGTGATACTTCTTTATATAATTTACTTAGTGTCTGTCATTTGTTAAGTAGAGAAATAGTATCTGTCATTTGTTAAGTAGAGAAAAGATAAAATTGGTCTTTATATGTATTATGAATATTACAGAACATATTAAAATATATTTCAATAAAATAATAATACACCTCTAAAATTGATTTTTTAGCTTAAAATTATTTCTTTACTTTCTAATTACTTTGCAAAAATAATACAATGATTTTTTTAATTCCAAAGAGGGTTAATGAAATTATATATTACTATGAAATGGATTTGAGTTTTAAAAGGTCTGAAAAAAATTTTTTTAATAAATAATAAAGTCAGGAACTACTGCTTGGCACCAAGGTATAATTTCTGCCACTTTAGGACATGTTTCAGAACCAAGAGACCTCCATGAACAACTATAAAACAATAATGAAAAAATCTGAGACCTTTTCCATTTCAAAGTTTGTGGTAGAAGGTTCAGCTTTGACTTGAATACCTTACTATACAACTAAGTACTATAGGGACACAGCTCATGACTTCGTGGATGCGTTCAGCTGATGAGCTACTCTGTTGGAAGCCGAGTGCTATTCTCATTTGGCTTTAATCCTTTGCGATAAAGACATAGCTCTCTTTGAAAAGCCAGGTTAAATAGAAGGCACACAGGACACATTCTCAGAAATGGAAGAAAACACTTTTACTTCCTTCCCTACTTACCTAACATTCTAGAACTTACTGTAACTTCAACAACAGCCAAAAGAAAGGTCTTTTCTCTTCACCTTTGACTGATCCTTCCTTTTGCTTCCATGAATTTTCTCCCCCTTTCTGGCCATGGTATAAGGTTTTTTTCTCCCTGAGATTCAGCCCTCAAAGGAAAGCTGAATTCAGACAAGGTAATAGAGCAATCTAAAGAGCTCATTTGTGACTAGAGAGCACTTGAAATATAGCTACAGTGACTGAGAAATTTGTTTCCATTGCATTTGATTTCAATTTACTTAACTTTAAAACTTACACTGAATTTAGTTGTTGATGAATTTCTGAGTATGTTTGGAACAACTTGGGTAGTTGAATCTATTTTTTTCAATGGTGAATTATTTGAAATGTAAATGCACAACAAGTATTTTCAATGAAAATTCAGTCTCCAAAATGAGATGTGCTGTAGGTGTTAAATATACTCCAGATATTGAAGATTTAGTACAAAAAATGTAAAATGTCTCAATAGTTTTTTCATTAATAATTTTTATGTTGATTCCATGTTGAAATGATAAGATTTGGGTTATAATGGACTCAATAATTTATATTATTAACAATGATTTAACATGTTCTTTTACTTTTTTAATGTGGCTACTAGAACATATTTTAAAGACTGATTGATTCATTCATTTTAGAGAGAGAAAGTGGAGGAACACAGGGAGAAGGAGAAAGAATCTCAAGCAGATTCCCCACTGAACGTGGAGGCCGATGTGAGGCTTGATCTGAGATCATGACCTGAGACAAAACCAAGAGTCAGACACATAATTGTGCCACCCAGGCACCCCTACTGAGACATTTTAAATTATATATGTGGTTCACATTATTTCTAATTGCTGGTGCTAGTCTACGGCATGGCCTATGGTGTCAGAGAGAATCAGCTCCCCCTATTTGCTGACTGTATGATCTTAAGCAAACTACTTAAACTCTTTAAGTTCATGTTCACTCATCTATAAACTGGGGGACATTTTACTATTTTCTGAATAGGCCTGTAGTGAATTTAATGTGAGGCAGTGATCAAAAAACTTACCAGAGAGCCTGGCTTATAGTATAATAGCCCATAAATATTCATTTTTATTATTGTTGTTGTTGTCATTTTTCTTCAACTATCATCCAAATATTTAGCCAAAGAGTGTCTCAAAATAAGTGTTAGTCACATATGGTTGACTAGTATCTCATGACTAGATAAAGTAACCTCATTTTCCAAAATAAAAATAGGAACTTAAGATCAAATATAGGACTTTTTCTCACATTTTCAGTTTACTCACATGAAAAAAAAAATCACATTTTATAATTTGTGAGTTTTTATTTAAAACAATAAAAGTGCTTGAAGCCAAGACTTCCCTGGAAAATCCAGGGCATGAGGCTTACTCCCAAAAAATATTGGTACACAATATCTTATAAAACCCAAACTCAGCAGTCCTCCATTTAGATTCAATTTTGAAGGTTAATGTTTTATTTATATCCATTTCTTTTTTAGGCCAAATAAAAGACCAAGTAAATAGTCTGGATTTACATTAGGAACTTCTGCTTCCAGACAAATGGAGATGTGCATTTCCCTATTCTTCCTACTAAGTAAAACTTAAAAATCTGGATCTTATATATAAAACAAATGTAAGACTCTGAAAGGTATAAAGAAGAACAACCAACTAGGGAAAGACACATAGTCAAACATCTGAAAACTAAAGACAAAGAAAAAATCTTGAAAGCAGAAAGAAATGACATTTTGCCTGTAGGGGAAATAACGATTCTAACAACAGCAAATTACTCATCAGAAATTACGGCGCCAATATCTTTCTGTCAATCCAGAATTCTGTACCCAAATGAAAATGTCCTTCAAGAATGCAGGAAAAATTTATCCATTCTAAAATGAAGGAAAATTAAGAAAATTTGTCATCATCAGACATACCCCAAAACAATAGCTAAAGGAAGTTCTTTAAATGTAATGGAAATGATAAAAGAAGTAATCTAGAAGGAAGAAAGGAAGACCAAAAAAAATAAAAATATGAATAGATACACTCCTCGAGTTTTCTAAATTGCTTGACAATTAAAGCAAAAATGACAGCAGTCTGATATGATCCTAAATGTATGTAGATATATTTTAAAAAATAAATAAATGTATGTAGATAGATTGTTTAAGGCACTTCTAAACAGGCAGGGTAAAAAGAGAGAAGGGGAGGTAAGATTTCTACACTTAAATTGATAAAATGTTAATACCAGGAGACTGTGATGTTAAATGTAATACTTAGAGTAACCACTAAAAAAGCTATACAGAAAGATGCTCTCAAAGCAATAAAGCAAAATTCTAAAAAATGCTTGATAACCTATAGGAGGGTGGGAAAAGATAACAGAGAAACAAATAAACAAACAAACAACCAGAAAGGAAACAAAACAAATGGAAAACAAAAACCAAAATGGCAGACATGAGCTGTAACACATCAATGATTACGTAAGTGTAAATGGTCTAATATAGCAATTAAAAAGATAAATTTGCAGAGTGGATTAAAATTCATGACCCAACTATATGCTATCTATAAGAAACTAATTTCAAAAACACTTGATGTAGGTAGGTTGAAAGTAGAAAGGTACAAAAAACATGCAAACATTAATCCAAAGAAAACAGGAGTGGCTATATTAATATCACATAAAGTAAACTTCAGAGCAAAGAAAATTATCAGAGCTAAAGATACTATTACAAAATTGTAAAAGGGTCAATCTACCAAGAAGACATAATTATCCTAAATGTGTATGTAACAGTTACCAAATAAATGAAGCAAAAACTGCCAGAACTGAAAGAATAGGCAAATCCAGAATTACAGTTGTAGACTTCAACACTCTCTTCTCTGAACAGCTAATGGAACAACAAGGCACAAAATCATTAAGGATACAGAAGAACCCAATAACACTATTAACCAGACACAGAATCCAATTGACATTTAAAGAATAGCAGAATACATGCATGGAACATATACTAAGAGACTATATCCTGAGTCATAAAACGTACCTTGACAAATGTAAAAGAATTGAAATTACACAGAGTGTGTTCTCTAACCACATGCCATCAAATCAGAAACCAGTAACAGAAAGATAACAGGAAAATCTCCAAACACTTGGGAACTAAATAACACATTTCCAAATACCCCATGGGTCATAGGAAAATCTCAAGGGAAATGTTTTGGTTTGTTTTTTTAATTTTTTTTTTATTGGAGTTCAATTTGCCAACATATAGCATAACAGCCAGTGCTCATCCCGTCAAGTACCCCCCTCAGTGACCCTCACCCAGTCACCCCCACCCCCACCCCCCACTCCCGCTCACCTCCCCTTCCACCACCCCTTGTTCGTTTCCCAGAGTTAGGAGTCTCTCATGTTTTATCACCCTCTCTGATATTTCCCACTCATTTTCTCTCCTTTCCCCTTTATTCCCTTTCACTATTTTTTTATATTCCCCAAATGAATGAGACCATACAAACATATATGTTTGTCCTTCTCCGACTGACTTACTTCACTCAGCATAGTATCCTCCAGTTCCATCCACACTGAAGCAAATGGTGGGTATTTGTTGTTTCTAATGGCTGAGTAATATTCCATTGTATACATAGACCACATCTTCTTTACCTATTCATCTTTCGATGGACACTGAGGCTCCTTCCACAGTTTGGCTATTGTGGACATTGCTGCTATAAACATCGGGGTGCAGGTGTCCCGGCGTTTCACTGCATCTGTATCTTTGGGGTAAATCCCCAGCAGTACAATTGCTGGGTCGTAGGGCAGGTCTATTTTTAACTCTTTGAGGAACTCCACACAGTTTTCCAGAGTGGCTGCACCAGTTCACATTCCCAACAACAGTGCAAGACGGTTCCCCTTTCTCCACCTCCTCTCCAACATTTGTTGTTTCCCGTCTTGTTAATTTTCACCATTCTCACTGGTGTGAGGTGGTATCTCATTGTGGTTTTGATTTGTATTTCCCTGATGGTGAGTTATGCAGAGCATTTTCTCATGGCTTGTTGGCCATGTCTATGTCTTCCTCTATGAAATTTCTGTTCATGTCTTCTGCCCATTTCATGATTGGATTGTTTGTTTCTTTGCTGTTGAGTTTAATAAGTTCTTTATAGATCTTGGATACTAGCCCTTTATCTGATAGGTCATTTGCAAATAGCTTCTCCCATTCTGTAGGTTGTCTTTTAGTTTTGTTGATTGTTTCTTTTGCTGTGCAGAAGCTTTTTTATCTTAAGTCCCAATAATTCATTTTTGCTTTTGTTTCCCTTGCCTTCATAGATGTATCTTGCAAGAAGTTGCTGTGGCCAAGTTCACAAAGGGTGTTGCCTGTGTTATCCTCTAGGATTTTGATGTATTCTTGTCTCATTTTAGATCTTTCATCCATTTTGAGTTTATCTTTGTGTCTGGTGTAAGAGAATGGTCTAGTTTCATTCTTCTGCACGTGGATGTCCAATTTTCCCAGCACCACTTATTGAAGAGACTATCCTTTTTCCAGTGGATAGTCTTTCCTGCTTTGTCGAATATTAGTTGACAATAGAGTTGAGGGCCTATTTTTGGAGTCTCTTTTCTGTTCCATTGATCTATGTGTCTGCTTTTGTGCCAGTACCATACTGTCTTGATGACCACAGGTTTGTAGTACAACCTGAAGTCTGGCATTGTGATGCCCCCAGCTATGGTTTCCTTTTTTAATATTCCCTAGGCTATTTGGGGTCTTTTCTGATTCCACACAAATCTTAAGATTATTTGTTCCAACTCTCTGAAGAAAGTCCATGGTATTTTGATAGGGATTGCATTAAATATGTAAATTGCCCTGGGTAAGTATTGACATTTTCACAATATTAGTTCTAATTAATAAAATGATGAATGAAAAAGGAGAGATCACAACCAATACCAAGGAAAGACAAATTATTTTTAAAACATATTATGAGCAGCTATACACCAATAAATTAGGCAATCTAGAAGAAATGGATGCATTTCTGGAAAACCACAAACTACCAAAACTGGAACAAGAAGAAATAGAAAACCTAAACAGGCCTACCAATAACCAGGGAGGAAATTGAAGCAGTCATCAAAAACCTCCCAAGACTCAGAAGTCCAGGGCCAGATGGCTTCCGTGGGGAATTCTATCAAACGTTTAAAGAAAAAACAATACCTATTCTACTAAAGCTGTTCTGAAAGATAGAAAGGATGAAATACTTCCAAACTCGTTCTATGAGGCCAGCATCATCTTAATTCCAAAACCAGACAAAGACCCCACCAAAAAGGAGAATTATAGAAGAATATTCCTGATGAACACAGATGCAAGAATTCTCAACAAGATACTAGCCAATAGGATCCAATAGTACATTAAGAAGATTATTCACCATGACCAAGTGGTGTTTGGAATGCAAGGCTGGTTCAACACTCATAAAGCAATCAATGGACAGATCATATCAGCAAGAGAAAAAACAAGAACCATATGGTCTTCTCAATAGATGCAGAGAAAGCATTTGACAAAATACAGCATCCATTCCTGATCAAAACTCTTCAGGGTGTAGGGATAGAGGGAACATTCCTCAGCATCTTAAAAGCCATCTACGAAAAGCCTACAGCAAATATCATTCTCAATGGGGAAACACTGGGAGCCTTTCCCCTAAGATCAGGAACATGACAGGGATGTCCACTCTCACCACTGCTATTCAACATAGTACTAGAAGTCCTAGCCTCAGCAATCAGGCAACAAAAAGAAATAAAAGGCATTCAAATTGGCAAAGAAGAAGTCAAACTCTCCCTCTTTGCAGATGACATGATACCGTACATAGAAAACCCAAAAGACTCCACCCCAAAATTGCTAGAGCTCATACAGCAATTCAGCAGTGTGGCAGGATACAAAATCAATGCCCAGAAATCAGTGGCACTTCTATACACTAACAATGAGACTTAAGAAAGAGTCAATCCCATTTACAATTGCACCCAAAAGCATAAAATACCTAGGAATAAACCTAACCAAACAGGTAAAGGATCTATATCCTAAAAACTACAGAACACTTCTGAAAGAAATTGAGGAAGACAAAAAGAGATGGAAAAATATTCCATGCTCATGGATTGGGAAATGTTTTTAAAACACATGGAACTGGGACACTGGGCAGCTCAGTGGTTGAGCATCATTGCCTTTGGCTCAGGTTGTGATCCCAGGGCTCTGGGACTGACTCCTGCATCAGGCTCCCCACAGGAAGTCTGCTTCTCCCTCTGCCTATATCTCTGCCTCTCTCTGTGTCTCTCATGAATAAATAAATAAATAAAATCTTTAAAAATAAGTAAATTGAACTGAATGAAAATGAAAATAGAATATATCAAAATTTGTGGGAGACAGCTAATGCAGTGCCAAGGGGTAATTTGTAGCACTTAAGCTAACATGAATAAAGAAGAAAAGTCTCAAATCAACAACCTAAGCTCCTACCTCAAGACATTTTTTAAAGCAAAATAAACCCAAAGAAAGCAGAAGAAGGAAAAAATAAAGAAAAGAAGAGTAATCAATAAAATTGAAAACAAAAATAGAAATCACTAGAATAAAAAACCAGCTCCTTTAGAAGACCAACTGACAAACCTCTAGCAATACTGATGAAGAATAAAAAGAGAAAAAATACAAATTATCAATATCAAGAATGAAATGGGATATTACTACAGACACTGTGGACATCCAAATAATAACAGAATGTTACAATTTTACACATGCAAATTTGAGGACCTAGTTGAGATGGACCAATCCTACAAAAAGCACACACTACCACAACTTATACAATATGAAATCAATCATTTGATTAGCCCTGTTAACTAAAGAAATTGTATTTATAACTTTAACTGCTGAAAAGAAATCTCCAGGCTTGGACGGTTCCACTGGAGAATTCCATCAAACATTTAAAGAAAAATTAACACCAATTACACACAATCTCTTCAAAAAAATAGCAGATGAGGGAATAAATAGGTTATTCATTCATAACTTGTCCTCTTTGCTCCACTGCAGCTACCTCCTTTTAGCTCTGGAACACACAACGCACCTTCTCCACTTAGAAGAACAAGTGCTACCACCTTTGCCTGGGATGCTCCCCAATCATGCTCCCAGATTCATGCCCACTCACCCGACGTCTCTGCTTACACAGCTCATGTGTTATTTCCTCAAGGGAGCCCAAAGTGGGAGAGGGTCCTGCCTTATGCACACATAGCCCCTGCTATGTTTTCTCTGTGGCACTTACTACAATTTTAGTTCATTATTTGCAACTAAATATCTAAGGTTCCCAAGACTTCTCCAACTAACTAGTCTAGGCTATAAACTATAAACTATATGAGGACAGGATGCCAGACTGCTTCATTCACTCCTTAACTTTGGCTTGCCCGGGATTCAGACCTCATTAGGTCAATATTTATTGAGTGAAAATACACTCAAGATCTTGCCGAGAAACAGAACCAATAGGATGTGTGCACACACACACACATATTTATCTATCTATCTAGAGAGAGAGAAAGAGAGAGAGAGAGAGAGATTGGCACAGGATTATTGGCACAGGATTATTAAACTGATAAATCCCAAGATCTGCAGAGTAAGTCAGCAAGCTGGAGACCCAAGAAAGCCAATGGTAGAGTTCCAGTGCAAGTCAAAAGGCCAGCAGACCCAAGACCCAGGAAGATGTTCCAGTTCAAGTCTGAAGGCAGGAAAAAGTCAATGTCCCGGTCCAAATGCAGTCAGGTTGGAAGAATTCTTTCTTCTTCAAAGGGTCAGCCTTTTTGCTCTATTCAGGCCTTTAGCTGATTGGATGAAGCCCACCTACCTTAAAAAGGGCAAACTGGTCTACCAATTTTTTTCTTTTTTGGGGGGGAGGGTCTACCAATTTAGAAGTTAATTTCATCCAAAAACACTCTCACAGAAACATCAGAATAATGTTTGATCAAATATATGGATTCCTTGTGGCTCAGTCAACATATAATTAACTATAGCACTGAGTTAATAATAACTGAGTATTGAAAAAAAAGATTTGTTGTGTAACTAATCTATCAAGTATCACAGGCTATGGTTAAAGTTTAATTTTTTTTGGCTGAAAAGTATACAGCACCTAATTCATCAGTGAACTCATAGTCATTAGCTAGACTTTGGTCTTGAATGATAGATAACTATCATTAAGGGAGCATTTTTCTTTGTATCTATTATCCCTAATCCTTCCAACAACTCTGTCAGGCTCAGAGAGGTTGTATAACATATCCAAGACCACACAGCCAGATACTGGCAAAGATATGACAGGGACACCCAGGTGACTCAATTGGTTAAGCGTCTGCCTTCAGCTCAGGTCATGATCCCTGAGTCCTGACATTGAACCCCACATCAGGCTCCCTGCTCAATGAGTTGCCTGCTTCCCCCTCTCCCTTTGCCATTCCCCTGCTTCTGCTCTCTTTCTCTCTCTCTCTCAAAATAAATAAAATAAAAATATATGACAGAAATCCAAATTTGTCTTTATAGCTCAAGATTTCACCTACTTATAAGTGCTTTCCATTAAGAAAACACAGCCAATAGAATTTTCCAAAATTGAGCAACAATGTGTACCTTAGCCATTTTTTGAGCCAGTTATTTAACCTCCTCAAGATCCAGTTTCCTCATTTGTTAGAAAAGAGTAAAAGTACCCTCCTTAAGGAATTGCTGGAGGATTAATGGAGCTAAGGACTATAGAATTTATCATGATACCTGGATATAGTAGATCCTCAGTAAATATTAACTTGTAGCAGCTGTTGCTCAAATTCCATTGGCTCGTACTAGCATCTGCTCTTGCAGGCTTCCAAACTCCTGTAAAAATCCTCCTGGAGTATTTCTGCTCCTGCATGTTCACAATTCAGTCCACTAGCCACAACTGCCTCATGGCACCCACAGTGCCCTTCCTTTCCATCCTTGCTGGCCCTCAATACCTGGCATCCCCATACACACCATACACATTTTCTGCTACTCACAAAAGCAGCCCATTATGTTCCAGTGGTCCCCAGGACCTGACCAGGGTCATTATCTAACACTGACACCAGGCCATCCTTCTTTTTCCTTTCTTCCTCCTTTGAGCAGACCCTTACAGTCAGAGCAACCCTTGGAGAGTGAGGAACAAGGAGAAAAAAAGCAGGGCTTGCTTCTCATAAAAAATTGTCTTTTCTTCACTGTATATTCTTGTCCTAGATTAACTGACCATACAAGGGTGGGTTTATTTCTGGGCTCTCTATTCTATTCCATTGATCTATGTGTTTATTTTTGTGGAAACCTACCCTCTTATCTTTTGGGAAAAATTCCAAACTCGCTTCTCCTGGACTGATCTTGATAAATGTTCTGCTTTCCATACATGGCAGGGCAGGTGCTGGGGATTGTTTTTCCAGCCATGGTGACAGATTTACAGTGGTTATCCACATCCTATCACCTGTTCCAAGGGCAGATCAAGAGAACATTTTTGACTATGGCCAGGTTAGAATACAGGTTGAGACCAAGAAACAACAGAAAACAGGCCAAACAATAAGGAGGTTGAAACTTTGGCCTTTCTCAACAGGGTCCCTGGCCTCAGACTTTCACCTTTGCCATATGACCACACTGTGCGTGGTTGGCAGTCAAACACAATGACCAAAATTTCAGGGTTAACCAATTGAGCTTCCTCACTGCTATTTTGTTCCAATGGATTTCAAAACATTTTCAATTCTTATATACTCTGTAGAAAAATTTCCATACAAATAAAGTCTCTGAAAACCAATACATATCAATTCCTGGAATGAAAATATGAATTTACCTCTTAACAATAATCCATATGAAAAATAAAACAATAGCCATATTTAAGGGAAAGTATTGCTGGCAGGTTGGGCTCCCTAGGAAACAGAATCAGAGATGGAGAATTATATGCAAGAGGCTTACTGGGGAATGATCTAGGCATCAACACCTGTGTGGAAACAAAGCTGCCAAATAAGGCAAAGGGAGAAATTGAGCTGCAATGTAGTCACAGCAAAGACCTCAACTGATCGCATTGGGAGCTCTGGAGCTGGGATAGCCCTGCACAGATGTCCCAAAATAAGGCAAGGAGGTTGAAACTTTCTACCCCACATCAGCCAGTCGTGGAATTTTAGCTGTTCCTAGGAAAAGGTCATGATCTTGAACTATGTGGCTTTTCAGGGTTGGGGGAGCAAGAGGACACAGGTGTGAGCTGTCTGGCGGTCACACTCCAGCTGCAGTCCTGAAGTGGGACATCTTACCCCAGAGCTTACCACAAGTAAGAACTACATATTTTTTCATTCTTTTCAGGGAAATGTCTATGTACACCCACAGACAGTAAAGGCTACATCCTAAACAAAGAGTGAACTATTAAAAAAAGAAAGAAAAAAAATCATGAACCATGGAACTTTTTACCAGAGGTAAGATTTCATGTTACTGCCTAGAAAATGTAGCATCTTATACTCAGCACAAAACTGATCCCTGCTTCTCCTCTGCCCCAAATTAAAAACAGCCCAACCCTGAATCTCATGCGAGTTACCCTTCTTCTTTCTGCCCCTACCTAGCACTTGACAGTACTTTCAGAAATGCCAATGACTGCAAAATGAAATGAATTTCATACAAGAGAACCTACTACACTAACTCCATGTGACTCCTGCATATTAGTTTTTATACGATTGGCAATTGACAGAATGAACAGAGGAAGAAAAATTTTATATGGAAATATTTTGGGGGGTGTTTTTTTTTTTGAGAAAAAGAGAGTGCACGTGTGCATGCATAAGCAGGGAGGGGCACAGGGAGAGGGAAGGAGAGAATCCCAAGTTGCATTCACACCCAATGTGGAGCCCAACATGGGATCCAGTCTCACAACACTGAGATCGTGACCTGAGCCAAAATGAAGAGTTGGACACAACCAACTGAGCCACCCAGGTGTCCCTATATGGAAATTTTTATGAAAGTCAAATGGTCTATTATTGGGTATGTCCTTTCAGCAGAGCTAAAAGGTCAAATTATTGTTTTATCATGCAGTCTTCATGCTTTGTGCATGCTAGAGACTCCATAGAAGGATGATCCAATGGAAGCAAGAAATTGTTAGGACCCAGAAGAACTTCTGCATCTCCTACTGAATGTTAAGAAACCATGTGTCTCTTCATTTAAAATGAGGAGAGTCAGCCTTTTATTCAGTTACAGTATGATCACTTAATTTTTTTTTAGTATGATCACTTTAAATGACATTTTAAAATAGGTAGTATAAATTTGGAGGGTGAGGAGCAGGGCTTGCTTCTCATAAGCAGTTTCCAAAAGTGGACAGATGAAATGTTGACCTGTCAAATGTCGACCCCAGGATAATGACTTCAAAGAAAGCTGTGGGGAAAGCGAGTTCTGGATGTACATCTATCTGTCTATCTGATAGTGATATCAATGGTCACACCCTGGAGAAGGTGGCTGAATGGCAGAACCCATTTGAGGTGTTTTCTCAAATCCCTTGACCTCATCCATCCACCCAGCCCCAGGTTAATTAACCTGACCACACTTCTAAGTCTAAATCTCCAGGGAAAATTCAAAAAGGAAGGAAGGAAGGAAGGAAGGAAGGAAGGAAGGAAGGAAGGAAGGAAGGAAGGGAGGAAGGGAGGAAGGAGGAAGGAAGGAAGGAAGGAAGGAAGGAAGGAAGGAAGGAAGGAAGGAATTCAAAGGTAGGGGAATAATCAAGTCATCATCAGGGTCCTGCATTTCTTTTTTCCTTGGATATAAGTGTAATATTGTTGGACCCTGGTCTGTGGGCTGAAAATGGCCAGGTTCTTCTGACCCTTCCAACCAATTTCTTACAGAGGCTCTATCCGATCCTTTGCACCAGGTATCTGCCTTCATAAAGTAAACACATTCCTGAAAGGTTATATGTGAACACAATGTTTGTAGAACAAATAATACTTTTCTACTGACTTTCATTTAGATCTGAAAACACTGATCCATAGTGGGTTTTTTTTTTTTAATCATTGCTTCTAATCTCTTCTGACAAGTGAGTCATTCCTAAAGTGAAGAATTATTTTTTTTTTTTTTTTTTTAAGAATTATTTTTAAAGTGACTGATTGCCCCACCTATTTTGTTTTTGTCAAAAGAGGCTTCTAAAGATGGCTTTCCCCTTTTGGTCCCAAAGGAGTCCAAACCTGAACTCACCCCCTTGCCTGCTGCTGCCAGCCCAGACAATGCAAACTCTACTCTGTTTTGCTTAGTGCCCCACCTTGGCTGTATTTGGTCTGCTAGGACTGCCATAATAATACCAACTGGGTGGCTTAAACAACAGAAATTTATTATCTCACAATTCTGGAGGTTAGACATCCAAGATCAAGATGTAGGCAGGACTGATTTCTTTGGAGGCCAATCTCTGTCACATATAGATGGCCATCTTTCCCCCTGTGTCTTCACATGGTCTTCCCTCTGTGCTTCCCTATATCCAAAGTTCTTACAAGAACACCAGTCATAATGGATTAGGGCCTACCCATATGACCTCATTTTACCTAATTATCTCTTTAAATACAGTCACCTTCTGAGGCACTGAGGTTAGGACTTCAACATCCATATGCTGGCTGAACACAATTTAGCCCGTAGCATTGGCTACGTTAAAAAAAAAATTGAATATCCTTCTGCACAAGAAGAGAGAGGAGAAAGATCATTTATAAATATCTTCCAAAGTTAAAAATTTCTCAGTAAAAAAAAAGTTAGCTTCTTTTGGGCATCTCATCTCTTCCCTTCTCTGGATAACTATAATGCAGTGGTTCCCAAACTGGATGGTGCAGCAGAATCATCAGAAGTGCTGAGTAAACATAGATCACCTGCCCCACCCCTCAAGTGTCTCTTCTACAAAGCTTGGGGAGACCCTGAGAATTTGCGTTTCTAAAAGGGGTGCTGTGGACCACACATGGAGAACCACTGTAGGACTGCCATGCAATTATCAACATTATCTTACATCTCCCCTCCCAATGTAGCCTTGCTGAGCACTTTGATGGCATTCTTTCTCTTCTTTTTAAGACTGTATTTATTTATTTATTTACTTATTTATTTATTCATAAGAGAAAGAGAGAGAAATCACAAATGGGATAGGGGTACAGGGGAGAGGGGTAAGCAGACTCTCTGCTAAGCAGGGTGCCCAACACGGGGCTTGATCCCAGGACTCTGGGATCATGACATGACCTGAAGGCAGACACTCAACCAAGTGAGCCACCCAGGCACCCCAATGGCATTGTCTCTTGAGCACCTCCCAGCACACTGGAGTCTAGTAAGCAGAAGCAAGACCACTGTCCTTATTTTAGAGAGGAGGCAAGTCTGGCTCAGAGTGGTTCCAGGCTTGCTCGATGTTGCACAACTAATGGCAGAGTCATCTGTTAGTCTTGTTCTCTCCACTAACCTGCAAACACTAGAATCAGAGAGGAAACAGAATGAAAGATAATTGGGTTTTTCTCAATATATAAAAATATCACTACTGGGGCACCTGGGTGGCTCAGTCAGTTAAGCATCTGCCTTCGGCTCAGGTTATGATCCCTGGGTCTTGGGATGGAGCCCTGAGTCTTCAGGCTCCCTGCTCAGCAGGGAGTCTGCTTTTCCCTCTCTCACGCCCCAGCTCATGCTCATGCTCTCTCTTGCTAACTCTCTCACAAATAAAAAAGTAAAATCTTTCAAAAATATAACACTACTAAGAATGATAATGGCTATTCTCTGCTAGGTGTTCATTATTTTCCAGGTGTTTCACTTGTATTGTATAATTTACCTCATTCAACTCTAAGAAATAGGTACTATTATTAATGCCCACTTTACAGATAAGGAAATTGAGGCTCATGGGAGTTAAGAAACATATCAAAAAAAAAAAAAGAAAGAAACATATCCAAGTTCACATAATAAATAATCAGTGAAGCATGGACACAAACCAGATGAGTCTGATCATGGAGCCTATATTCTTAGACACTACTCTCATAGAAGGGGAATCAACAGCCTTCTCCAAACGTTCATTACCCCTTGGTCCCTGGTAATCTGTGTCAAGAGCTGGGCTTTGTGATGAGAATGCAGATGAGCAGAGAGAGTGAGCAGCTAACCCAATGTCAAAGCTGGTGCTAGAGGAAGGCAGCTATGCCGCCCCAGTAAATGATGCATGGAAGCTAGGGGACACAGAAGGTCTGGAAACACAAGGAAAAACCTTGTCGCATACAAAGTTAACCAGGTGAGTAAGTTTTGCGCCAATTTTAATGAATCAAGTTTCCCTTACTTCTGAATGCTTGCTTAGTATCACACTCACCCCCCCTTCCTTGCATGCAGTGTTAGTCTGCCTTTTTCCATAAACTAGTTTTCCTTTACCCACTGCTCCCAGTTCCTTTAAAGTTTCTGAGGGATAGGGGTTTTGAGAGCTACAAGGGCTACATGTGCATTTCACCTGCAGTAGGTTTTCTTCATTTTTCTCCTTCCTTCCCCATAAGAGACACCCAAGAGTTCATCGTTAGGTTAATAGGTAACCTCAGGCTTTGTGTGTGGCCTGCCAGGTAAACACTTTATTTGGTTCCTATGACAAATCCCTTTTCAGATTCTATAAGTCTGCGACTCCTGTGCATATGGCATCCCTGTATCTGCTCTCTTGATTGCCCTCCTCCTAACAAAAGCTTCATTTGGCTGAAGAGTTGAAGAGTTTATTTAATAAGAGGAAACTTTTTATGGTGCCTCCTCTAAGCCAGGAAGTATACTAGTGATTTATATATACTGCTCCACCACTCTTTCCCAGCACATCCATGAGATTGGTATAATTTCCCCTTACAGAAGAGCAAGGACAGGGGTTACCTGACCCACCCAGGCCACACAGCCTCTCCGTGGCAACACCAAGATGCAAACCTGGGGCTTCCTCACTCTGAAACCCATTTCTTTCCTCTATTTATCCTAAAGAGAAGTTGTTTCACCAGATACTGCAAAGGTGACCCTGACTCCCACCACTACACCTCTTGGGTGTTTTGGCATATTCTGTAGCCCCTCTTCTGGGCAGAAAGGAAAGCCCAAATCCTCAGGGACTTTACAATACCAGGGGATCATTCAACTCCTTCCAATTCAACAAGTACCTATTAACTATCGGTGCCTCACTTTGGACTGGAATCAACAGCTCTAGGGCCCATGGTCTGTAGGGAAGATAGGTGTTATGGACTGAATGTCTATATTCCTCAAAATTCTTATGTTGAACCCTAAGCAAAGCAAAGCAATCTGAAGCAGAAGCTTTTGGGAACATGAGTGTAGATGAAGTCATGAAGGTGAGCCATCACAAGGTGATTAGTGCCCTTAGAAGAAGAGGAGCTCTCTCCTTGAGCACATGGGAGAGGTCAGGTAAACACACAGTGAGAAGACAGCCATCTGCAAGCTGGACGGGAGCCCTTGTTAAGAACTGAGTCTGCTGGCACTCTGATCTTAAGCTTCCCAACCTCCAGAACTGTGATAAATAAATGTTAGTTGCTTAAGTCACCCAGTCTATGATGTTTTGTTCATAGCAGCCCTTGACTAAGACAAGACCAGACTGGGTCCTTGGGGCAGATATGGGAGCAGTGGATGAAGGGAGACCATTTGGAAGTGTGCTAACTCTGGTAAAGTCCACTTAATTTAAGTGGTGAATTGTGTCACTTTCACCTGGGAAGTCATGCTCATCCTAGCCCTTTGCTAGGAAGTTAAAGAGGAAGTTCACAGGAGGAAAATATTTGCTGACCACCCAGGAGAGCTCTCTCATAGGGGTTTCTGAAATCTCTATAATGTGTTTATTTAAAAACTAATATAATGTCTTCTATGTTAATTACATATTAGTGAAAGAGTTCATCAAAATAAGGAATCAGCTGTTAAGTGTGATGTGTAAGATATCAGAGCCAGATTCCTGTGTTCAAATCCTGCCTCTACCATGTACCAGCTGTGTATCTTTGGGCAGACTGCCCAACCTCTCTGTGCCAAAGTGTCCTTAACCCTACAAGAGGGATCACAAAAGTATCTACCTCATGGGGCTATCATGAGAATTAAATGAGTTAACACACATAAAGCTTTTATTTCTTTTTAAAGATTTTACTTATTTATTTGAGAAAAAGAGAAAGCCAGAGAGAGAGGCCACAAGCGAGGTGAGGGACAGAGGGAGAAGCAGACTCCCTACTAAGCAGAGAGCCTGGTGCAGAGCTTGATCCAGGGACTCCCGGGTCATGACCTGAGCCAAAGGCAGTCACTCAACTGACTGAGCCACCCAGGTACCCCCACATAAAGGTCTTAAAACAATGCTTGATACATAGGTGAATCTCAACATACATTATATGTAATATATGAATATATATGCATACAAGGAAATTATGTGCAGAGAATCTTTATAGTTATAGAAACAATATGAGCCAACGTTGTCCTTATCGTACCTGTAGTCCCTCAGCTCTATTTTCTATGTAATGTGACATAGTTCCTATGTTTGACAATTTGATTCAGGTGATGGCCACCTGAAGGGTGTTATTAACCCTTTGTGTCACAAAATCATTTAAATCAAGTACCTAGAGGTAGAATAGCAAATCTGGAAAATGAAGACATGTTCCCTTTTTTTTTTTTTTTTTTTTTTTGCCTGTTCCCTATTGGAGTTTGGCACAAAGAAATGTAATTCACCTTCCTGACAGTTCATGCTTCTTTCCAGTGCACCAGTCAGTGTGGTGGGCCTTGACCATGAGGGAGGCATCAAGCCAGACTCCAGCCTAAGGAGCTCCTGACCGGGCAGTTGGCACACAGTATACAACTGTAAGCTATCTCAGTTGGTCCTAAGTGCCGTGGAAACAGATGCATTCCCACAAGGAAAGATCAAAGTGAAGGATCAGGTGAAATCATATTCATACCCTTCATATATCCTTTTTTGATAGAGCACATACTCAATGTCAAGCATATGTCTAAGTACTTTACCCATATTAACTCACTTTAGCTTATAAGAAAACTTTGAGGAGATGCTAGTGTTCACCATTAAGTACAATGTAAAATGTAACCTGTAAAATGTGATGAAAATAATTTAGGCTTAACAAGTAACACTTAAAAGATAGAGCAACTGAATTCAGACACAATACTCTCATCCAAGCTCAGAATTATATATGTAAAAAAAAAAAAAGTCATAATCTCACAAAATCCCTTAAGTTTCACTCTACTTCTGAAGTGGATCATGGAAACCATGAAATCCAAGACTATTAAAAATAATAATTGGATTACTAGATAGAATTTCTTAAACATCTACCGTGTTCCAAATTTGCATATGTTTAATATTTTTGCATAGCCTGGCACTGGAGAACAGACTCAACTCATACTGCTTTCATATCTCAAGTTTGCATTTATTAGCTTTGGAACATTGGGAAAATTTCTTAACCTTTCCATGTCTTAATTTTCTAATCTGTAAAATGAGGATCATAATTATACCCACCTCATAGGGTTGTTGTAGAATTCATTAAGCTAATATATGTAAAACTTTCAAAACAGTGCTAATAGTAAGAGCAAGAGAAGTGCTTATTGTTATTAAAATCTCACAATAGCCTTCTTACTACATAGTTTTACACAGAAGGAAATAGAGCTCCGCTGATTAAGGGTTAAGTCAACTTGCCCCAGGTGACCCGCTCAGTACTCCTGGTAGAGATTCAAACCTAGGTGTGTCCGATTCCAGACCTTGAGTTCTGAATGAGCCCACAGTGACCTTTAGCCCCACTGTAGTAGAGGAAAGTCAAACACAAGCTGATGAAGGCTGTTGTCTCTTGGAGCACAGTAAGCCCAAAACAAGGCCATTGCCCTGAGCATGCTCAGTTGCAATTCTCTGACCATGACCTTTGCCCATTTAAAGGGCCAATCCCAAGGCAGCCTAGGGTAAAGGGGTGAGACAAAGGCCTTTTGATAGGGATAGCAATGCAAAGGGGTCAAGACATCTCACCTGATTGGGGGGGCAGGTGTCACCAGGGAATCAATGTTAAAGACTACTACAGTCAAGAACTAGAGCTCCCCAGCTTTTATAATCAAACAGCTGTGGTCACTGCTGGGATCAAAGTTCACTGCAGGCTGTTGAGATGCCCTGGCAACAAACTTCCACAGGCCATAAACATCCCCTTCAGGATAAAGAAAAGATAGGACAGGATACCAAGGACATAGTCTGATTAAGAGATGAACAAACACAGGAAGATGGATTTAACACCTAACATTTCCATGCCTCTCTTTGACATTTGGGTTCCATGTCTTCTTAGAAAAGTTAGTGATGCCTTATGAACTCCAAGTACTATCTTCCAAACAACCTTGGATTCTAGCCAATCACCAAAATGGAAGATACTCTCATATGAGACCAATTAAAATATATACATCAGTGGAAGAGAGCTCCATTGATGTACAATTTCTGGTTTCATGATGACTTTTTTTTTTTTTTTTTTAAGATTTATTTACTTATTTTAGAAAGAAAGACTGAATGGGTGCATGCATTGGGGGAGGGACAGAGGGAGAGAGAACCCTTAAGCAGATTCCTTGCTAAGCACAGAGCCTGCCACAGGGCTCAAGCCCATGACCCATGAGATCATGACCCCAACCAAAATCAGAGTCAGACACTCAAATGACTGAGCCACCCAAGTACCCCTCATGATGACATTAAAACAGAACAAAAGTCATTAGATTTTTATCATTAAATACATCTGGTATCTTTGTTGAAAATAGCATTTTGCAATTTTGTATGCATTTAAAAGTATGCTATTGTAACTTCAATAAATAAATGAATTTTGGATTAAAAAAAACAACACTCTAGGAAAGCAGTAGGTAAGAAGTAAGAGAGAGGCCCAGGAAACAGAAACAAAACAATTGCTATGAATCATGTTTTCATTAATCTCAAGGTGGAACAGAGGGGATACATCATGGCCTTGGGCCACTCAGAGGGACCTGAATTCAAATCCTAGCTCTGTCCATGTATGTGGCCTTAGACAGGTTCCATGAGCCACCAAATCTTCTCTACAGAATGAAGATAACAATATTCAGCTCTGAGAGATTTCTGAGGAGTATATGAGATAATATATGACAAGTGCCTAATCTTAAGTATGACCCAGTCTTGGCTCAAAAATGTTACTTTTCTTCCTCCTATACCCCACTTCTTAAATATCCTTCCCTGAGGCAGAGTTAGTTAGCCCATCCTTTTGTGGTACCCACAGTTGATTTGTTCCTCGTAATTTTCATCCCTGGAATTTAGAGCAGCAATCAGGTGGTGGTACACATCTGTTCATCCAGTCTCGGTTATGGTATAACCTATATGCCCACCATGAGCTCCTGGAGACAGGAACCATGTCAGCCAGCATCCGGTATTGCTGTGTTACTAGGTGTTGCCCCTCCCATTCTGGAAGGTACACAAACACATCAATCTTCAACAGCCAGACAAGTGAAACAAATCAGCTGAATTAAGATAACAATAGTGGTAAAGTCTGTGACTAGCTGGACAGTATCCCCCTGCAGGCTTTCTGATTCAAATAGATAAAACATACTTTTCTGGCCAAACAAAACCATCTTACCCCTCTGGCCATAAATTTGCTACCATAAACAGAGATTCACATTCACAAGTATTTTCTTATATCTTATTTCATTTGATATGTCAGTAATCCTCTGAACTAATAAGCATTGTTGAGTTCATCTTACAGGTATCTGCAGGAGGGAGAAACTAAGGCTCAAATAGATTTGTCCAAATTAAACATGGCTAGTTAGTGGCTGACCAGGGATTTGAATCCGTCTTCTAACATCAAACTACACCACATACTGTCCTTGACATGCAGCTTTTTTTAACCCTCATAGTTTTTCTAAAACAAAAACCAAATCCCATCAAAAGGTTAAACCTGTGTCAGATTTACACTCCAATGACTGCCATGAATCATAGTCCATCTAGAACTGAGACAGGTGTCCTTGGAAATGGTGCCTTCTTTGCAACTGGAGGGACATATTTTATCTAGACTGTTCACACTAGGAATATGGTCAGGGGTGCCAGGCAGAGAGATGTCAGGAAGAATGGCAAACAGGTTGATAGGAGGGACTCTGCACCCGAATAGTAATGAGGACCCAGGCTCCTTGAATCAATGTGAAGAATCTTTAAGGGAACTTGAGTTTGTAAATAGAGCAAGAATAACAAGGTAGAATCTTAGTAACTAGAGTAGTACACATCTGATTTCTCCAGGCTGGTGTTGTCCAAGAGAAATAAAATGTGACCCACACATAACTTTACATTTTCTAAGTAGTCACATTAAAAAAGTAAAATAAGAGGGACACCTGGGTGGCTAAGCAGTTAAGCACCTGCCCCTAGCTCAGGGAGTGATCTGCAGTCCCAGGATCAAGTCCCACATCGGGCTCCCTGCATGGAGCCTGCTTCTCCCTCTGCCTGTGTTTCTGCCTCTCTCTGTGTGTGTCTCATGAATAAATAAATAAAATCTTAAAAAAAATAAAAAGAAACAAGAGAAAATAATTTGAATAATACATTTTAACTCAATATATCCAAAATATTATTTTAACATGTAATCAATATAAAATTATTAATGAAATATTTTATATTCTTTTTTTCTTAGTGTTTTGAAATCCAGTACATATTTTATATTCGCAGCTCAACTCAGTTGCACTGGCCATATTTCAAGTACTCAATAACCACGTGGCTAATGGCTGCCATATTGTACAGTACATATCTAGGCCAAAGAAATTCCTAAAAGTCCCTATTTCTGGTGTAGTGGAAGTGAGTAATGTGTTTGAAAGCCACATCTGACAGCATTCTCCAAGGCGACAGAGAGCCCTCATTTCTAATCTTGCTAGCTCAATTTCAAGACAGGTCTTTCAGAGCCACCTTCAAACTCTGCCACCACTTGGGGGACAGCTGTGTCAGTTTCCAGCCAGTTGCTCTACAAAGCCAATCAGAGGCCATTGTGTTTGGCAACCTGTTTTTGTCTTGCAACAGTGCAATCCACAGCATGTGCCCTTTCAAATACCTATTATTCTAGCTCTTTCTTCAGTGGTGCCATGACTGGCAGTGATTAGAGTGACATTTTTTATGTGCCTGAGTCCACAGAGCAATTACATAGTGTGAGTGGCATGGTGATTCAGAGGCTGTATGTAAAGACTAGAATTGCTACATTTGCATCTCTGAATAATGAGATTCCTATCTCCATTATATGGCAATGAGGTAGAAATTGATAGCATTATTAACTGTTTACACAGTAAGCACAATTTTCTATTCTCTCTCGTTCTCTCTCCAGCTGAATTCAAAGACGCTAAAAGCTAGACGAGGCAACCAGAGGCCATAAAGTTGCTCACACTGAGTCCCTCAGCAACTCTACCAAACAGAAGTTTTGCATAACTAGAGATTTCCACACCTTATCAATAAATCTTCTGGCTGTCTCCCAGAAGAGAGTACACACACAATCCAATCCAATCTCATGGTTTCATAGGAGAAGACATTGCAGCATAGAGAGGTGAGCACAGAGGGAAGGAAGGCTAGAAGACAGAGGACTCCAACAAGAGCCACTCCTCGGACTCTCATCCTCTGGCGCCTGGTGGTAGCTGTGGAATAACAGAGTTGCATCTTGCAGTCTAATTACATATTATACATTCTGGTCACACACCCCTTTTTCTGCTGAAGAGATGGAGAAACCAGCTGAAATTATAATTTGACTCCCCAAACACAAAGACCTTTTCAGTTGACTAGAAATGAGTCCTAACTAGCCACTGAATCAACAAACATCAATTTTTGCAGCAATAAAATAAATATGTGGGCAGATAGTTATGGTTATAGTGGTTATAAAACAGAGAAAGAGAAAGCTGTGATTAAGTGTTTATACAGCTCTACCATAAAAACGAAACATTTTTCCATCAGCCATGTGACAGTGACATTTTTGATAGCAAGGGCAAGATCAAGGTAATAATATCCAAAGGGACTCTTTAAGAAAATAGATCATCAGTGTAGCAACCCATAGATGCATACCAGAGAGTTCTTCACTAACAATATTGTGGTAGATAAGAAAGAAAAACTCACTTCAGTTAAATCTTTTTTTTTTTTTTTTTACTTCAGTTAAATCTTAACACAACAGTGCTTTAGCTGTGGAATAAACAACTGCACACAGCATGAAAGTTAACTGCTCCTGCATAAAAGAGGATGGAGGGCAGCCCGGGTGGCTTAGTGGTTTAGCAGCGCCTTCGGCCCAGGGCCTGATCCCAGAGACCAGAGATTGAGTCCCACATCAGGCTCCCTACATGGAGCCTGCATCTCCGTCTGCCTGTGTCTCTGCCTCTCTCTCTCTCTCTCTCTCTCTCTCTGTCTCTCATGAATAAATAAATAAAATCTTTTAAAAAAGAGAGAGAGATGGAGTAAGATTTGTCAAGTGTATGGTGGCATCAGCTTAACATTTGCCATAGTGAAATGAATGCATGAACAGCTGTGACACTGAATTCCATTAATAAACATGATGGTGAAATGGGCTGTGTTGAAGCATTATTATTTATCATATGCTAAAATGGACTACTTGTGATGTATCTTAAAAGTCCTGAGTATCTTAAAATAGCTAGAAGTGTCCATTACCTCCTTACTACATCAATAATCAAAGGTCTTGTCCTAGGAGTCAAAGCTGAAGGAGCTTCTGGATAGCACAAAGCACAAGAAAACCGGGACATATTCAACAGTGTGTAAAAGAGAGTGTGAAGTCCTTTGGATCTCCACTTAAACCTCACTGGGTTCAAGGGGCCTTTCTCTGAGTCCACAGTTTCAATGAACTCCCCTCTTATAAGTTACCATACTTCTATATGCTGTCTCATATAACATGTTCATTATATATGTACTTAGAGTCTATCTTCTCCATGAAGTATAGCAGGGCAAGTGCCTAGTTGTCTAACACTTCATTGATTCAAAAGGTACCTACAGAACACCTACTAAAAGCTAGGCACCATGCTAACTGTATAGGTTACAGCAAAGAACAAAACAATGCTGCCCTCCTGTAGCTTACATCCAAATAGGGAGAAATAGACCATAAATAAACAAACAAGCTGATTTTTTATAATAATCTATGCTCTACACAAAGCAAAGGATAATGAAATGGAGAGCACATGCATGGGAAGCTGATCTCTCCAAGGACATGAGATTAAGGAAATCTGAATATTGGGATGTTCTAGGCAAGGGCACTCCAGGCAGCCAGAAGGCAGGTGGAAAAGCCTTAAGATGGGAATAAGTCTCTCTGGTTGGAACTGAGGGAGTGGGAGACAGAGTCAAGGATGTAGATTGGGCAGGATCACATACTTGGCTCATAGCAAATACTCAATAAACATTTGTTGAATGAAACAACAACAACAACAAAAAAATGTGTTGAATGAATGAGTAGGTACATGTCAGCTATAAGGGCAGGTGGCACAGGATCACTGCTGCCTTGTGCAAAGGTGCAGGTGACCAGTATAGAAAAGTGGAAACTTGAAACTTCAAAAAAAAAAAAAAAAACACAAAACACAGTGGGTGAGTAAGATGAGGGCTATGGACTCACAAAAAATAAAAATGAGATATTCAAGGTAATTTATAATAAACTCCAAAGTGCTGCAAAGGAAGGTAGGGACAAACAAGTTAATTGCAGGCTGACATCACATGAGGCAGTTTCCTGAAGGCAGGAAGTGAGCTGGGCCTTGAATCATACATATACATTAGGTGGAATGAACAGGGAAAGGAGGGCCTTGCAGGAAAATCAGTCTTATCATGTTATCCCAAAGGAATGACCACATTTCATTCTAGGACATGATGTCAGTCCATACTATGCTTGTCCCACGGGCAAGAGGGACAATTACATGCATGGAATGCAGAAGCTGGCATCACAATTTCTTTAATTTAGGCTCAGGTCGCTCCCTTGGAATTCACAGGCTCCAGCCTGAGTGGAAAATCATCTCCCTTGAACATAGAGTGAAACTAATGAGAGCCGTGGATCTCTATGGTATGTTTTAGTTCCCTCATTTTCCGGAAGCTCACTAGCCTGTTAGTCTTGTTGTGGTGGTTTAGTTCCGTTTTAGCAGTTTGTTAATTAAACCCTTTTGAAAGTCATCCAGGCTAATCTAACATCATAAAGTCTGTAACAGATGAGTCACAGTGCCACCACCCAACCAAAAGACTTAAGCCAGAAACCAGGTGCCATCCTTTACTCCACCCTTGCTGTCATTTTCCCCATCTTGGGTCTAATCCATGAGGTCCCCATAAATTTAACTCTCAAATCCATCTTTCTGCCCCTTCCTCACCACCATTACCTTATTCAGCCCCTTGTCATCTCTTGCATGAACCCCACCTACTTGCAGCTTTTTCTAAACATTTGTCCCCACTCCCCATAACCTCTGGGTGACTGCTCACATTTTCACCACTATATATATATATATATATATATATATATATATATATATATATACACACAGCCTTCATGATTTGTCTACTTTCCCATTTCATCTCCCTCCATGCCTCCTAAGCATTCCTAAGTTCAAAAAAACCAAGCTATTTACAGTTTTCCCAAAGCCCCATGCTGTTGGAAGGCTCTATGCCTTTGTGCTTGTAGTTCTCTCTGCCTAGAACACCCTTACCCAATGCTATATGGATGCCTCTGATTCATCCTTTAAGACTCAGCTCAAATATCACCTATTCTGTAAAGCTTCCCGTGATCACCATTGTATATTATTCAGGGTTCTCCAGAGAAACAGAAGCAATGGGATGTGAATAGAGAAAGAAAGAGGTTAATTTTAAGGAACTGGTTCATGGAATTGTGGAAACTGGCAAATCCAAAATATATAGGATTGTCAAGCTGCAGATCTAGAGAAGGGCAGGTGCTACAGTTCAAGTCCAAAGGCCATCAGGCTGAAGACCCAGAAAGAGCCAATGTTGCAATTTGGAATGAGGCCATCTGCTGTAAAATTCCCTTTTGCTTGGGAAAAGTCAGTCTTTTGCTCTATTCAGGCCTTCACCTGATTGGATGAGACCTATCCACAATCCACACTATGGAGGGCAATCTACTTTACTCAATGCTAATTTCACGTAAAAATCCCCTCACAGAAACACCCAGAACATTTGGCCACGTATCTAAGCACCATGGAAGAGACAAATTGGCACATAAAATTAACCATCACAGGGATTCCTGGGTGGCTGAGCGGTTTAGCGCCTGCCTTTGGCCCAGGGTGCAATCCTGGAGTCCCAGGATCTAGTCCCATATCGGGCTCCTGGCATGGAGCCTGCTTCTCCCTCCTCCTGTGTCTCTGCCTCTCTCTCTCTCTCTAATAAATAAATAAATCTTTAAAAAAGAATTAACCATCACAATCATGAGCAAGATCAGAGTTTTTCCTTCTGTGATCCTGTAGCATCTCAAAAAAAACAAAAACAAAAACAAAAGAAACCTCTATGGTAGCTTTTACTATTTTGCTTCAATTTTAAGTAGACACATCAATCTCACCTCTCATGGGAAGGGACCATGTACTAGTCATATCTATATCCCATTCTTAATACAGCATCAGTAAATACTTGTCAAATTAATTGACTAAGTGAATCCATCAACTGCTTTTATATTGTTAGGATAACACTATACAAGCCTAGTATCACCAGATCAGGAAATTATTGTTAGCCTTCCACAAAAGGAAATAAAAATAGAATACAAAGAAGTCGTTAACCTGACTTCCTACTGAGAGACCACAAATTCCAAGGGTCACTTGAAACTTTTGCTCCTCAATTGACAAGACACAAAGGATACCCTGGCTTCTTTTAGCTTTCTTGAGCAGTGAACAGACCATCCAGCTCCCACAACCACTGACCAACAGAAAGTTCCCTAGAGCAGTCAGAACTTGTATACCACTCTGACTCACTTGCTCATAAATGTCCCAGTCTCTTGGCTCAAAGCATTTATGGTATAATAACAGTCAAGATACCATAATTCCAAGCGTGTGTCATCAACCTATTAGAACAAATTCCTACCATTATTTTGAAACCTTTGGATTCCAGATATGAAAGGTAAGAAATCTTCAACAGCCAAAACAATGTAATTTCATTCTAGAACAAAGAGGTCCTAGGATTTGGGGAGATGGGCTTCGCAATAAGGATTATTGTTAATAGCTACACTTCCGTGAGAATGTATTATGTTGTACGCATTCCTCTAGATCAGTTTGTAGGAACAATCTTGTTTCTTTCTTACAATAACCTCTAAGGTAGGTAACTATTTTAGCTACATTTTACAGATGAGGGAGGGCATTGAAACACAGAGATTAGGTAATGAGGTTAGGAAGCAGCTCAGTGGAACTTCAAACTCCGTCTGGCTCTAAAGCCCACAGTCACGATACAGTCTCCTTAGAACACCTGAGAATCACAGGAGCAGATAAAGAGTAAATAAGGAGCTCTCAGAATAGGCACCTTCTTCCCATCACATCTCTCTCAAGAGGTCTTTAGGATGTGCATCCCCACATCCCACCCATCACCTCCACCCCATCTACTCTTGCAGCCTCACCTCCATGCTCTCCTTATCTACATTCCACACTTTAGCCAAAGTGAATGTGTTTTGGTCCCATTAACATCTCTTGCCTGCAAGGCATATACATGCTATTTTCTCTACCGGCAGCCCCCCTCATTCCTCCCCTTCTCTCCGTGGGCTCCTACAATTCATTCTGAAGTTCTCACAGACCTTATCACACTGTACAATAATTGCTTGCTTAATGGCCTGTCTCCTAACTGTGGCCTCCATGTGATAGTGATTAAATACAGGTCACCTAGCACATATCTGACATATGGTAGGCACTTGATAAACATTTAGTGGAAGGAGGAATATAAAAATGAATGAATGAAATAAATGCATATTATTTGATTCTAGACAGGACACATTTAAGACATTCCCAAAAGAATCTCTTGAGATCTCATCAAAAAATGTGCCCTCCTGACAGCTTCTCCCCTAGCAATTGAAGAAGCCCCTAAATGTCTCTAGCTAAGAAAAGAGGCTCCGAGAACCAAGCACTAATGACCTCTGAAGTTTTCCTTCTCCCATTTTGATCTCTGAGCCCAAATATCTTTTATCAGATAGGAGCTGGGATACTTTTGAAGATAGCTAAAGCCTCTAAGCAAGACTCTTTTTTTTTTTTTAAGATTTTATTTATTTATTCATGAGAGACAGAGAGAGAGATAAAGACACAGGCAGAGAGAGAAGCAGGCTCCCTGTGGGGAGCCCAATGTGGGACTCGATCTCAGGGCCCCAGGATCATGAACCTGAGCCAAAGGCAGACGCTCAATCACTGAGCCACCCAGGTGTCCCTGTAAGCAAGACTCTTGATACTAATATAAGATGAACTTATTCCTGAGGCACTTTTTAAAACAATGTCTGGGGATCCCTGGGTGGCGCAGCGGTTTGGCGCCTGCCTTTGGCCCAGGGCGCGATCCTGGAGACCCGGGATCGAATCCCATATCAGGCTCCCGGTGCATGGAGCCTGCTTCTCCCTCCGCCTGTGTCTCTGCCTCTCTCTCTCTCTGTGAGTATCATAAATAAATAAAAATTAAAAAAAAAAAAAAAACAATGTCTGGGTGTGGTCCAGCTTTAGGGTTATAAACATGTTGTCTGTTGTTCATTATATTTTCACAAGTAATGTTCCATCATTGCTAAACTATGCAAACAAGCTTTTCATGATTCCCCAAGAGCATTTCTTTCGTTATAGCACAGGATGTCATTTATGATAATAAATATTGGAAGATATCTTTTTCATCTTGAATATAGACCCTTCCGTCCTGGGACAGAAAGCTGTTAAGTCAGAGATATGTGCTTTGTGCAAGTTGCATCTATTCCTCTTTCTGAAAGTGGCGAGGTAGGAACTACACTACATGACACTTGAGGTTTCCAATTCTTAACTTTCTAGGAGCCTGTGAAGTCATAAAGAAAGCATGTACATGCACCATTACTAAACAAATGTTATGAGCTGAATTGGGCCCCCCACAAATTCATATGTTGAAGTCCTAACCTCCAATACCTCAGAGGTACTACTTTTGTGCCTATTTTGGTGATAGGGCCTTTAAAGAGGTAATTATGTTAAAATAAGGATGTTAGGGTATGCCCTAATCCTGTGTGACTGGTGTTCTTATAAGAAGAGGAAATCTGGACACAGACATGCACAAGAACAGAGGAAACACCAAGGGAGGATACAGCGAGACAGCCATCTACAATCTCAGAAGAAACCAACTCTGCGCAGACCTTGATCTTGGCCTTCCAGCCTTCAGAACTATAAGAAAAGCAATACCTGTTGTTTAAGTCACCCAGTCTGTAGTATTTTGTTATGGCAACCCTAACAAACTAATACAATAAATGATTAACAAATTTGAGAGCGATATTAGAATCCCAGTGCATGATGTGTTTTATCTGACATTTTGACTAAGAATTTTTGATTCCACATTTGTAATACAAATATTTTAGTTAAGTAGTACTAATATTCATTAATTTTGATTAAAAATAATTTTGGGGAAAAAATAATAATTTGGGGGGTGAATGTCATTAGGCCAGTTTTACTTTAGTCCATTCTCTATGGAGATCAGCTAAACCACTTCCAGTTTTTTGTTTTGTTTTGTCTTAAAGACTTTTATTTATTTATTTGAGATCAAGAGAGCAAGGAGAGACAGAGAATGCATAAGCACAAGTTGGCGGGAGAGGGAGAGCGAGATGCTTAACAGACTGAGTCACCCAGGCGCACACAGGATTTTTTTATTTTAAATTTTGTTCAGCTAAAGTCGATTTCATTGATTCTATTTTTAACAATAGTAGATAAAAATGGGGGCACCTGGGTGGCTCAATGGTTGAACATCTGCCTTTGGCTCAGGTCATGATCCTGGGGTCCTGGGATCAAGTCCTGCATCAGGCTCCCCACAAGGAACCTCCCTCTCTCTCCCTCTGCCTATGTCTCTGCCTCTCTCTCTGTGTCTCTAATGAATAAATAAATCAAATATTTTTTTAAATAGTAGATAAAAATGTGTTGAATCAGATCTTATCAACAAACATGTTTTTGTCCAAATAAAATGCTATCAATTATAGCCTTTTATAAAGCTTTTGCTATGGATATTATTTTTACTGAGGTCAAATTTCTCCAGGTCAGATGTTTTTGACAAAATTTGGTTCTTTTGTTAAGCTTAAAAGAAAAAAATAACAGTCTTATGATTAGCACTGAGTAATACATAGAATTACTGAATCACTATACTGCATACCTGAAACTAATATAATACTGTATGTTAACTATCCTGGAATGAAAATTTTAAAAATAGGGGTGCTTGGGTGGCATAGTAAGTTAAGCACCTGACTCTTGGTTTCAGCTCAGGTCCTGATCTCAGTCATGGGATCAAGCCCTGCTTCAGGCTCCCAGCTCAGCGGGGAGTCTATTTGGGGCTCTCTCTCCCCTCCCTGCCCCTGCATGCATGCACGTGCACATGCACTCTCTCTCTAAAATAAATAAATAAATCTTTTAATATTTATTTATTTATTTGTTTATTTATTTATTTATTTATGGAACAGAGGGAGAGGGACAACCACACTCTGTGCTGAGCATGCTGGGCTAGATCTTACAACCCCCAAATCATGTACTGAACCAAAATCAGGAATTGGACACTTAACTGACTTTTAGGGATGCCACCCAGGCATCCCTAAAAAATATTTTTTAATAAAAAAAATAAAGCTTTTCAGTAAAAAATTAAGTAATAAAATACCTCCATGTTTAATTTAAAAATTATCTTATTGAGATTTAATTTGTGTACATAAAGTTTAAGAAGTATACACTTCACTGGTTTTTAGTGTATTTACAGCGTTATGCACTCATCACTACTGTCATATTCCAGGACATTTTTATCATCTCAAAAAGACACTCTTCATGCCCCTGGCCTCTGGCAACCGGTATCTACCTTCTGTCTTATGGACTTGTCTATTCTGGACCGTTTGTATAAATGGAATTGTGCAATACATGACGTTTTGTATCTGGCTTCTTTTACTTAATGTCTTTGAGGTTCATCCATGTTAAAGCATGTCTCATTACTCCATTCCTTTTTATGGCCAAATAATATTCCATTATATGGATACACCATATTTTGTTTATTCGTCACTTAATGAACATCTGGGTAATTTCTACTTTTTGGCTATTATGAATAATGCTGCTATGAACCTTCATATACAAGTTTTTGTTTATTTGTTTGTTTGTTTTTATTTAATTTCTATTTGCCAAAATACATATATACACAAGTTTTTATATGGACATACGTTTTTGATACTCCTGTGTATATACCTAGGAGTGAAATTCTTAATCATATGGTAACTCTAGGCTTAACTTTTTAAGGAACTTCCAGACTGTATTCTAGATTGGCTGCATCATTCTACATTCCCATTAGCAATATATGAGGGTTCTAATCTTCTCTAGATTTTAATTATCATTTACAATGTGCAGTTTTGGCTTTTTCAGATGTTTTGTGTTTATAGATACTACCACTGATATTCATTACAAAGTACAAAAATATGGTAGCTTACATTTATTCCTTAGCAAAGTCAAGGAAATTAGATATTCTAGGATATTTCTATTGTCCAGAATTGGTTCATTGCAGGGATGAGAAAACTATAACCCATGGGCCAAGTCCAGCCTGCTATGTTTTTGTTTGACCCACATGCTAAGAACATTGTTTACATTTATAAATGGTTGAAAAAAATTAAAAAAAAGAATAAAATTTTGAGGTACATTAAAATTATGTAAAATCCAGACAGTATTGACTATAAATAAAGTTTTATTGGAACATAGCCACACTTATGTATTTACATATCATCTATGATTCCTGGGAAGTTAGATAGTAGAGTTGAGCGATTGTGACAGAGACTGTCTGGTCCATGGGGCCCTAAAATATTTACTATCTAGACCTTTACAGAAAAAAGTCTATCATACTGCCAATCCAATTCATCTTTATTTTTCAGATCACATGGTGTTATGGGCAGCAACTGTCCAGATAGTTGTCAAAGATATAAAATTGACAGAGTAATTTTATATATGTTAAAGATAATACTTTAAAAATCGGCTGTGTGTTTTGTATGTTTTAGGAATTTTAAATTTCATTTGTCTAGTAATTGATTTTTATTGCACTTCATTAAAGTTTGCTCACAAATTGAAATTATTTTTAAAAATTGGTCCTTTAACACAGCTTGAAAAGCAGTCAAATAAAGAATCAATGTCTTTAGAATCAAAGGACATGTTGGGACATAGGCATCCTGAGGGCAGGGCTTTCATCTGCTTTGTGCACCTCTGTATGTCCCAGAACATAGACAGTGCTTCACATAATACAATAAGTGCTCAATAAACACTAGAAAATGTATAAATCCAACACAACCTTTTCTCTAACTCCAATATCCCAAGATTTACCATTTTTCTAAATTTGTTCTTATTTTTAATTTACTTTTCAGAGACACTATACATAGCACAGAATCTGAAGCCAGGCCTGGGTTGAGATCCCAGCCTCCTCTTTCACTAGCCAGGCTACCTTGCGGCAAGCTATCCAACCTCCCTATAATTCTTCATCTATAAAACAGAGATAATAATAAAGAGTTATCAGGATAGTCACCTAAGTTAATATATATAAATTATTTAGAAGGATACCTAGGACAGTAAGAACTGCATAAATATTAGCTATTATTATTACTGTACATATCTGTAAAGTATATATGCATGAAGTGGTCACAAAACTTTCTTCTATTAACTGCCCAAAATGGCATGCAGCATACTTCATCTTTTTGAAGTAAATGTATTTTATATTCCTGCCAAACATAAGATACTTAGCTTTTTAAAACAGTCTAGGTTAAGGTCACCAGATACTTCTGGCAGATGGTGAGATAATTATCCATCTATTCTTTTTCATGATTTTGTAAAGTATTTCTCAGAAATTCACTTAATATAATCCAAAATCTTAGTTTCCAGTAGATAAAGTGCAGTCCATGAATTGGTGAAAACACTGTGTAGAAGTTTCAGTTATGTCATTGTGCACACTACAACTACTCATCCCCAATCCTAAACAAACTTAAAAAACACAAAATTTTTTCAGTTACTCTTAAGCCTGTGACTGCCTCTTCTTAGGTAGGTTTCTAGACACTGTAGTAACAGAAGCTACCCTTGGGAACAACTCTCTTTATAACTATATTTTGGTACAATATTCAGGGTTACTGGAAGAACTACAGCTTGACCAGCTCCACAGAAAGTCTTGCTCTCCACAAACATTCTTATCATTCCATACTTCCTGCCTCTGGCTCTGTTCTGCCTTCAGCCTGCAATAAATCTCCCATCCACTGTCTACTAAGAATGTAGACATCCTCCAAGACCAGATACTAATACCATTTCTGTAGCAACTTCTCAGATCCTTTGCACTCAGAACTAACAAGAACTATAAAACTCTGTGCTATCATTCTCGTTCAGTGCCTATCTTGTCCACTAAGCTGACTCCAGAGCACCTACCAAAGTGCCTTGTAAATACTGAGTGGAAAAAGAACACCAAATAATATACTCTAGGGAATTATTGATCAGTCATCAACAAGCTGGCTTTTAGTTATCGATCTTCCCCCACTATCTAAATACCATGAGGTCAGGAACATTAACTGTCTTGCTTATTAGCCAGGGACTGGTACTAGTAGATGCTAAATAAATATTGGTGGAAAAAATGGATGAATAAACACATGAATGAATGAGTGAGTGAATGAATGAGGGACCAAGACAGGGATAATCTTCATAAAGTAGAACCTTCTAATGTCTTAGTTAAGTTGACCTCATTTCTCTCCACATAAATGGATGGGGAGAATTTTCAAAATTGCTATTACTCTAGACTTCTAATAATCAAGTTGTTCTTTCTCTAGATCAAAAGTAAGTCGTACATTATGGTGTCACACACAGCATACACAGCATACCGATATTGAACTAGGAGGGCAGGTTAAGGGACAGATTCATTATTTCTTTGCTTCCTTTAGACAATTTTAAGTCATCTTCTTTGTCAGAAGCAAATCTTCCAGTTGTCTAGGTTATTTCTCTTATGATTTTTTTCATGCTATTAGGATCATCCATTTTGTAACATTTAAGAGTCTCATCTACCTTGGTGACAATAGTCTCCCCTGGATCAGGATATTAGCAAGTCACAATACCCTGAGTAATCCTAGAGGCTCAGGCCTAAAGCATAAACCCCAGCCACTGACTGAGGTTATCCAAAGGTCAGGGAGCAATGTAACCAATGTTACCAGCCAATTGTGTTTACTGCCCATAATGGACGTGGGTATTAACTTCCCAGGGACCTGAGAGAAGAGATGCCAAGGAGGTAACTTGAATGTCACTTTGCCTACATATTCACTGACCGTGTTTAGTTAAACAGAGTGCTCATAATGACTAAGATTCTAGAATCATAGATATTACTGTTAGAAAAGACCATAGAGATAGTTTAATCCATGGCTGGCAAACCCAAAGGCCTTTGGTGGCCAGATTGTTTAAGAAGATAGCACGTTGGGGCCTAAGGAGAACAGCAAACAAGAGGCTCTGCTGAAGAGGAGGGCAAGATGCTCAGCTCAAGCTGGCTGCTGCCAGCTGGTATCTAAGGTCCAATGTGCCTAATCTGGTTATATTTTTTCCCCAAAAAGATGATTGTTCACATTTTCATGAGCTACTCTCAATTTTTAAAATTGTGGTACAATACGCATAATATAAAATTTACTGTCTTAAGCATTATTAAGTGTTCAGTGATGTTAAGTACATTCATGTTGTGCAACTAGTGTCCACGAGTTTTTTCATTTCGTAAAATTGAAACTCTGTACTCATGAAACAATTCACCATTCCCCATTTCCCCTAGCTCCTGGTATCTACTATTCTACTCTTGGTCTCTACAAATTTGACAACTCTAGGTATCTTATATATGTGGAATCACACAGTATTTTCATTTTGCAACTTGTTTATTTCACTTAGCATAATATTCTCTAGGTTGATCCATGTGGTAGCATGGGTCAGAATTTCCTTCCCTTTTAAGACTGAATAATATACCATGTATGTATATACCACAATTCTTTATCCATTCATCTATCTGTGGACACTTGGGTTACTTTCTCCTTTTTCAAAAAAAAAAAAAATTTATTTATTCATGAGAGACACAGATAAAGAGGCATAGGCAGAAGGAGAAGCAGGCTCCCAACAGGGAGCCTGATGCAAGACTAGATGCCAGGACCCCGAGATCATGACCTGAGGCAAAGGCAGATGCTCAAGCCACCCAGGTGCCCTGTTTTCTTCTTTTAACGAGTGTGAATAATGCTGCTATTAATATGATGTACAAATACCTCTTCAAGACTCTGTTTTTAATTCTTTTTGAGTATATACCCAGAAGTGGAATTACAGGATTTTATGGTAATTCTTTTTTTTTTTTTTTTGAGGAACCTCCATACTCTTTTCCATAGTAACTTTTAAATGACTGACACTAGTGCAAATTTTGTAAAACAAATAAACAAAAAGCAAAAAACAAAAACGTTATATAGCAAAATATATACTTTCAAGAAGTAGATGACCCAAAGAACACCTTCATCTTACAGATGAGGAAACTAAAACTTGTATTATAAAGTTAACATGCCCATAGCTATACATGGCTGTCTAGTGCCTGAGACAGAACTAGAATAAGATACAAAACTGGAGGATATGTTCGTAATACAGACCATTGAAACATTTCTTAGAACACTCATCAGAGCCAAAACCTCTGATCTATCTGTAAGAGTTCCAACTTGCTAAAAATTCATGACTCGACTTGGTAACTTGTGGAGGAAAGGGGAAAAAGCCAATAACCCAAAACATTCTCACAAAAAAAAAAAAAAACAGGAAAAAAGGGAAAGAAAAGATAAATATGGATAAAAGACAAATATGGAAGGTGATAGATGTGTTAATTAACTAAATAAGAGGAATCCTTTCACACATACATATATATATATAAAAAAACAAATACATATGTCAAATCATCACAATGAACACTTTAGCCATCTTATACTCAATTTGTCAATTGTACCTCAAAAATCTGGGGGGGAAAGGCAATAACTCAAGCTAAAAGCAACTTTCTCTGCCCACTGCTTCCTTCTTCTTTTCTCTAGAGGTGGAAATAAGAGGGCTGGAGCTCTATTCATTATCAGTTAACAATGGACAAAGAGAAGGCTGTCTGCTGCATTAGTCATAGCTTGGAGGTCCCCAACTTCTAGTTACACTCCTGCCTTCTACCCCCAAAGTTACTTCTCTTTGATACTATTTCTGAAATGGAATGTGACCCTCTGGCTGGGCAGGGTTGAGGGCATGTGGAGAGCATGAATAGGATATTAGAACCGTAATTCTGCTTGGGTCTGATGTATGGGTTCTCAAGAATAAATATGGCAATGAGAATTTGGAAAGGGTTATTATCTGGAGAGAAAAAACAAGGCACATTCTTAAGAAAAAATGGCAAAAATGTGAAGATGCTCAACTTAGAAGAGGGGATGATGGCCTTTCTCTCTCTAGGACAGACACGCAATCTGACTTGCTGATTACTTAAGGAGTGGAGTGCCTCTGCCCCTAACTTGCCGTGTGCCTTGAGACAAAATCTTTGCCTCCCTCCATCTCAGTTTGTCTTTTCATAATATTAGAGAAAAGTTACACAGATGTGGGGTTTTCTGTCTTACTGATTTGGCACTTCTGCATACTAAGTTTGACGTTAATCACATAGCCATGCCTCCTATCTTGCCTGGTGTCTCCTGTTCTACTAGCTTCTCTACCAACTTCAGCTGCCTGTGGTGGTTCAGGAATTGAGGGTTGGAGTAGAGTCAGAAAAAAGGCAGTCGCAACTGTAATAAACTGAGGGACCTCATTCAAACTCCTTTGTTCCTAGAGACCAGCTTGAAATTGCTGGTTACCTGGAGCAAACCACCAACAAGCAACTCCAAACTTTGATAGTGTTTGATGCTGGTATGAGAATGACTTCTTGCTGCTTCTCTCCTGGCTAGAGGTGGGGGTAATGCAAAGGAAAGTTTCAAAGGGTAGTCAGTATTTGAAAAAGCATTTAAGGCTTTTTTTTTTTTTTAATTTTTTTTTTTAATTTATTTATGATAGTCATACAGAGAGAGAGAAACAGGCAGAGACACAGGCAGAGGGAGAAGCAGGCTCCATGCACCGGGAGCCTGATGTGGGATTCGATCCCGGGTCTCCAGGATCGCGCCCTGGGCCAAAGGCAGGCGCCAAACCGCTGCACCACCCAGGGATCCCTGAAAAAGCATTTGAGGGATCCTCAGATGAAACTGCTCACTACACCCAATGGCCTACTGCCAGCTGTATTATCCACACTCTAGGGTTGAGTACTGACGGTTTCCTGACACAACCATGATTCAAGCCAGTCTGAATGATGCCTTTTTAATAACAGGGCTGGAGCTGGCCTTGATCAGTCTCCTGTTCCCTTAATCATCCATTGTCTTCCATGGAATAAGCTCAGCAGAGTGTTTGGCAAGTGTTTGCTGTAGCCAGTGTGAAGCACCATTTGTTAGAAAGGCATGTCCATGTTTGCAAATGGTTTCACTTACATTGCCTAATACGTTATCAGGATTCAGCCAGAAATGAGACTTTATTATAATCTCCTACATCAGGGCAAAGGCTGCCTGCATCTAACTCATCTTTGCATTCCCAGCATCTTGTACAGGGCCCAGCCCATAGTTAACTCCTGCTCAGCCTGCAGTTCACTCACTCATTATGAAGCTGATTGAGCTCACGGTGTGAATAAGGCACTGTCTCAGGAACTGGGGGGCAGCAAAAGCAAAGAACAAGACAAGTCAGGCCCTGCCCTCAGGGAACTTCTAGCCTAGAGGAGCATCACCTCCTGCTAGGAAGCTTCCCTTTCCCCACTGTCTCTCCCTGATGCTCACTGAAGACCCAGTGTCCATTCACACTTGATCTTAGCCAAAAGCCCAAGAAGCGATGACCCCGTGTCCATTCAAAAGACCACATTCACTACAGGGTACTATAATTACTTGTATGGATTTCTCAGGTACAGATACAGGACTGAATTACTCATCTTTGTAACCCTGCTCCCTAAAGCAGAGCAGCTCCATACTCTAAGTCCCCTACAGGTCATGCTTGTTAATCACCAAACCCACACTTAGCCTCTGACTTCCACTAAAATGTGGAGTAGGAGACTTGCAGTGTGGAATGTAGAATGTTGCTCTCTCAGCTTGCTTATCCCTTGTGCTAACCAGCTGCGTGGTAATTGCCTGTTTACTGACCTGGCTACTTTTCCAGATTATAAGTTCCCCAAGAAGGAGGAGCATACCTTAAGCAAGGACTATACTTTGTCCCAACACACAGGAATAAAAGCACTTCGTTAATGATTGTTAGACTGTTGAACACATAAGCTGACTTAGGAATAACATGAGAGATGCTTAGATATAAAAATAACACCCAATTATACGTATGTGATAGTGGTTCCTGAAGAGTAATTAGGATTATTCTAAAAAAAAAAAAAAAAAAAAATTAGGATTATTCTAACATCTGTTAGAATCTGTTTTTGGAGTGATGGCAGTGGTTCCTAATTGACAGCAAAACCTTACTAGAGAGATACAGAAATCTGTTAACAGTTGAACCATTATGGTTTCCATTATCAGCTGATGTGGTGAAACACTTCAACCTATCTTTGTTTAACCAATTCATCAGATTAATGTAGTTTGTAGTTTCCTCTCTAAAATACACTGATTTTTCACCATATCCTCACTTAATGGGTGCAGTTGGAAGGGCCTCCATTTATCTGACTGTTTCTGCTCTCTTCAGCTCAGCTGTATGTGTTCTAAGATTCAGTGGACTTTGTTCTCGCTCCCATTTATGTCCATTGCATTTGCTATATAATTTGTAATTTGATTCAGTATTGCTGATGAAATAGGAATGTAAAACAAGTTGTTTTCATAAAAATTAGGTTGAATGTATTGGGGAAAGTTGATAAAAATCTATCATTAAAAATATTGTCCGATTAGGTGTGAGTGGTAAACTCTAAAAGATTGGGGAAGAGAAAAATCTACTAAGATCCTACCCTCAGAATTAGAAAATGTGGATAATACTTTATGGAAACAGTTTGTGGGGGGAAACAAAAAAGATGAAGTAAAACTTGAATCAGATGACCCATATTGAGAGAAATCCTTACTTTTGAGGCCTACAAAACTAGACAAATGAATGTACATTATATGTCATGAATTATATTAAAAAATTAAGGTTCATAGGCATATTCTTTATGATCATAAACTTTGACAGAGACCTTTCAGTTTATGATTCCTGGGCTATGGATCTGGTGGAGATTTTCTTCTGTATATTGGATTATTCAAAGACTTCATTTGAAAATAATAACTGACCAGAAAGGCCCTTGTAATCCCAACCACCCTAGTGATGAGAGTAATATAGGATGGTTCTAGCCACATTTCAAGCTTCTCATTTTCTCTAACATCCTGAATAAGGCAGTGAATCTAACCAATTATAAGGTATTTAGATGTCTGCTACCCTGTCTTTGTAAAAATGTTTTGTAGTCTGACATTATAATGAAAACAAAAAATAGAAATAGAAGCGCTCTCTAAATCTTTTCAGAGAGGGAAAATGTGGGGCAGGCACCTACGTGGCTTAGTTGGTGGAGGTCAGACTCTTGGTTTCCTCTCAGGTCATGATCTCAAGGTTGTGAGATAGAGCCCTGTGTCGGCTCCCATGCTCAGCAGGGAATCTGTTTGAAATTCTCTCTCTCTCTCCGCCCCCCTTCCTCTGCCCCTCCTCCTACTCTCTCTCTCTCTCAAACAAATAAGTAAATCATTTCATAAAAGAAAAAAGAAAGAAAGAAAAGGTAAAATGGGGAACTGACTTGTTGAACGCCTTCTGAGAGTAGTGGTTTTTCATATCTAATCTCATGTAATCATTACAAACACCCCGTGAGTTCGAGCTCACTAACCTCATTTTACAGATGAGGACACTAAGGCCCTGCAAGGTGAAACAAGGTCACACACTACTAGATTACTAGAGAAGTGGTATGTAACCCACTGTGAATCAATATACTTCCCAAGCCATCAAATTACTTCCGATGATTTGCCCCAGGTTTGACACCCAATTTTTTTTTCTTCAGAAATAAAGCAGTATTGTGGCTATGTAATGTGTTTCTTTCCAAGAAGCTCCAGCCACTTCAAGGGGATTTTTTTCAGTTCTATTGTTGGTATGTGTCCAAGCTGAGCAGCTCCCCTGCCCTCTTCCAAAGCTGGCTGAGGCTGCCTAGAATCTATAAAAAGCCCCTGTGTTAACACTATGCTACGTTCCAGCTACTCTAGAAACTCTCCAGGCTACCCTCCACTCCTCCACTTTTCTCTTTCTCATTCTTTCTGTTGTGGGTTTGAATTCTGTTCCCCACAAAAGATACTGAACTCCTGTGAAAGTGACCTTAGTTAGAAATAGGATCCTTGCAGATAATCAAGTCAAAATGAGGTCATTAGGATGGGCCCTAATCCCATTTCATTGGCGTCCTTATAAAAATGGCAAATTTGGACAGAAACAGACACAGAGGGAAGACAATAGGAAGACTCCAGGAGAATGCCATCTACAAGCCAAGGAATACATGAGGGTTCCAGAAACTAAAAGAGAGGCATGAAACTGATTCTCTGTCACATCCCTCAAATGGAACTATCTCTGATGACACATTGATTTCATACTTCTGTACTCTAGAACTGTAAGATAATACATCTCTCTGGTTTTGTTGTTTTCCCAGTTTGTGGTGCCTTGGTATAAAAGCCCTAGGCCTCACCTCACCGCCACTCCCCCACCCCCCACCCCCCCCCCCCCCCCCCCCCCCCCCCCCCCCCCCCCCCCCGCCTTATTCAGTTTCCATGGATTATAGCCTAGCCTGAATTATCTGGTTGTCTTGGTCAAGTTTTGGTTTCCTCGGGGATAGGCCTCTTAAGTCTCCTCCCCAACCTTGGAGAACATCCCCTCAGGGACACTTGCTCCTTCCCACTAACAATCCAAGTTCCCAGCACACCAAGGTCCAACTCAGGCCCCCAGATGGGAAGGGCCATGCCAGGAGAAGCGAAATTGGGCAGTATTAGAACTGTCACCTGTTTTTTATTTTGATTTGTTTTTGTCAACTAAACAGAATTATAATGCATGGCAGACGCTGCTATATAGTATGCCCCTTACTCACACAGGTTGATTATTACCATGGCTATTCCCTGCTGACCAAATACCTTCTATTTTGTATCCTATATTTTTATTACATGGTCAGACTCCAACAAGCCTTTCCCCAAAATCCCCAAAATCACAAAAACTGCAAAGTATCCATCAAGTTTCTGTCACAAAATACTTTGGTGTCAACTTGACTGAATCAGACATTCTAACTGAAGGCAGGAATGAGGTATAAATCATTGTCTCCATATCACATCATATTGAGTTTTAGTATTTAATCATTTATTATTTGAAAGATGCCTGAAGGGGGGTGGTTTTAATGCATCTTTCTAACAACACCAGAAATTCACAGCCTTAGTTGTTTGAAATGTAACCATATATGACTCTAGCTTACTCAGTTATCAAATATTAATAAAGTACCTACAAAGTGAGGGGCACTTTTTTAGGTACAGTGGAAAATGAAATAAAGCCCTTGCCCTTTTGGAATTTATTATAGTCTAACATCAGAAGTAGATGAAAAATGAAAATATACAACTGAATCTCAAGTCATTATAAATAATGTGGAGAAAAATGAAGCTAGAATTATTTGTACAATACTGTCTTCCTTTTAGGTTACGATCTCTACAATGACAATGGCCATGACTGTCTCAGTGCTAGCTCACAGTAGGTCTTTGAGAATAGTTGGATGGCTGGATGAGGGGTGGGGAAGAATTAAGGATAATGGTGCAAGAAAAGGGTCCCAAAGAAAGCAAAACTTGAACCAAATCTTGAAGAGACTGTCAGGTCCAGAAAAGGGATTCCAAGCACAGAGACCAGCCTGGACAAATCATGAAGACAGGAAAGTTAAAGGACACCAAGACAATCTTTTGGTAGGACAAAAAACAAGAGGGATGGCCTCTGAGGCTGGAAAGTGGGGCAGGAGCCAAATGTTGATCTGTCTCATCTGCATATGTCAGCTCTTTCATTGCGGAAATCTGATGAGTTTATCAGACAGGTTCTAAAGGTCAGCAATGCTGAATGATTAGGGACATTGAAGTAGTTAAATGAGTTGTTGCCTAGAAACCTCATTTGACACAAAAGCATCTTTTTTCCATGCGTTGCTTTGTTTCTACCCTGGGGGGGTGTCAGATTCCGTGTCCTCCTTTGACTGAGAACCACAGACTGTCCTCCAGGCAGGCATAGGTGAGGCCACTGAAGTGGCCCGTTTGTCCAACTGCAAGTGTGCTAATCCCAGATTCAAATCTGCTCTGCACGCTGCGCCTCACCGCCACAAACCTGCTCCGCTGGTTTATGCTAGCTTCTCCCAGAAAGGAGAAACATTTAGACACACTGGTGGTGGTGGTGGGGGGGGGGGGGAGGAGAATGCTCTGCTGGTATGTAATGAGCCGCCCACAGAAAATGCAACCTACCTTAGGTTGCTTTCTACCTTCCAATTCACAAAAGGAAGAGTGTCTGGAGAATTTTATTTACTTGGGAGCCCCCAAATTTAACTATGCCCCTATTTATAATCATGTTAGTTTTTTCCGCTCTAAAGGAAACACATACACCCTCCAGAAAATATGGAAATTAGAAATATGTATGGAAATACAGAAAATAAAGTTTAAATTACAGTAAAACAATCACATAGAACCATTGCCAACATTTGGGAGTATTTCTAGTCTTTTTTCTATGAACACACACACATACACACACACACATAAATTCATCTCTTCAGCACCTGCAACAGTGTCTGAAATACATTTGTGGTAATAATGTAAATAAATATCATTTTATTTTTATACATTTAAAATAATAATTATATGCAGTATAGAATTTTGCTTTTAGAAATTTTGCTCAGTATGGTGGGTGTATTTTTCTATGCCACTTTTTTTATGCCACTTTTAAAGCATTTTTTTATGAATGCACAAATACTACCGTATATGTGGATAATGCTGACCTGAACATCCACACATAACCCTATATTTGTAACTCTGAAGATTTTCTTAGGCTAGATTCCTAACTGTGAAACTAATAGGTGAAATAGAATACACTTTTTAAGGCAGCTGGTGTCACCCAATATTGATGAACTTTCTAGATTGAAGTGATTCTTCACATGGAAACCCAATCAGACCTCAGAGTGCTCTGGCAGTCTGTAAGCAGCTGCTTCCCCCTGCTGAAGGAATAACCCTCTTTGATGGTCTTTGGACCCATAAATCCTCTCACTTCTCAGATAGCCTCCCTTCCCCAGCATCCCTGGGCCATCCCTGTGCTGGCCCCCACTGGATCAAGCTCCAGCTCAGTTGCCCTGGTCCTCCACAAAGGCTCGAGGGTGAAATCTAATCTTTGGTATTGTGTTCCATTTAATTTTCACTTAAGGATTGTCTTGTTTTCCTATTTTGTTTAACCATCTCTATTCTAAACAAATTTTGTGTCACAGACCCATTGCTTTCTTTCTTTCTTTTTCCTGTATTGTGTCTAGTTTCTTTTTTAACAAAAAAGATTTTATGTATTTATTCATGAGAGACACACAGAGAGAAGCAGAGACATAGGCAGAGAGCGAAGCAGGCTCCCTGCAGAGAGCCCAATGTGGGACTCGATCCCAGGACTTCAGGATCAAGCCCTGGGCCGAAGGCAGGTGCTCAACTGCTTAGCCACCTAGGCATCCCATGTCTAGTTTTAGTTGGGGATTGAAATGGGTAACTTTATCTTCCTTTAGTACAATATAACTTGTACTTTAAAATATCATTTGAATTGTATTCTGGGTCTTCAGTGACACCACAATATATGTCATTCCAATTGCATTCATCAAACAGGTGCACATTACTGTGCTGTTACCTGGAAAGGACTTTTTTTCTTTAAGGACTAAACATTTGCCTTACAGAATTCAGATGTCTTGACCCATGTGTGCTTGCCCTGGGAGCCTTTCTTTATTATCCTATTTATATCTACACCACCCCTTCCTCCTCTACTTAATTCTTATCATAACAGTTGTCACCACCTCACCAACTATATATCTTACATGTCTCAGATGTCTCATCTACTAGAAGCACAACCATGACAAAACGGTTCGTTAATTAATTAATTAATTAATTAATTCAGTATTTACTGACCACTTCCAGGTGTCTAGAATTGTGATAAGAATGGGATAGGAGATGACAAAAATGTCAAAGATTGCTTTCCAGGAGCTTACAATTGAATTAGAAACATCAAACAGTTAAGCAAAGATATGAAGCAGGTTCTAATCTTAAAATACGAAAATAAATGAGGTAGGACAAAGTAGATGTGCTTTGGAAAAAGTGGCAATAACAAACTATGTGATGTGAAGGTAAAAGCCAGTGAGGAGAAGATGAGGCTCAAATGCAGGTTGGAGCTTGATGAGGAATTTACAGTAGAAATGTTTGGTTCAATCTGTAAGTGGTGCAGGTTTCTGAGCAAGGCAGTGGCATGATGAGACAGTTAATAAAGAGGACCAGTAGGCAAAGAGTGACAATGAAAACAACAGTGAGAGGCGGGATGAGGGGACACTGGTTGGGGAGGTAAAGGAAGCCAAGATGGGGAGGGACAAGAGGAAGGTGGGAAATGAGGACAGGTGAGAGGGTAGAGGGGGGCACTGCAGAGGCACAGCTAAGGTACCCTCACCTCAGGGTCAGGCAGCTCTCAGAATGTTGGGAACATTAACCAGCCAAGAGGACCTCATTTATGGGCTGCAAGAGACTGAGGCTGGCCACCTGAAAGGGGCAGGAAGGGGTGGAAGATAGCATAAAGCACAGGATAAAGACAGCTGGGATATTCTATGCAAACTTAAACTGATTAACAGAGCCCAGATAAAGAGGAATAAAAATGAGAAGTGGGAAAAAATAAGAATTGCTATTTTAGATAAATCCCATATGGGTTATGCTCTTAATTTACTTAAAGCAGATGGCTGGACCTGGGACTGCCTAATTTATTACTGTCCTGCCATTCAGAGCCAGAGCCTTCCTTAGGTTTCTAAGCAACTCTGATGGGAAATGTCAGATTGCATGAAATTTTCTGATTAGACCATGTGACCCAAGCACACCCACAGAAAATGATTCGAATACTCAAAATCACTTATCCTGGACCACAGCTGCCAGGTCTGTTCCCTCCCTGCTCACAGCAGATGGGTGGGTGGGCCTTCCCCTATTTGCAGGCAGTATGGTGGGAGTTCTAGGAATAAAAAAGACCAAAATAGAGGGTGGAAGAGGACTTGAAAGAAGTCTGAAATACCAGATTCTTTCTTGTTGTCCTATTACTTTCCAAATTTTTCTATAAGAAAAGGAAAGGGGCACCTGAGTGGCTCAGCGGTTGAGTGCCTGCCTTTGGCTCAGGATGTGATCCCAGGGTCCTGGGATCAAGTCCTGCATCAGGTTCCCCACAGAGAGCCTGCTTCTCTCTCTGCCTCTGTGTCTCGCATAAATAAATAAAAACATTTAAAAAGAGGAGAGAGAAGGAAAGTAGCAAGGCATTTTAAAAAAGCATTCAAATTTCTCTGGCAATTAAGCAGCCTCTGAGTCAGCAAACTTATCTACTAAACTTGAGTAACATTTAAGGTATCATGAAAGGATTGAAAAAGCATGGGCAGAATCAGGAGTGAGGCTGGTTTATGACCTGAAAAGGAGAGCACAATGATTTTTAAAAAGCTATAATTAACATGTTTTAAGAAAGAGTCACCATGTGTCAGGTTCTATAGGAATTATCACTGAGGATCTAAGTTAGGTCCTACACCCAGGAAGTACGTTGTTTCAGACCAGTGCTATGGATCTGTCAGAGTGTATTAAGGGATTGGTCAGAAAGGTGAAGGACCAAACTCTGTAAATGCCAGAATTGGAGAATGCAAGGTGCTTCCCTGTGGCATTTCTTTGGAGTAGAGCACAGTTGAGGCTAACAGAAGAAGGGACTGCTTAGGGCATTTGCCAAATGCAGTGGGGTATCCTGTATTGATCTTGCAACAGAAAAAGGACATAAGGGAAATATGAAAAAAGTCTGGGGTTTAATTAATGGTACTATATCTATATTGACTTCTTAGCAGTGATTAAGTTACCACATTAATGTGAGATGCAGGTAAGGGATATAGAGGAACTCTCTGTACCATCTTATAACTTTTCTGTAAATCTGATATTATTCTAAAATAAGATTAAAAAGTTAAATATTTTTAGAAAAAAAGAGTATTTGTGACATGTTTACAAACATTCTTCAGAACCATACCATTTTTTTAAAGATTTTATTTCTAAGCAATCTCTACACTCAACATGGGGCTCAAACTTACAATCCCAAGATCAAGAGTCACACATTCCCCAACTGAACCAGCCGGGTACCCCCAGAACAGTAGCATTTAAATGGAAATGGTGGGATCCCTGGGTGGCGCAGCGGTTTGGCGCCTGCCTTTGACCCAGGGCGTGATCCTGGAGACCTGAGATCGAATCCCACATCAGGCTCCCGGTGCATGGAGCCTGCTTCTCCCTCTGCCTGTGTCTCTGCCTCTCTCTCTCTCTGTGTGACTATCATAAATAAATAAAAATTTTAAAAAAATGGAAATGGCAAGGACAACATTTTTGTGGCTGGTCATATTTCTTGGCAGACAAAATTACTCATAATGACAATCACAATGACTAACATTATGGAGCATTTATAATATCCAGCCTTCATCCAAAAGATGTTACACAAATGCTTACATGTCATCTTCAAGACAACACTTATGAACCAAGTAGGTGCTATTATTATCCTAACTTACAGATTAGAAAAGTGCTTAGAACAGTACCTAGAATCTGGTAGTCAAAAATTAGGGATTATTTTTATTTTTATTATAGATGCCAAGAAACTGGGCAAGCCCAAGAACAACAGAGTAAAATTCAAATCAAATCCTAAAAGATTTCCAATTCCAGCCTTGTCATTCATTAATTCTATGGCTTGGGCAAATTTGAATAAACAAAAGAAAGTTAATATCAGGGAGTGGATTTAAAAGTTTGTGGAGAAGGGCACCTGGATGGCTCAGGATGTTAAGCCTCCAACTCTTGATTTTAGCTCAGGTCATGATCTCAGGGTTGTGAGATCAAACCCTGAGTCAGGCTTTGCACTGGGCATGGAGCCTGCTTAAGATTCTCTCTCTTCCTCTGCCCCACACCCTGATCAAGTTAAAAAAAAAAAAGTTTGTTGAGAAATATCAAGTGTTGGTGAGGATGTGGATGGAAGGGAACCCTTGTGCACTGTAGGTGGGAATGTAAATTGGTACAGCCACTATGGAAAACAAAATGGAGTTTCCTCAAAAAATTAAAAATGGAACTACTGTATTATCTAGTAATTCCACTCTTTTGGTGTTTATCCAAAGAAAATAAGCACTAATTTGAAAATATTTATATATCCCTATGTTTACTGCAGCATTATCAACAATAGTCAATATAAGGAAGCAACCCATTGATAGATGAATGGATAAGGAAGAGATAATATAGGGCAGCCCTGGTGGCGCAGCGGTTTAGTGCCGCCTGCAGCCCAGGGCATGATCCTGGAGACCCTGGATCGAGTCCCACATCAGGGTCTCTGCATGGAGCCTGCTTCTCCCTCTGCCTGTGTCTCTGCCTCTCTCTCTCTCTCTCTCCGCATCTCTATGAATAAATAAATAAAATCTTTTTAAAAAAAGGAAGAGATAATATATATACACAATGGAATATTACATAGCCATAAAAAAGAATGAAATCTTGTCATTTGTGACAACATGACTAGACCTAGAGGGTATTGTACTAAGTGAAATAAATCAGGGAAAGACAAATGCCATAAGATCTTGTTTATATGTGGAATCTGAAAAACAAAACAAATGGACAGAAACAGATTCATAAATACAAAGAACAAAGTAGTGGTTGTCAGAGGGCAGGTGGGTAGGAGGATGGGCAAAATAGGTGAACAGGATTGAGAGGAATGAACTTCCAATTATAAAATAACTCATGGGAATGAAAAGTGCAAGCATAAGGAATACTGTCAATAAGATTGTAAAAACTTTATATGGTGACAAATGGCAACCACACTGTGACAGGCATTTATAATGTATATAATTGTTGAATCACTATGTTGTACACCTGAAACTAATATGTCAACTATACTTCCATTAAAAAAATTTATCACATAAAAAATTTTTAAATGAAAGTTTGTTGAAATTTTCGTATCATATCATCTCAAGTTTAAAAGCAGACAATTGTTATATATTTGAAAATTATTGATTAAGTTAAATTGAATAATCTGAAAACACTGAGGCTATCATGTGTTTATTGTGTTTATCATGTGTAATACAGTGTTCATGTGTTTATCATGTGTAATACAGTGTTGTATTAGGGTAAAAAAAAATTCCACATATACCTTTCTTAAGAATCCTTGGGCACATCTCCAAATACAAGAAGCAAATAAAAGTAAATGGAGACATTATGGGAAACAGCACCTAGTAAGCACAGAAGCCACTAGGAAAAGAATGCCTCCAGATCTCTTCAGGTATCAAACGACTACAGATCATTGGACCAGGCAGATTCTCATAATGACAAGTGTTTCCTTCGGAGGGAAAAGTAGAAGAGGCAAATTATGAAGACAACCTTGTGATGACTGATGCTCAGGGTGAAAATGTCAGCAGGCAGACAGGGAAGGCTGGTAGTCAGCAGCTTTTGCTCATCCACATTCATTTCAACCCCACTGGCCTTTATTTAATATTTTCTTAGTGTCAGAAATGATGCTAAACTCTAGGAAAGATAAAAAGGTGAAAAAAATAAAACAATGCCTAACTTCAGCATGTTTACTCCTAGTGATATATTTCACCAGAAGGAAACACAGTAAACATGTGGCATAGTAATAGCTTGAATCTGAATGTCCACTCTACTCCTCACTCCACACCTGGCCCAAGTTGCAGACACTCTTTGGACCTCAGTAAGAATAATGGAATTCATTTTTGCCTGGGAAGATGGCTGTGAATCCTGAAAATGACGTGTCTATAATATCTGACACAGAAGGTAAACAGGAGTCCCATCATAAATCCGTATCATTTTCCTTTTTTTAACCACAACAAAGAGAGATAAATCCCTTACACCCCTAGTCATCCAACTCTTCATTTTAAACTAGATCTTGGTCTCAACTGACTAAAAAGGAAGGCCACAGCAGAAATGTTAAGAGAAGAATTTCCGGCTTCAGAGACTGCAGGAGCCCAGGTTCACACAGTATAAAGATTACTGAGCTGGGCTAGGGGTGGAGGTAGTTTAAGAATAGATGTTAGAGGGACGCCTGTGTGGCTCAGTGGTTGAGCATCTGCCTTCAGCTCAGGGCATGCTCCTGGGGTCCGGGATTGAGTCCCACATTGGGCTCCTTGAGGGAGCCTGCTTCTCCCTCTGCCTGTGTCTCTGTGTCTCTCATGAATAAATAAAATCTTTAAAAAAAAAAAAAAAGAGTATAGGTTAGAGCCTTACCACATTTTTACGTTACCCATCTGACCCTAAACTATCCTAAAAGATAGGGGTGTGAAGATCCAGACCATACATTGCTAACACAAAGCTGCTTAGAACCTGAAAAAGTGGCAACCTTCTCTAATCTATGTGCCCAGACATGGAGTCATTTTTAACTTGCATAAGAAATACAGAGCGGCCCAGGTGGCTCATGGGTTTAGTGCCGCCTTCAGCCCAGGGAGTGATCCTGGAGACCTGGGATCAAGTCCCACATCAGGCTCCCTGCATGGAGCCTGCTTCTCCCTCTGCCTGTGTCTCTGCCTCTCTCTCTGTGTGTCTCTCATGAATAAATAAATAGAATCTTTAACCAAAAAAAAAAAAAAAAAAAAGGAAAGAAAGAAAGAAAAAGAAAAAGAAATACACTAGCAGTAGCCTTAATCTTCTCCACCCCCATACCTGCGTAAAATGTGATACCCTTGCACTTCTGGGCTCAAAACAGATTGAGAAACAACAAAAACCCATTCCTGGAGTCATATAATTTATTCATTTATTCAACAAATATTTATTCAGCCCCTACTGTGTGCTCTGGAACATTTTCTTCTCCCTGTGTGCCTGGGGCTGCCTCTAATCTCTCTAGTCTACCTTTGCTGGTACTGCAAACTTCTAGTTTATAATCTATTTACTGTTCCTTCACCAACATCTCACCTCCTGACATGCAGGTTAGCCACTGTTTTCTTCCAGAATAGAATATTGTTCTATTCTCTCCTGTCTCCCAGGCATTACCTCTTTCTTCATGGCTTAATCCAAAGCCCTTAATCCCTTCATTATTCAGCTCCTCTTGCTTCTCTCCCCAGGTATCCTATCACCAATATCTGCTCTCAATTTATCCACACCATAGCCCCCAAACAGAGCAAATGGAGCTGAAAGAATGGAACTCACTTGCCTGTGGTGATCCAAATTGTGAGCAAATTCAATAAATTCTGTAAAAATAGTAATAATAGCAATAATATCTAGCACTTGAGATGGAGATTAGGGGACAGGTTACATTCATTAGTAAGGACTAAGTCCAAGGACTGACCATGGGACTAAGTACATGAGGTGGGGCAAGGTCATTGGAGGAGGAGGATCTAAAGAAAGCCAAAACTAGATAATTAAAACATAACCTATGAGGATAAAACAATCATCAAGAAGTATGGGAGACATAGTCCAAGAGAGAAGGATATGGAGCTAAAATCTTAAGAAACAAGGGTGTATGTTAGAAGGAGGCAATAGAAAACTACCGGTCTGATGACTTGAGAGTCAGAATTGGTTAGGAGCACTGGGGGGGGGGGGGGGGGGGGGGGGGGGGGGGGGAGTGTTCTGGAAACAGTAATGAGTATAGCAGCCATTCAGGCTGCTATAACAAAACTACATTAAGTGGCTTATAAACAACTTTATTTCTCACTGAAAGTCCAAGATCAAGGCACTGGCAGATCCTGTGTCTGGTGAGAACTAGCTTCCTGGTTCATAGACAGCTATCTTCTCCTGTATCCTTATGAGGCCGAAAGGGCAAGGGAGCTCTCTCATCTCTGACAAGGGTACTCATCTCATTCAGAAGAGATTTACTCTCATGACCTAATCATCTCCCAAAGGCCCCACTTCCTAATATCACATTGGGGGTTAGGTTTCAACATATGAATTTGAGGGGAGACACAAACATTCAGTCTGCAGGACCCATGCTGCTTATGGGCTTGTGATATGAAGAGCATGAGAGAGAAAAGCAATCAGTGTCCTTGGGAGAGCTGGGTCACCCCTATAGCAAGAAGCTGAAGACAACATTCAAGAAGTGAGGTAGAGAGGGGATGCTGTGAAGTCACTATAGAAGGGTTTCAGAAGTTGGGGAGGAGTGTGACATAGGGCCAGAAAAGGGGCATACAAGGCCATGTGGAGATCTGAGTCCAAAAGATAAGAGATGACCTGGGGGACCAGAGCTGACATAAAGGGAGAGAGGCATGATGGGATTAACACAGGGCTGATAGCAGTGGCATAGCGGTGAGTGTTGGGGGCCAAAGAGTGAGGGTTTGCCACAAACACTCAGAGTTCTTGCCCATTGCAAATTCATAATCTGTTAAGGGAAACCCATACATACTGACAAAAAATGCACCCTAGATTACCTTTGGAATTCAGACTATGGATGCCTATAGGAGGGGCACCCAACTCAGACAAGGAAGATCAAGGAAAACTTGAGAGAGAGACAGAGAAAGAGAGAACATGGGAAAACAATTCCATAAAACCACTGGCACCACCAGAAAATAATTGAGATGCTTCTCCTATGGCAATGAGCATACTACACTTGATCATAGCCAAAAGACCAAGAAGTGGTGCAATGAGACTTTGTATAATCAGACCATAAATTTAAAAAGTAGTGCAATATTTATATCATACTATCTGAATAGTCTTTGATCTTGCCAGAGTGAAATTTATTGCTTTTGGCTTGAGACCTTTGCAAGATTACAGAGCAAAGAGTAGATATAATATTATCTTTAATATAAGTTGTAAAATTCTAAATAGATGGAAGCTAGAGATTTTCTGAGGGTCAAAAGAGGAAACATTTTAAAATTAAAAGTCTAATACCTTCATTCCTATCTATTACTTGAGATGTCTGAAATTACCTCCAGTATTTGAGGTGATGGCTAAAGGGAAAAAATTAAATTGATGGAAACTTCCCTGACTCCCATATCTAAATTAGCCATACTCCTTTTATGTCAACAGGTGTTAAGTGCTTAAATGTATCTTATGTAATCCTCATAACAAACTGAAAGATAATAATTTCCCTTTTACTAACAAAAAATCTAATGCTTAGAAAGATAAAATAACTTGCCAGCATCCCACAGGGAGCAGTTAAAGCAAATTTACAATTCTGTTAAAACAACTGCCTCTTCCCTTACACCATGACACAGTCACATTTTCAAGAGTTTTTCACTGAAAAAAAAAAAAACCTAGTCACTAATTACACCTACCTCCTTCAGTACTTTCAAGGAAGAATTCCAGTTGATTATACCAGAAAAGCTTTTTACATAAAGTTGAATAAAATATAATGGAGAAGAATATCCCTCTCAGGAATTCTACTGATTACAGGCTAGCTTAGCAAAGTGGTCTAGTTGTGTTTAGTAGAAGAAATATATTGAAGAGAGGTTGACAAGTTTGGCCAGCCAGAAAACCCTAATGGGGACATTCATTATCACACCATAACTAGAGAGCTGGTGTTGAAAATTGGCTTAGTCTGCATACCATCCTCATTAAAAACAAATTTTTAAAAAGGCATCAGTCATCAAAAAAAAAATGAGATTTTGCCATTTACAATGATGTGGATGGAGCTAGAGGGTATTATGCTAAGTGAATTAAATCAACCAGAGAAAAATAATTATCATATGATCTCACTCATATGTAGAATTTAAGAAACAAAACAGAGGATCATAGGGGAAGAGAGGAAAAAATAAAACAAGACAAAATCAGAGAGGGAGAAAAACCATAAGAAGGTTTCCTTAATCATAGGAAACAAACTGAGGGTCCCTGGAGGGGAGAAGGGTGGGGGGATGGGGTAACTGGGTGATGGGCATTAAGGAGGGCAGGTGATGTCATGAGCACTGGGTATTATATAAGACTGATGAATCAATGACCTCTACCTCTGAAACCAGTAATACATTATATGTTAATTAGTTTAAACTTTAAAAAATGAATAAATAAAAGAGTTTAAGTTCCAGTATTGTTAAGAATGGGGAGAAATGAGCACTCAAATCCAACTGTATGGATAGAATAAGTTCTCACAGTCATTTTGGAAGGCAGCGCATTACGTTGCTCTGTATGTACTAGGGTAACATTGGGTGAGGGCAGCTATGTTCTATCTTGCTTGTTTTTATTTTGTTTAAATAGCGTATTATGTATTCCATGTATTACACAAATAATAAAAACCAATAAAGTTTTTTAAGGGTAAATAAGAAAATTCAAATATATCTACATTTTAATAAATCAAGCTATTGGATTAATGTTCATCATTTAAAAAAGGCATCAGGAATCCCTGGGTGGCACAGCGGTTTGGTGCCTGCCTTTGGCCCAGGGCGCGATCCTGGAGACCCGGGATCGAGTCCCATATCGGGCTCCCGGTGCATGGAGCCTGCTTCTCCCTCTGCCTATGTCTCTGCCTCTCTGTGTGTGTGTGTGACTATCATAAATAAAAAAAAACAAATTAAAAAAATTAAATTAAAAAAGGCATCAGTCAACCCATGGAGATGGACTACTATTCAAATGTAGAGCATTTACTCATCTTAAATCTATGAGAACGTGTTTTTGGGGTTTGGGGAGGCTTTTTTGTTTTGTTTTTGGATTTTTTTAAAGATTTTATTTATTCATGAAAGACGCAGAGAGAGAGGCAGAGACACAGGGAGCCTGATGCAGGACTCAAGCCTAAGACCTGGGGATCAAGACCTGAGCAAAAGACAGACGTTCAACCAGCAAGCCACCCAGGTGTCCCAAGAACATGTTTTAAAAACACAAAAAAGTTCAATCAGGATGATGAGACAACCATACATCAATCTCCATCAGAATTTATGGAATTCAGATAAAAAATCTACAGAGCCCTGGGGCACCTGGGTGGCTCAGTCAGTTAAGCATCTACTTTAGCCTGCTTCTCCTTCTCCCTCTGCCCCTCCCCTCACTTAAATGCTACCACCCCACCCCTCACTCTCTCTCATCTCTCTCAAAAATAAAGTCTTAAATCTGCAGAGCCCTAATGCAAATCAGATGAACCCCAGGAATTTGTGAGACATAGTTTAAATACCTGAATCAATTAAAAATTATTTATTAGTATTCTTTTGCATGGCTGTCCTATTATTTAAAATAATCCCCTGTATGTTTGGCATTTAGTTAGTTCTATTTTTTCCCAATGAAAATAATACTATAATTAATACCTTTGTACATATATTTTAACATAATTATTTGATTGTTTCCTTAGAATGAATTCCTAGAAATGCTGGGTCAAACCACAGACATATTTTTGAACCTTTTGTTACATACTGCCAAAATGCCCTCCACACATTTAGTTTGTTGAGATTTCTAGCTCAATGAAAGGAAGGAAAGGAAGAGATTAGCTTCAGAATCCTGGATTTTAGCCCTAGGTTCACCATTTGTTAGCTATGTGACTTGGGCAAGTTACTTAACCTCTGTTTCTCTGTTTCTTTACCTATAAGTTGAGTATAATCAGTATTCTCCTCATAAAGTTGCTATTAAGAATGAATTAATGGGGGGATCCCTGACTGGCTCAGCAGCTTAGCACCTGCCTTTGGCTCAGGGCATGATCCTGGATTCCCCTGACCGAGTCCCACATCAGCCTCCCTGTATGGAGCCTGCTTCTCCTTCTGTCTGTGTCTCTGCCTCTCTCTCTCTTTCATGAATAAATAAATAAAATCTTAAAAACAAACATAATGAATTAATGTATGTAAAGCTCTTAAAACAGAGACTGGCTTATAGTAAGCCTTACATAAATGTTCACTAATTCCTGGCTCTTAGACTTTGGGACTTGAAAAACCAATTTAAAAAAAAAAGAATTTAAGGGAATCAATATGAGTTTGCCTGAAATTCTGAGACCCTAAGGACCAAATCATTTGTGGAACACCAGGATTTGTTTTTGGGTTTTTTTTTTGTTTTGTTTTTTAAAGATTGTATTTATTTATTCATGAGAGAAACAGAAAGAGAGGCAGAGACATAGACAGAGGGACAGGCAGGCTCCTCACGGGGAGCCCAATGTGGGACTTAATCCCAAGACCCCAAGATCACAACCTGAGTGAAAGGTAGATGCTCAACCACTGAGCCACCCAGGTGCCCAATGGCCAGGATTTGAATTAACACCCAGCAAGACCTGAAAAAGAATACAGATATGCTTAGGGGAATCATGTGAGAATGAGAAATTGATCAATCTGCAATGGTCTCCATCTTAAAAACAATTTGTTTGGGATGAACAATGAATGCTATAGCACTATTTGTTAACAGTTTCCTAAGTCATTTGTTAGTTGTCAGGCACATATTTATCAAATATCTAATTATAATAACTAGCATTTGGCGAGAATTCACTAGGTGCCTTATACTGTACATTGCATTACCTCATTTCATCATGACCATAATTCTTTAAGGGAGTATTCCTCTGAATTCCCTTTTAAAGGTGACAAACAGACCTAGAGAAGCCAAATCAAAAGTTGCTCTAAGCTTACAAGGTGGAACCAGATCATGAACCCAGTCCAGCTGATTCCAGAGGTCTGATTATTTAATAAATAAATAAATAAATAAATAAATAAATAAATAAATAAATAAATAAAATTCTATTTATTCATTTATTGGTGAGAAAGAACACCAGTGGGGGGGGGGGGGTGTGGAGGGGTGCACAGAGGGAAAGAGACAAGTAGACTCTCCACTGTGCCTGGAGCCCAACATAGGGCCTGATCCCAGACCCTGAGATCATGACCTGGGCCACAAATCAGATGCTAACCAACTGAGCTATTCAGGAGCCCCTACAGGTCTTACTCTTGACCAGGGCATCACACTACCATTCCAGACCAACTTTATCATTCTTAAATGTTAAGGAAAAAAATATAATGTTTCTACTTAACGAGAAAATAAAACATGTATTAGTCATCATTAGCAAGTATTCTGGAAGAGACCTAAACTAAATGGAATCTTCCATCCCAGGCTAGGCTCCCTACTTAGTCTATTGCTCTTAGTAGATTTCAGCTTTGGCTTTCTCATCTCTTTTTTCTTTGAAATGAGTGATGTCTAAAGTTCTGTCAACCAAGGAATTTTTAGAGGTGAAAGATTCAATTGATTTCTTTTTTCCTTAAACTGAAAGTTGGCCTCCAGTTAATAATTTAGGTGGGGCATAGGGTGGGAATGGAAGATCACACTAAGAATCTTAACTATTATTTTAGAAGATTATTTTGGTATTTATTTATTTATTATTTATTTATTTATTTTAAAGATTTATTTATTTATTTGAGAGAAAGAATGCACGAGGAGGGGGAGAGGCAGAGGGAGAGGGATGAGAGAGAGAGAAAGAGAATCCCAAGCAGACTTCCTGCTGAGGGTAGAGCCTGATGCAGGGCTCCACCCCAGAACCTTGAGATCATGACCTGGGCCAAAATCAAGAGTTGGATGCTTAAACAACTGAGCCACTAAGGTGCCCCAGATTATTTAGTTTTTAGTATTATGTAGATCATTTCTTTTATTAGTTATATATGTAGGAAGACCATAAAAATTACAGGCATATATAAAGAAGAAATTTGTCTATGAATTATGGACTGTGAAGTCTTTCAGATTATATCTTACTTGCAAATTAACCAGTAAGCCTGCCATAGTCTTATGCATGCTTGTAAAGGACATGAGATTCCTGAGTCAGACACAAAGGATTTTATTACTCACATCAATGCTAGCAGCCAGAATATCAGCACTTTCTTGCACTGGTTCCCAGAGTCTCAATCCCCACAAGGTGACAAGAAAGGAGCCAGATAACATCTCCACACCTGGTTTGCATTACAGGAAAGGAATGTTGAATATTTTATAATAGGCAGCAAATAAATCTGCTCCTTTGCTGCAGAAGAAGATAGTACCTCTATTTTCCAAGACTATTCACTACACAAACATCCTTGAAAGGATAGTCTAGAATGAATACAGTCAGTGCCTCTGCTTACAAGACAGGCAAAAATGTGAGAGACCCAGGGGAATTGTGTCCAACACAGACCATTCTGCTTATTAGAAGAATGCATGTTTGAAGACTGTATCGTGCTCAGATATATAGATTCTTATAAATGTTATAGTGGCAACAAATTATTCACCAGGATCTTGGACTATTCCTTTTTTAAAAAGTATGTTTGTCATATTTTCTACAGATCCTAATGAGTCAACGAAGACCTTAATAATAAAGTTTTTACACAATGTAAAGTTAACATGCTTTAAATATACAATCCAAGCATTTACGCTAAGACTGCCAAAGGATCTCAATAAATAGCCATGCTGTTTTTAGGCTTTTTAATAAGGTCTGAATCTGGGAATCCCTGGGAGGCTCAGTGATTGAGCATTTGCCTTCAGCGCAGAGTGTAATCCCAAGGTTCCTGGGACTGAGTCCTGCATCAGGCTCCCTGCAAAGACCCTGCTTCTCCCTCTGCCTGTGTCTCTGCCTCCCCCTCTGTGTCTCCCATAAATAAATAAATTCTTTAAAATAAATAAATAAATAGGTCTGAATCTTAAAGTCTAGATTGGATAATATTGAATCCCCATTTCCTCATTATCTCTTGTCTAAGACAATTTGAAAGCAGATTTCTTTTTAGAACCAGTTTTCTTACAAGAATTCAAAATTTTGACCCACAGTTCTTTCTCTCTAATCCATCAACACTGTCTTTGCCCATAAAACTGCACTAGTTCCTTTTTCCCAATAGCTAATGGGATTCTGAGTCTCACAGAACCATCTTTTGATAATCAAAAGCTAATATAACAAGATTTAGAGATCTGTGCTCAAAAAATGTCTTTTAAGTATTTCTTTTGTCTGCTGTGATGCTAGGTAGTAGGCCCCAAGTTACAAAAATTAAACATAAAGCAAACTACTCTGTTCCCCATATCCACGACTTTATAGTTGAACTCAGGGAAAACCATTTTCATTGCCTTTCCCCCCAGTTCCTTGAATGTTACTCTATGTCTTATAGTTCCCCATTTACTCCCACAAGACAATTCTACACATCATTCACAAAATGAAACAGTAGCAAAGATTCGCTGCTTCAAAATGAGGACATATTATTGCCTTTTCCCCAAATTTATTTCACCCAGATATAAACACCCAAACACTGACAAAAAGATATGGAAAATGTGGTGTGATTGAGAACTGCATCCCATATATTGTTTTTTTAAATAATATTTGGTTGGTAAGAGTACTTCATATCAGTATTTCTGCGGCTTTGGAAACACAGTGCTAGGAAATGTGAAATAAAATTTATTCTCCTAATTTCAATAAGGCTTGCTCTGGCAAATGGCTAGAAATAAAATATGATTGAAAGCCAATTTTTGCTGTTTTAAAAAATATAACATTCAATCAAATCAGAGGTTGGTTTCAAAAGAAACGTTGTTCTTCTTTGAATGGCATAACACACACACACACACACACATACACACACACATACACACACAAATACATACTCCCTGGAGAATACTTAACAAAAGCTAAGCTCTAAAAATAAAGAATCTGTAGAAAATGCAGTGATGCACCTGAAAATCATTTTCATTCTCTCCTTTGTGTAAAATTCAATTACATAGAAAGCAAACAAATGGAGCAAACAATGAAAATGGCACATGGGATTTTTTTTTTTTCAATTACTATAAACTGCACTCTCTAAAAGAGAAAGACCATTTATGCAGCAATTGCATCTAATGACAGGCATTGTTCTCCTGTCAGGCTATTTCTGATTTTTGGAGCCTCTTAACACTAAATCCACTGTTAATTCCTTTATAACAAGAAACTATTTTCTCCCCATAAATGTGAACCTAATAATATCACCCTTATCTTGATCCTTCTGTGAAAAAAAAAAAAACCTTAAAGCTTTGACAATACTAAAAAAGACACAATACAGTATTTACATCTTTCTAGATATCTTTCATTGAGCCTATTGTGACCATTCTAAGGCAGCAAGAATGAAAAGTATGAAATTTCATTGCTTTAACTCAGTTCTAATGTATTGCTTTAGAATTTAAAAAAAAAAAAGCTACTCTATATATAAATGCAGCCCTTAGAGAAATACAAAAACATATATCTGCCAGATCAATCTTCTAGAAAATTAAAATACTAAAATTCTTCTTTGGAGTCCATTAAACAGCAATTTCTTCTTGTATTTAATAAGTGGGCAGCCCAGGTGGCTCAGCGGTTTAGCACCGCCTTCGGCCCAAGGCCTGATCCTGGAGACCCGGAATCGAGTCCCACGTCAGGCTCCTTGAATGGAGCCTCCTTCTCCCTCTGCCTGTGTCTCTGCCTCTGTGTGTGTGTGTGTGTGTGTGTGTGTCTTTCATGAATAAATAAATAAATATTTTTAGAATAATAATAATAATAAGTGGCTCAAGAACAATTAAAATTTTGCTCCAAAGACAGAAAAAACTAACAATACATTTCTTGATCATGTCTAGGAGAATGATACCAAGAGAGATTGTCTTAATTTTAAAATATTTTATTAATGAATATCCATAAATACATATTTATCTTTATATAACTACATTGTATGAAAGAATATATTTTATTAATATTAATATATATTAATTCTCTAAATCATCATGTGAAAGGATTTCAATCTTAACTTGAACTGGAGGATATGAAATGAGGAATCTCATGCACATGCCCTCAGAAGAACAGACCTTAAGAGCTGAGACACTGGGATCCCTGGGTGGCTCAGTGGTTTAGTCCCTGCCTTTGGCCCAGGGTGTGATCCTGGGGTCTCGGGATCCAGTCCCGCGTTGGGCTCCCTGTGTGGAGCGTGCTTCTGTCTCCTCTCCTCTCTCTCTCTCTCTCTCATTCTCTGTGTCTCTCGTGAATTAAAAAAAAAAAAAACTGAGGCACTGATTTCCCATAAACACCTGATTTACAGAAGATGAGGCTTATCTTCTTACCAATGAATATCCAACAGGAATCTCTCCCCATCTTCGAGGCAATAAACTCTGGCTGGACATCTCCCTCTCTGCATTCCTTGTTCATAAGTCTGCCCTAAACCCTCAACAGCCTTGCCTGTAGCTTGCCACAGCATGCATTTTCCAAATTGCAATTCCTCTACTATTTCCAAATAACCTCAATTTCTGGTAATTTGAAGTTGTCTCACTTTACCTCTTTATTTAAGTTGACATATATGTCACATACATGTCATTTTCCAAGCCTGTATCATCTGGGCTTGAACTGATAAGGCACATAAGATTTAAATGACTTACTACAGATGCCCTGCTCCTCCTACATAGATTTAATTGCTTTACTAGGGAACAATCCCTGAGCCAAAAGAAATGTAAATATTAGTGAAAAGCTGGTGGTGACATTTCAAGCTCTTCTGCCACATTCAAAACAAACTCCACCATCCACCTTCTTTCATGCCTCAAACAGTAATACCTACTGGTGAAAGCTGTGGAGTTCTACCTATATACACCTGAGGCTATGGACAATCAAATGCCAGACCTCACTACCTACTGATCCTTTTTCTGGAGACAATGCAATATGGTGGAAAGAGCAATGGGCTTTGGAGTCAGACAAACCTGGGATCCAATCCATTTGCTAATATTGAGTCTTGGACTAGTTGCTTTATATATCCTTGAGTTTCAGGTGTCCTCATCTGTAAAATGGTGAAAATTAAACCAGTCTTCAGGATGATGTATGTAGAGTTGCAGGCATGACAGTTATAGGTAGACATGAGGGAACCCTTCTGGTGGGGCAAGTAGGACAGGTTCCAATGTTTGAAGGAGTTAAAGTATTTGTGAGATCTCTGAAAACTCTGTCCTTAGACTAGTGCTGAACTTACTGTCAAGGGTGGGAATTATATTGTTCATACGTTCATTTATTCATTGCATACACATTCACTGGGCTTCTTATCTAGGCTAGCAAGGAAGACAGACTCATGCATAACTAACTATAAGACACAAGTGCTAACACATAGGTAAGCTGAAGGAAGGGTTGGAAATGACAGTCTGCAAGGTCCCCAAAACAAGAGAGGACCTTTCAGGTGAAGTAACATATGGTCAGATGATTTAGCAGAAGGACACTGCAGGGGAGTTTCAGGGCCACCTAGGAATGGCTCATACTTGTCTCTATAGGAATATGTAGTGGGAAGCAACTGCACCCTGTCTGGAGATCTGGAATTTGGTCTTTCCATCGCCACTGTGGCAGGGACTCAGAAATGGAGAGGCTTAGGAAGTAGATGCATTAGGCCATAAGGGGTTCCAGGCTTCCTTCCAGACCAGCTAGACCTTCACAAAGTGAATGGCCTTCAACCCCACCAACTCAAGAGGGTGGTTTAGTTAGAAAGGAGAATCTGTGAGGGAGAAGAGAAGGTTTTCTGCTAATATATCCTATAATGAGGGGATCAGATTCACTGTATATTTGACAGTACGAATAACCAGTCTAAAAGTTTCAAATATAAATTACAGTAGGTTAATGAAAAATAAAGTGATGGCTGCTTCTCTTTAATTCTATACATTCCTGATTGTGTTGTTGATGATGATGATTATAAAAATAATAATAGCAGCTACCATATCCCGGGTATTTCCTATGTGTCAGGCAATGATTTGAGACAGCTATTATCCCCACTTACAAATGAGCAAACTGAAAAATTGAGAGATTAAGTAACCAGCTGAAGGCTACCAGACAGTGGTAGAGCTGTGTTTCAGACCCAAAATTGCTTCCAACTCCAGAATCTGCATTCTACCCTACTGCCTACATGCTTAATTCTGTCTCTAAATGGCTCTGTGGGCATTTCCCAAACAAGATCTTATCAAAGTGTTATTTATATTTATTAATCTCTATTATCATAAAGATTTTTACTAACATTTACTATAACAATGATAAATTTCTCTATCTTAAGAGTTTTAGGTCCCAAGGAGACCTTCAGGGTAAATTTAGCCAACACCCTCAATTCTACAAATAAGGAACTTAGCTATCCCACGTTCAACTGAGCTACAACTAAAACAGCAATGGTAATCCATCAATCAATCAGCAATGGTTCTCTGAAAAATGTTAGAAAAAATGAATCTCTTTGTATTTACCTATTGATGATGATAATCAGAGTTTGAAAGAAAGTTGTGATATACTACCAAGACGGTATCAACTAATCCTGTGATTTGACACAAAAGGTTGGAATGTTTTCAAACCTCATTTACTAACTTTGTTGCTAGATAACTTGGCAAAAAGCAAGTGGCTTCCTAAACACTGGATATCTGGCTCTCCTTTAATCATTCTTAAAATATCTAAGGTATGTTCTGGGCTTAAACGTATCCTTAGAGGGCAGCCCTGGTGGCGCAGTGGGTTTAGTGCTACCTGCAGCCTGGGGTGTGATCCTGGAGACCTGGGATCGAGTCCCATGTCGGGCTCCCTGCGTGGAGCCTGCTTCTCCCTCTGCCTGTGTCTCTGCCTCTCTCTCTGTGTGTCTCTCATGAATAAATAAATAAAATCTTTAAAAAAAAAAAACGTATCCTTAGAGGATTAATTTTTATTTAAAAACCTAGTCATCAAAAAAAAAAAAACAAAAAACCTAGTCATCCAAAACTGAATTTAATTTTTTTCAAGCAGAAGTAAAACCTTTCTAAAAGTAACTGAAAACAAAAAACACTGCCTGAAAAGCAAAAACTAGGCAAAATCAATTATAGAATAAGTCTAATGTCAATCATTATGGAATAAGTCTATTGGCTAAAAGTAAAAGAGAGAAAATTTGGCTTTTGGCTTTGTTCGTTGATTTATTTTTATCCTCTCATCTTCAATAGGACTATTTTTTCCATAACCAGCTATTGATCATTTGGAAAATTAATTTTTTATGAAAAGACCATTTATTTCCACTGTAAAATGACAAAAGGAAAGTGAAGTCTTCCTCAGAAGAAAAAGTCTTCAACCTCATTAATAATAAAAGAAATACAGATCAAAATGAAATACCAGGTTTATACTATGAAGCTGACTAATATCAAAGATTTTCCCCCCAATTCTCAACGTGGGTGAGGGTATGAGAAAACAAGTTTACATGTTATGACAATACCAAGAAATAAACTAAGGTAGTCTTTTTGGAGATCATTTGACAATATCCCTTTTAATGTGCATTTTTTTTAAAGTACATTTATTTGACACAGCAACTCCACTTCCAGGAACGTAACCTCACATTGCCTCATATGCAAAGACTTGCCTATAATGACATTGATAACAAGGATATTTATAAGAGCAAGGAAGGAAGAGAGAAAGGGAGGGAATTAAAGAAATTAAAATGTCCATTTATAAGAACTGGTCAAGTAAATATGTGTACACTGCATTCAGAAAAAGTAAGATTTTTCCATTAAAAGTGATATTGCAGATAAATTTTTCTGAGCTGAAAATCATTCACATGTTACTAGATTCTAAAAAAATACAAAACTCTTCGTACTTGTATGTTTCCATTTATATGAAGTTCAAGAACAGGCAAAACCAATCTAGCAATAGACAATAGGACAGAGGTTGGCTAGGAGTAGAACAGGTAAAGAGAGTAGAGACTGATTTGAAAAGAGGTAAGGGAACTTTCTACAGTGATGGAAATGTTCTAGTACTGGAATATGGCTTGACAGGGAGGAGGACAGAATGGGTATACATTTGCCAAAATTCATCAAAATGTACCTTTAGCAACTATACATTCCATTCTATGTAAATTATACTTCAATTTAAATAAAGTAAGGAAAAAAACCAAATTTTTAATATAATTTATCATAATTTATATATCATATATATATTTATAATATAATTTATCAAACAAAAATAATGTTTGTATATGTACCTGCAGATAAGGATTTGGAGATGATTTTTGGGTGGGGAAATTGCAGAAACTTTTTTTTTTTACTGTGTTTCAATGAACCGCTCTTGTCCTTAATCTGGGTATCACCTCCCCCTTTCAAAAGGTAGTATGTGACTTACCCAAAGCATCACGGAGTCACACCAGGTTTCAGAGTGCTCTACATTTCCATGAAGGGATACCACTGGAGTCCCACTCTTTGTGGAGGTCCTGATTCATAGTATGTGCTCACTGATGATTTGCCTCATTTTTCAGACAACTTCAAACGCCAAAGTTACACCAAGAATTTAGTCATTTTGAGGCATACTTTAAACAGATTTATAGAACCCAAATTCCTTTCAGGTTCAGAGGAGAAAGCTTGAAATTACTGAAGGCAATGCTAGTGCTGTGTGGCCTGAGAAGTAGCTATTCCTTTGCACGTGTCCTGTTCAGCTTCTATGAATGGTTTTGCTGTTAGTTTCAACCCCAGAAGCAGCCCAGACTGAGCTCCACCCACTCCAGGAGGCCTATTACAGATAAGTCAGTCAGTGTTCATAGGACAGGAAAGCTTTCTTTGCCAGGTGTGCTCATGGCCAAGGCTAGCTGTCTGCCATCTCTTGCTGGTAGCAGCTCATGTTCACATGCAGCCCACAAATCTCTGCATGGGATGCTGGGTCATTAACCATGCAGGCACTATTACCTATTAACAATAACAGTGCAAACAACCATAGGGCAGTTTGTTGATGGGTGGAAGAGAGTGGCAATAGTCACAAGAAGATGAAACATAATTACATTTGTTTTCCTTAAAAACCCTGCAGGACAGATAGAAACTGACAACTACAGTAGATGGGAACAAATGAGAAAGGAAATCTAGCTTTTCCTCAGGATACAGTCAAAGAAGTCAGTAACCAAACAGAGCTACGGATAGTTCAACAACCCAACAACCTGGCTCGGTTCTAGACTGGGGGTGAAGCCAAATACCCAGAGCATCCATATCTCTAGCCCACTGAACAGCCTGCCAAAAATGGCCCACAGGGCCAGTCAGACTTACCAGGTCTCAAACTGAAAATCCGTTCATTGCTCCCAACTTGCTACTCCTTTTGCAAAGCCCGCATCTCAGTAAATCACACTCCAATCTACCCCTTTACCAAAGCAAGAACTTAGAAGCCATTAAAGCCTCCTCCATTATCTTCCACATATAATTATTTATTAGGTCCTGCAGATTCTACCTTCTAAATATTTTTTTTAAAGATTTTATTTATTTATTCATGAGAGAGAGAGAGGCAGAGACACAGGCAGAGGGAGAAGCAGGCTCCCTGCGGGAAGCCCGATGCAAAACTCACTCCCAGGACCCTGGGATCACCGCCTGAGTAAAAGGCAGACACTCAACCACTGAGCCACCCAGGCACTCCTAAATATTTTTCTGATTGTTCTTTCCTTCCAGGTCATGCCAGCTGTCACAAAACTCATTCTCCACTGTACTGCCTGAATAACCTTCCCAAAGTACAAATCTGATCATGTCATTGGCTTATTCTAGTCCTTTCATGACTCTCCATTGCCTACCTAGAGGTTTCTTGAGACATTTTCAGATGCCTTCACTACTAGAGATTTAAATATGTGAAATCAGGGATCCCTGGGTGGCGCAGCGGTTTGGCACCTGCCTTTGGCCCAGGGCGCGATCCTGGAGACCCGGGTTCGAATCCCACATCAGGCTCCCAGTGCATGGAGCCTGCTTCTCCCTCTGCCTGTGTCTCTGCCTCTCTCTCTCTCTCTCTCTCTCTCTGTGACTATCATAAATAAATAAATAAAATTTTAAAAAAATTAAAAAAAAAAATAAATAAATATGTGAAATCATGGGGTTCAATACAGCAAAGTCCGAGGCAGTGTGGACCTGGAAAAGACCTGTCCCACTTAAAGGCATTCAGACCTGAAACTATTTTAAAATAGCTATGCCAGCCTAGTAAAAACAATTTTTGAGGTCACTTTGATACTCCTGGTCTACACAGTAGAGTCTGAACTCCCTAACCTGCATCTAAGTCTGTGATATAGCTGATGCCTGCTTCTTTGGCCTCATCTTCAATTATTCTCAGCAAGCAGCTTTCATTTTCCTGAAGAATTTTTTCACACAGTAGTGCCTTTGAACTTGACCTTCCCTTAGCCTGGGCCCCTCTTCTTTTTACTTTGCCTGATACTCTCATTTTAATACCTCTATTGCCAGCCTTCCTGGAGCCCTGGGGAGACCTGTACCCTGGACATACATCTCTTAGAGTTCTTTCTCAGCTTGCAAATATTTATTTTTTTTCCATACTAGTTAGTACTTAGGGGACTTGTCTTATAATTGCACAAATTATATGTTACAAAGGCAAGAGACAGCTTTCCTCCCCAACATTTTAAATAAGATTGAGAAAAATATTGTTTGCATCACAGAATACATTTTCCAAAAAATGTTTGGGTGTCCTTGGAGCTAATGGAGATTTGAGGAGGACTCCAAATATGTACTATGCTATGTCCCTACGCAGTCTCTGCTCACCAAACCTTTACTGAATATGACATTGCAACAATCTTGTGCCAGAAAAACTGCTTTAGGTCTTGATCAGTTTCACAAAATGTTAATGGGGGTAATATTAATCATTACCATGAATTTTCAGTGTTCAAAAGAAAGAAAGGAAGAAGAATTCTGTTACATGCTCCAGTGCCTTTTAAAAAGTCACTCTAAGAAATAAAAGGGAACTTCACTCCACTCCCACAACTGGGTCACAAGATCCATTAGCTGAAGTAGTTGAGCGCTCAGTTACATGAAATAGCTCTATTTCTCAGAACTTGTCCAAAGGGATCTCCCCTGCCTGCAGAGATAGAAGTAAGGTAAAAAGAATCTTTTCTATACCTTTAAGTTTGACCTGCCCCATTTTTCCCTCTCTTCCTGTGATTTAAGCCATTGGGGAAGAATGGAAATAAAATGGGAAGTTCAAAAGGGAAGAGATTGTGAAGGCTGAAGGGGAAGGGGAAGGTAGTAGTGGGGGCTTACAAGGCATCTATGTCCGTTGTGACCAAGGTTAAATGAAATCAGTCACAAAGCTCCAATTAACCTCATCACTTCCTACTTTGCACACTAACAGGCTGAGCTCTAGGCGTGACTTAAAATTGAGTAGTCTGGAGTGAACTCATTCATTATAAACCAGTTCCTCCCAGAGTATTACATACATTTTTAACATTATTGTTGTCTTTGTTGGAATTTTAAGTGCTTTTATTCTTATTAGCCAATATGAAAGCAATTTACTTAGTATTGGGCTGAAAAAAAAAAAAAGCCCACAGATAGACTCCATTTTAATATAAAAATAAACATGCTCATGATAGAAAATTGAAAAAATACAGCTAAGTGTAAGAGAAGGAAAAAGAACACCTATATTCAAAGATCTTTATATAATTGAGACCGTATTATATTTACTTTTAACAGTTAAAAAACTAACTCTGTAACAAGCTCTTGCCTTGTTTTTAGAAACTAGTTAAGCATTGTTTTTATAGCTACACAGTACTCTTGGAAGTAGATACGCTGTAATTTATATAATCTACTTACTAGGGATTTAGTTTTTATCAAACATATTTTGGATTAATAATATGGATTTAAATTTTTTAATAGCTCTCAATACCAGCTATAAGTAAATGAAACCTCTCCAAACAAGGTATAGGCAGCAGTAGGAGAACAGTTTAGGAAGCCCTTTAGTCATTGGTTTCCTTTAGCCAAGAAAAACAGGTAAAAACATCACTGAATCATAAACAAAAGCAGGAAATACTCTGAAACTTCCTCAAGAATAATGTATTTCAAGGCGCCTGGGTGGCTCACTTGGTTAAGAGTCTGTCTTCAGCTCAGGTCACGATCTCAGGGTCCTGGGGTCGAGCCCCATTTTGGGCTCTCCGCTCAGTGGCGAGTCTGCTTCCCTTTCTCCTTCTATCTCTGTGATCTCTCTCACTTTCTCTCAAATAAATAAATAAAATCTTTTTTAAAAAAAGAATAATGTATTTCATAAAACTATTGACTTGAAGGTGGGACCAATTTTAGGAAGACTGAAGAAAAGAGAGTAGTCTTGAAAAAAGCACAAATATAGAGGTGGTATAAAAACATGAAGTTGGCAAAAAGAAACCACAAGTTCTTAACATGACACTTAGCAGACTTTTCCATCCCTTAGGGCCTTTGATGGGGACTAGACACTGATAAGCTTGCCACAAGTCCTTAAATCTTAAAGAAACTTTTTTTTTAATTAATTTATTTGAGAGAGAGAGAGAGAGAGAGAGTGGGTGAGTGAATGGAGAAGTAGAGGAAGAGAATCTCAAGCAGACTCCTCACTGAGCAGAGTCTGAAGTAGGCTAAATCTCATAATCTGTGAGATCATGACCTGAGCCAAAACCAAGAGTCTTTTTTAAAAATATTATTTATTTATTTATTCATGAGAGACACACACAGAGAGAGAGAGAGAGAGAGAGAGAGAGAGGCAGAGACACAGGCAGAGGGAGAAGCAGGTTCCATGCAGGGAGCCCGACGTGGGACTCGATCCCGGGTCTCCAGGATCACGCCCTGGACTGAAGGCGGGCGCTAAACTGCTGAGCCACCAGGGCTGCCCCCAAGAGTCATTTAACCAACTGAGCCACCCAGACACCCTTTGGAGGAATACTTTCTTAACAAAAGCTTTAAAAACCATTTGTTAACAGTGATCCCCTACCTACTCAAAGTGTCTTTTCATCAAATCATTCATCTTTTTCCATGCTCTCTAGACTTTACCAGAGAAAGAGCAGGTAGCCAGAGAGGTTCTTTCACAGATTCAATATGGCTAGAATCACCACTGTGGAATGCTTTTATAGTGATACAGAATTTAGAGTCTTCCTAAAACCCTTTCCTTGGAACTTTGTGTCAATCTGGGGAAAATAAAATGCTATGTACCATTATACTTTCATTTGATTTTTACTTAAATCAATTTTTTTCTCAGAAAGCTATCTTAAACTTTTGAAATCACTCTACAAATCACTGCCCAAAGTGTTTCCAATTATTTATTATCACAATTTGTCTTCGCAAAACCCAGAGAGATGGGTAGAGAAAGAATTATTAACTCTATTTCAGAGATAAGAAAACAGATGAAGAAAGCAAAGATGCTGTCACCAGAACCCAGATGTTTTGTATTTTGGCCCAGGATGTCTTCTCCTACAGACTGTCATAGAGGCTTTGGCAGATGGCATTGTTGGACAGTCTATGGAAACATAACTTGTGCTTCTGTGATCAGATATCTCAAAGAAGTTTTGTACTTGTTTCAAACCTGACATATAAACCCTGACTATTTTACTGAAGCATGTGTATCAAGGTATTCTGTCTTAGAGCATCTCCTAGTTTCTTCATATGTGGATTGAAAAAGTTTCTTATTTAATTAATCCACATAGAGGTAGGAACCAAAGATAATTTTAGCATTCATTTTTCCAAATAGTTAAAAGGGATAAAGATGAATCCTTACATACAGTAACATATTTGAAAAACCATGTTGTGATTTAAAATGGCAAATAAAACTAGGAAATGCAAGTGTGTCTCTTAAAAGCAGAAAAATCTACACTATCTGTGGTTTAAATAAGTGAATATTTATCTTAACATTACCAAGCCTAGGACGCCTGAGTGGCTCAGCAGTTGAGCATCTGCCTTTGGCTCAGGGCGTGAACCTGGGATCTGGGATGGAGTCCCATATTGGGCTCCTTGCATCGAGCCTGCTTCTCCCTTGGCCTATATCTCTGCCTCTCTCTGTGTCTCTCATGAATAAATAAATAAAATCTTTAAAAAAAAAAATGACCAAGCCCTGTTGAAAAAGTAGAACAGTTCTTTCTTTTCTTTCTTTACTTCTTTCTTGTTTCTCTCTTGCCCACGCTCTTCCTTTTTTTTAATGGCTAGATATATAAAGGCTCAGCTCAGGGGCACCTGAGTAGCTCAGTCAGTTGTCTGCCTTTGGCTCAAGTCCTGATCCAGGGGTCCTGGGATCAAGCCCCCCATCAGGCTCCATGCTCAGCGAGGAATCTGCTTCTCCTTCTCCCTCTGACCCTCACCTCCACTTGTGCGCTCGCTCTCTCTCTCACAAATAAATAAATAAAATCTTTTTAAAAAGAGGGGCGGGGACACCTGGATTGAGTGTCTGCCTTTGGCTCAGGATGTGATCCCAGGGTCTGGGGATCAAGTCCCATATCAGGCTCCCTGAGAGGAGCCTGCCTCTCTGCCTATGTCTCTGCCTCTCTTTCTGTGTCTCTCATGAATAAATAAATAAAATCTTTAAAAAATAAAAAAAAGACTCAGCCTGGAAAACTCATCAGTAGAAAACGCATCTGTGTGTACATGTATGGCTATTTGCCTTTTTAAATAATGTGGCTTTTCTCTTAACCTGGAATGTAAAAGACTCTTGGAGAACATATAACTGAAATAGAACACATCTTCCATATATCATATTTTAATGTATTATTTTCTCTTTAAAAATGAAAGGAAAAATTTTAAAAGTTACTTTCATTAGGGATGAAGGGGTCTGTGTATGTGCATGTATGCATACACATGTATATTTTTGTTGTTGAAGAGCAGTTTTCCAAGAGCCCTAAGCTAGCCTGGATGTGGTTACAATTTAGCACTTGACGACGTTGAGTTTAACTGGACTTGTATTGTTTCACGTTTCCTGAAAAGACTGCGATATCTTGAGATTAAGAATTCTGTCTTCTATTTCTTTTGTATACTCCACAGTGCCTGCCCCAATGTTTATATTGAGTTTAAAGATGAAGCGCCTGGCTGGCTGAGTTGCCACTCCATCTTGGGGTTGTGAGTTAGAGCCCCATGTTGGATGTGGAGATTGCTTAAAAATAAATTCTTAAAAAGAAAAAAAAGAAAGAAATTCACATAATGTTCCATAAGAACCAATCCTACTAACCATCCAATCTTTGAAATAAATTGTTCTCATTCTCTGCTAAACTAAATGTTAATATTAACATTTTGTGGAACATCTTGACCCAATAATAATGTGCATTTATATCATATGATTGCAAATAATATTATTACTATTATTTAAAAACAATGTTTTTGTGCTTGTTCTCTGGATATTTTAAGGCCTCAGACATAATTTTATAAGTGTAGTGAATAGGAGTAATAGAAAGCAGAGAAGTCCACTACCCTGAATCTCTATTAGAATTTTTTAAAATATTTATTGATTTATTTGAGAGATGAAGTGAGCACACACATGTGCAGGGGGTGGGGTGGTGAGGGAGGAGTCAAGAGAGAGAATCTCAAGCAGACTCCTCGATGAGTGTGGAGCCTACCTTGGGGCTCCATCTCACAACCCTGAGATCACAACTTGAGCCAAAATCAAGAGTTGGTGGCTTAACTAACTGAGCTACCCAGGGGCCCCTCTAGTAGATTGTTTCCCCTCTAGTAGATTGCTTATAAGTGTGTGGAGGGACCCTTAGAAGGGAAAGTTGGAGACATCACAGAGCTATCTGGGAGCTCAGACATATTAACTCATACCAGAATACAGCATCGCTACTGGGAAACTTCTTGTCTCGGCCAAGTCTAAAATTAATTCCTTTTTAAGCAATAGGTATTTACTAAAACTGCCTTTGTTGTAATCTTTCTGTTCCTCTTCTTGGTTCCTGGACAGTTTCTGTCTCTACATCTGATTTATAAGCTATGACCAGCTCATGACTATAAGATCTTATTCTTGAACCCCACACCTGGATTGTTGACAGTGTTGCCTGATTCCAACTTTGCCTCTAACTTCCTAACAACAAATCTAGACTCTTCTTGCCTTCACCTAGAATTTACAGGTAAATCCATATCATGTAGCAGTTCTTAATCCTTTTGAGAGATTTCTTGAAAATATATGAAAGCTATGAACTCATCCACTCCAAAAAAAAAAAAGTACACATATACACACACAAAGATTTGCCACAATTTCAAGAGGTTCACTATCCTACTGAGGCCACTTTCAAGGGGCTTCTGCTGGTAGTAACCTATAGTATTAAAAACAAAAAATGAAAATAACTCATAAAACAATGCAATCTGTATAACCTAGGATACATTTTTATACCCACCAATGAATAACTTCCTTTCAACTTTCAGATAGAAAGGAGAAAGATAAACTCAGCTATCCAGAACCAAATTAATAAACTTACATGGTTCTTTCTAATCCTGATTAACTAAGTTTCTAAATAGTCACAAAAGTTCAAAGACCTCCTCTGTTTTAGTCATTACAAGCATATATCAATAATTCTTGGTAGAGTTTGAGAAAAGCTAGTGCTTGTCTTTATCACTTCCAAGATTTTTCTTCTAAAAAATCACCAAGGTAATATATGTACATTGAAGAAATGCTGGAAAGTGAGGAAAAGCATACATAAGAGTTTTAAATCACTTGCAATCCCAACACCAAAGATACCCAATTGTCAATATTTTAATGTCCAAGTTTCCAGTCTTTTTAAATTCTTATTTGTTAGATTGCCAGAACACCTTTCCTTCAAGTTCAAGTTCTTCTTTTATATAAGAACTTGTTGTGCATTCAAAGACTTAGTTCAATCTTTAGGGGTCTAAGAAACTTTTAGGTTCCTTAAGACTTGCCCCAGGCCTATACATTTCTGGGCTCTGACTACAAATTCACCTGCCAGCCTCTTAATCTACACACAGTGTGAACTGTAGCTGAAGGCAAGGCATTTATCAGATTGCTATTGTGTCTTCTAGTTATTAGCTCTGCTGTCAATGTTTATCACTGTGATAATTACAGTTTTGACATTCTACTGCCTGAGCTGAACACTTGGCTCCACTGCCATCTTCCAGTTTTGTGAACTGGACAAATTATATAACTCATCTGTGCCTCCATGTTCTCATCTGTAAAATGGGCATGTTGGTGGAGACTAAATGAATTAACATCTATAAAGTATGAGGACATAGGGTATCATCTCGGAAGCACTCAGGAGATGCTATTATTATTATTCTATATATTGCATATATTATTTATGTATTGTTATCATTTCTCATATTTTCTGGTTAGTTCTGCTCAGTCACTATTCGTCCAGTCACCTAGTCTGCTGTACCCTAGCAAACTCTCCCTAGATATAAATGATTTTACCTCAGAGCTTTTTAAGTACATTCATTTATTCATTTGATACTTTTTGAGAATGACTATGTGCAGGTCCTACAACTGGTCTTGGATACTGCAGAGGCCTCTACCCTCAAGTGTTTGGAATCTCTTGGAATCTCTTTGGAAAAAAGAAAATGAAAAGAATATTTGTAATACTAAGTGATGAGTGTGACCACAGAAGAAATACAGGGTACAGGGCAGACCCGGTGGCTCAGCGGTTTAGCACCGTCTTCATCCTGGGGCCATCCTGGAGACCTGGGATCGAGTCCCATGTTGGGCTCCCTGCATGGAGCCTGCTTCTCCCTCTGCCTGTGTCTCTGCCTTTTTCTCTCTCTCCTTCTCTGCATCTCTCATGAGTAAATAAATAAAATCTAAAAAATAAGAAGAAAGAAAGAAAGAAAGAAAGAAAGAAAGAAAGAAAGAAAGAAAGAAAGAAAGAAAGAGAGAAAGAAATACAAGGACAGAAACAGAGACTGCAATCAGATTTTGCAGGAGGGAGAAAATGCCTCCTAGAGGAAGGGACTCTAAATTGAGTCCTGAAGCAGGAGTTAGCCAAAGAGGGGTGAGAGCCAGAGAGAAAGGTTATGTTTGGAAAATAAAGGATTTGACTATGAGCTCTTAAGGTCCCTTCCAGTAAAAAACTATAGGACTCTGCTGTCTACCCGATACGGAAATCCACCTGACCCTTCCTGCTATGTCCAACGCTAGCCTAAGCACCTACAAGATGTCATTTTAGTTGGAGGCAGCAAACGGGATAGTTTTAGAGAAAGCATAAGCTGCTATTAATGCTCATTAAAGCAGCCATACTTTTTTCTTTTATATGTACAACTGATGTTTTCTCAATATTTGTCAAATGCTATAGAACTGTGGCTTTTAAAAAGTCCCCTCTTCCAATGAAATCACCAGCTCAAAGTCCCAGCTAAAGAGAAGTTCTACAGTCTTTTGTCTAGTACCTGCTATAGACTGAATGTTTGCGTTGCTTTAAAATTCCTACATTGAAATCCTAACCCACAATGTGATGGTGTTAGAAAATGAGCCTTTAAGAGATGATTACATCATGAGGGCAGAGCCCACCTGAATGGGATTAGTGCCCTTACATGAGACTAAGGGGTGCTCCCTTGCCCTTTCCACCTTATGAGGACACTAGGAACCAGGAAGCATCTATGAATGAGGAAGTGAGTTCTACTAGTACATGCTGAATCTGCCAGCACCTTGATCTTGGACTTTCCAATCTCCAAAACTGCGAGAAATAAACGTCAAGTTCTGAGGTCTGAGTTCATCATATTACTCACTTAGGGTAAATATATACATATAAATAATATATATTACCCTCAATATAAATATATTTATAATATACATATATATATTTCACATGGAAATGACCATTAATTTTTTTCAATTTATGGAATAATATTGGTTACAACTTTTTGCATAGGTGAGTAATTTTGATGTCCTATTTTTTTATTTTACAAAAACAATGCATAATTTGCAAACTGCATTTTTGGTTATTCCAATCATTCTAGAATCTAATACTTGTATCATGAGTGTGTACAACTTCTAATAGTACAAAGGTTCATTTCCATGTCCCTTGAAATATAAAACATTTCTCTTCTCCTCCTGTTTCCTTCTTCTCCTCCATTTTCCAAATGGCTTACAACTTCAACAACAATCAGCTCATGGCCTACCTAGTTTCCTCCACACTCCCAACCCATCTTCCCTGCTCCAATAACCCAGATTATTTTGAAAGAAATCTCAGACATCATATCACTTCAGCTCTGAATATTTTAGTATATATCTCTAAGAGGCAAGGAGTTCCCTTTTCAAATATCATCATAGCCCCCCAAGATAACAACAGTTGCTTAGTATCATAAAATAGTGTTCACCTTCCCTTATTGCCCTATGTCTTTCTTCTTGTTTATTTTTTGTTTGTTTTAATCTATATTAAAACAAGGTCCATACATTACAATTGAGTAACATCTCTCTTATGGGCAAACATTCTTTTTTTAGGCTTTTTCCTCAAATGAAAATGAAGAATTGTGATGTAGCAAAAACAAGCAATTCTGAATGAACCAGGAGTTTAAAATGCTGTCCTGAAGAAGGCAGTGAAAATGTCAAGTCACTGCCTTTGCCCAGGAGATAAGCACTTGGCATACACCTTTCCCTGAATGATAAAGAAGGAAAGTGGGAGCTGTGCTTCCCAGTAACATTTTTATTAGCCACCCAAAACTGTACATAAACATGATGCATGTGAAACAAAGTGTTCTGCCATAAATAGGAATTGAGGAAATAGAAAATGAGTTGTAAGTCTGAAAATCATTTCTTTACTTCAATGAAAAAGAAGCTTATAAAGGGTAAACCAAACAGTCTCTTTTAAAGTCTTGCTACTGCTGGTTGCACTAATCCTTTTAAGGGTTTCTAATCCTAAAGCTTTAGTTTAATTTATAGCTTTTGAATTTTAAACTATTGCTTATTCCATTCTAATCTGTGCCTTTCATCACCAAAAAAAAAAAAAAAAAATCACTTTAGATGACATGAAATTGTAACCAAGACTTCCACGTCCATTTTGCACTGTAAGAGCTTCTCTTACCATCCTACCTTAAACAAAGCTCCTTTTACATTTTAAAATGGAAAGAAATCCCAGTGTCAGAACACCATACAAAACAATCACTATGTAATAAAAGAGCAAGACAAGTTTACAGTGATACAGTGCAGGAGTTAAGAATATGGGCTGTGAAGAGAAAAGGCTGTCCCTGTTTTTTTGCCTATAAAAATGGGGACAATAAATAGTAGCTGTCTCATAATACTGCTGTTGGGATCATTCAAGTGTGATCATGAAAAGCATGCAGCACTGAATATCATTTAGTAATGAATAGCTATCATTATCACTGGAAAGACACAGGAAGGGATGATTTGTCATGATCAGTTTTACCTTGAGAGATAGAACTTACTTTATGGTAACATTGTGAGTCAGTTACCAAAGAAGGCAGCAAGCTCCCTGCACAGCACCCCTATTGCACTGCCTCCCATAAAAAGACCCAGGGAAAAGAAGGACACTGGGGAGGGAACGTTAGTTACCCTCTCTGAGGGCTCCAAATATTTGAAAATAGTACAAGAAATGGTTCCAGGTGTAACAAGTTCTAGGTAAGATAATACTGTGCTAAGTGCACTAAACAGATTAACCTGAAATTGGACTCTGATCCCCAGGAAACCGTCTGGTGTAGCCCAGTCCTTACTGGCCCTGATGAGGAAAAACAACCTCATGTCTATCTCAACTGTGATCTGGCTGGGTATGATCTAAGCTTTGAACGGTGCCTAAGCGCATTTCAGATGCATAATACCTGTTAGACAATACTAAGCAGGGAGCTTTGGGCTGAGGTGTGCGCCCTGATACTGAGGAACTGACATAGGAAAATGAAGATCCAGCATTATAATTCGGCCTTTCTCTATTCCATCATTTTAGACTAAAATTTCCTTTTCTCTCAGGTGTTTCTCAAATAATTGCAAAAACTAACTCAATAAATAAACTAACAAAAAAGTAGGGGGTGGTAATTTATATGATAGCATTCTTCCGTTCAAATCATTTGTTGCAAAATTCCTTTTAAAACCCTTTCCTCACAACTCCTAGCCCCTTGCAAGCACCAGCCCTCTGCATTATTCCTCTACTCCTTGAGGAAACAGAGGAGGAGAGGTCTTCAAAGAAAATTTTCTTGTTAATAATATCCTATGTTTAAACGCCTTAGAGCATTTAAATGCTTTAAAGCACTCTCAGATCCACTGTGGTCTTGTACAAGATGGTATAAATGATACCATACTTGACAGGTGAGAAAAGTTACATATAGTGATTGGTGCAGGTGAGACCTGAACTCCAGATCTTTTCAACCAAATGCAACGATCTGGAACCTGAAGCAAGTGGCCGCACACTCATGCTCACCAGTTTTCTGTGCAGTTTTTCCTCCCTTCGGTGAGTCTGTTCCAGCCATCTTCCTCTTTCCTCTTCAATTCTGATTCATGCCTCACCTCATGTAATTACTAAATGGGAAAGATTTGAGTAGACCAACATCCAATCAACCAATATTCACTGAACACAAACTAGAAGCTAGACCTTTGAAGCAGAGGGAAAGTTCATCTTTATCACCACGGTGAGATTACTCATTTTATCTGAGCCAATTATCTTATATTATTTGCATACTAGCCAAAATGGAGTCCCTAGCTGGATGTATGCAGCCCCTGCTTATAAATCTGGAAATAAACTTCAAGCAGCTTCTATAAGAAAGCTAAGGCCCCCGAAATGTCTCTGCACAGACTGATAAGATTTCCAACTGTGCCTGGTAAAATCTCGTTTCTTAAATTACTTATTCGACATCAACTTATCATACAAACTTGCATCTGCCTGGCCCTGGCGGTGAGAAGATGAAGTTAGATGCTCCCTCCACCCGACTGCAGCCACGTGGGCCTTTTCTCATTTCACCTTAACTCCTTCTCCCACGGGACCGAAGTCCTAGTTCTCTTCTGCCTTGAAAGTTCAGCAGGCTCCTGATGGCCTTAGGTCCTCCTCCTCGGGGCCTCGGCTCCGGACTTGCAGGACTGGTCGTACCTCCCTGTGAAACCCTCCACCACCTTCAATCCTATTACCTTTGGAGTGTTACTGTACTTGGGTGGTTGTTTGGTATTTGACTCTATCTGCTGCTCTCAGGTGCCTGGAAGCGCAGCAGCTGGCTTGAGACGCCGGTGCCAGGCACACAGTAGGCCCTGCAGGAACGAAAACCTTAAGAGTCACAGGCGCCTGCAACTGGGTCGGTCCGCTTCCTTACCACCTGGGGGCCTCCAGGCTCCTACCCTAACCCCCAACGACACTCACCAAATGTAAAGGCTGTTTGTCCCGAGCCCCCAGAAGGCTGGAAGCCCCCAGGGAGCAGAAATCCTATCACACTTAGTGTTGTGGCCCCACCCCTCGCTGTGCCTGCTACTAAGCATGAAACACACGGGCAAATTACTTCGCAAATATGAGCCATGGCCAGTAGTAGTGAAGACACTGTGGAGGGTGGAACAAAGTGCAAGACGTTACGCACGGCTTCAAAGAAATATTTAAGCTTGAACGGACTCACGAAAGAATACAAACGACTCCCTAACCAAAGTTTTTTTTTTTAAGGGGAAAAAAAAATAGGAAAAAGGAAATGTGCCTTCTCGCCTTCCTCTGGAAAACAAACGAAACGGCGAACGTCTTCCCTTCCCAGGCCTTCACCCTCTGGTGTCCCCGCACCTCACGGGCCAAGTCCCGGCGTCAGTCACGGCGGAGGCTGCCGGCGCTCCACGCCTCCGGGCATTTCCTGACCCGAGAGCAACTCCGGGAGGCTGCATGGCGTCAGACCGCCTCTCCGGGAGACGGTATCTCAGGTCTCCGCAGGGCAAGTAGCGGGGTTTACCGACAGGGAGGGGTCTCGGCCTCTCCTCACCCGCGGGCGTTGTGGGCCGCGCTGGGCGACAGCCCCGGCCCTCCCGCTCTGAGGGACGCCCGCGGCCGCGCGGCCGAGGCCCCGCCCCCCGCCGCCCCTCCCCCGCCGCAACGGTCCCGGCGCGCAGGCGCACGCGGGGCGGGGCGCGCGCGGGGGCGGGGCTGCGCGGGCCCCCTTAAATGGAGGGGGCGGTGGGGGCGGCGCGAAGCCTCGGCGGTGCTGCTGTCGGGACGCCGGGAGTTCTCTCAACTGTCTGTTTGCGGCGCGAGCCTCGAGCCTCGCTCTTCCCTCCGGCGGCGGCGGTGCCGGCGGCAGCGGCGGCACCAGGAGGGAGCGGAGGCGAGCGGGCGGCGGGCTCCATGGAGAGCGGCGGACGCCCGGGCAGAGGCGGCGCTTCCTCCCCGGCACCCGGGCTGCAGTGACCGGCGCTTGCGCCCTGCCCCGCGTCGAGGCGGCCGCCGGCTCCGGGACTGACCGGCCTCGCTGCCACTCGCCTCCCGACGCCCCTGTGCCCCGACTCGCCCGCGCCCCAACTCCCCGGCGGGGTGGCGGCGGCCGGGCCCCCGCGGCGGCGGCCGGAGCAGCAGCGGCAGCGGCAGCAGGAGCAGGAGCAGGAGCCCGCCTCTATGATGAAGTTCAAGCCCAACCAGACGCGGACCTATGACCGCGAGGGCTTCAAGAAGCGGGCGGCGTGCCTGTGCTTCCGGAGCGAGCAGGAGGACGAGGTGAGGGCCGCCAGCGCGCTCCGGGCCCTCCGCGGCGGGGTGCGGGGTGCGGGGCCGGGGGCGCGGGGCCGGGGCGGGGGTCCTCGCCCCTCCCCACTCGCGCGACCCTTCCTAAGGCTCCGGGGCCGGGAGGGATGAGCACCCCCTCGCTCCCTCCCTCTCTCCCTCTCTCTCTCTCCCGCCCTCCGTCCGTCCTTCCTTCCTTTCTCTGGGTTGATAGAGGAGACAAAGGGGCTGGCCCAGCCCAGGGTTCTGCTGGGCCGTCTTGAGGACCCGAGGCCGAGGCGCCTCCTGGCCCGCGGAAGGTCCCGGGCCGTGTAGGTCGCTTCTGGCGGGAGTCACCATCTTAACCCTCGAATTGAGGGTAAAGCCAGATAAACCCCGAGTGCAAACAGAGGCGGCAGAAATGGCGAGAGTGTTGCAGCCCAAGCCCTTCTGCCTCTGTTACATTTTCCTTCCACGTTACGGCAGTTTGCGGTTTCGGATTAAATCTAGGGACGTTTGTGGAGTAATAGCCAAACAGACCCCGTGCTTTAAAATAAAACCCCAGGGATCCCTGGGTGGCGCAGCGGTTTAGCGCCTGCCTTTGGCCCAGGGCGCGATCCTGGAGACCCGGGATCGAGTCCCACGTCGGGCTCCCGGTGCATGGAGCCTGCTTCTCCCTCTGCCTGTGTCTCTGCTTCTCTCTCTCTCACTGTGTGCCTATCATAAATAAATAAAATTAAAAAAAAAAATTTAAAATAAAACCCCATTCGGTCTGATTTTTTTTTTTTTTTAGATCCCACTTTTTAGTGGATCCTTTAACTCGCAAGCACTTGGGATAATCATACTTGATTTGTTTTGTTGTTTTGTTTTTTAAGGCCTCCTCTTTTAAAGTTTTCTGACTGCAGAAAGATGGCTAGTGAAAAATGGAATAACGCCAGAGGGAGAAAGATGGACTAGAGGTGGGCAAAGTTGCCATTTTCAGACCGTAATCTCTAGCTCTCAGCATATTTGTCAAGGCTTCTTTACTTTGCTGTGTTTGGCTTGACATCTGGAGGGGAGCAGCCTTCTTGTTCTAAGAGTAAGCACTCTTCTGTAATTTATCCTCCTGCATTGAGTTGATAGGCCCTTGAGGTTTTCCTGGAGAGCAGTTTTTCCTCATTTCAGTCACATTTATTTAATTTAAGAAAGGTTCACTGTTTTAAATTCGCTCTAGGCAATAATAGTTGATAGGTAGCCATGAAAATCTTTTATAGAGCATTGCCACTCCTAAAATGATTAGACAGGGAAAAAATTAACAGTCTTTCTGCTTCCATAACCAACTGTGTCCAATAAAATACCAGGCTAAAACTGGAGACGGGAATTTAATGGCTTCCTTATTGCTAATCCATGTAGTTAGGATGCATATGACCTAGTGCACACTCAGCGTAGTTCTTATGCTAACAAAAATCAAAGTGCTTCAAAATGGTGCTCTTCGAACTCTTGTCTTTATTTTTTTGAAAGGAACCAAGCCTTTTAGTGCTCCGCTAGGAGCCTTTAAGTGTTAAGACTAAAACTCAGTAAAAAAAAAAAAAAAAAAAAAAGACTAAAACTCAGAAGAAATAGGCCTAGAGGTGCCTGGGTGGTTCAGCCGTTGAGCGCCAGCCTTTGCCTCGGGGCGGGGCGTGATCCTGGAGTCCTGGGATGGAGTCCCACATAGGACCCCCTGCGTAGAGCCTGCTTCTCTCTCTGCCTCTGTATCTGCCTCTCTGTGTGTCTCATAAATAAATAAAGTCTTAAAAAAAAAAAAAAGAAGAAGAAAAAGAAATAGGTCTATGTTTGTGACCTGGGCCCACTTAGGAAAGCTTGAAAGTAGAAAGGGAAAGGGTTTTTTGTTGTTGTTTTTTGTTTTGTTTTGTTTTTAGCATTTACAGAGTAACAGTCAATAAGCATTAAGTATTTACTATTAAAAAAAAGATTCTAGAAAATCATTGAGAGAAGGCCATGTTAGGGAAAAATAAACTTTGGATATAAAAGAATATAGTCCAAAGTGATCAAGATAGGTCAGGGATCTTGTCTGGTTTCATCACTATTGTGTAATCACTTTCTTAGTTGAGGGCTTGCAATGTGCCGGGCCTGCCTGAAGACCTCTAAGTCTGTTACATTTAATCCTTTTAGCGCTGGTTTATAGGTGAAGAGACAGTTGCAAATACTTTGCCCAAATGACATCATTAGGAAGTGGTAGAGTCAGAATTCAGGATCCAGTCCCTTCTGATGCTGGGCTTTTGGCACGGAGCTCCTTAGCAATTGGGTGCACACTATTTGCTGAATGAGAGATTTTCTGAGGCTGAGCTTGGAAGCCTTTCTAGAAGTGATGACTTTGAAGTCTTGCCATAACCTGAACTTGGAATTCAGGCCTTGGGGGGGAGGGGGGAGTTCCCAGGGGAAAATATAGGAAATGGGAGGAAATTGAAATGATCTGTATTGTGTGAATGGTAAAGCCTGGAGAGTGCTTCAGATCATCATCTTAGTAGGTCAGTGCGTTATTTGTGTGCTTGGACATTGTTCCTATTGTAATAAATGCTATATTCCTAGCCTCCAGTTGAATCAAAAGACTACCGCCACTTAGATAAAATGAAGTAAGGAGCAAGCTCGGGAGTATTGGAGAAATCTTATGTAAAACTTGGTAAATCTGGTACAGTGCAGATTGAGAAACCAAATCAGAATATGCTCTAAGGGAAGGCTCTAGAATTCTAAGTAAAAGCACAGCCAACTGTAATGTGTGGTTTATCTTCTTAGGAACTGTGTTTCTGTAGTTGTGTATATTTGGGGCTCTTTGTATTATACGATAGTTACTAAATGAAACCTATTAGCTTTCCTGGACATCTTGCTGTTTTGCTATGAATTTGTTCCCACTCTGTTGATGTTACACTGGTAGCCTTCTGAGGATAGGATACAAAACACCCTGAATACACCTCTTTAGCTAATAGGTGACAATTTTTCCCCCTCCTGGGTTAACAACACCTAGGTCCTGGTTGGAAGATTTAAATGTATGCTTTATTTTAGGATGTAGTGTTTACAGAATGTAAATTGAAATAAAATAGTAATTGCTGCTGGGCCACAAAAAGTTACACAGTGCTCCAATATGGTTCTCCTTGTACTGAAGAAATTCTCAGTAGCCCATAGTTGAGAACAGATTGTTTTAGTAAAGAAGGTTGTTCTAACAGCACAGTCTATATTCTTTTGGGGATGGTTTTTTTAATATTTGCCCCTTTTTTTTGGTCCCTGTGAGGTAAATAATAAGCATTAGCATTTGTACAGGAAGAAATTAGGCAGCAGAAGTAACTTGTCCCAAGGTCACAGAAGCTGGCAGATAATTTTGAGCCCAGGTCCTTTATTTCTAAATCTCTTCATTTGATCCTCTCTCCAGCTAGTCATTTCTATAGGGAACAACTATCCTTAGTTCTGGCAGTTGGGCTTCCATACAAGCCCACAAATAAGCTCCCATAGAGTAGAGGAGATATTGTGCTTGTATAGTGAAAGAGGACAGTACGTTCACAAAAGGTATCCAAAAAAAAAAAATAGATTCTGTTGAACATATTTGCATATATGATAGTTTGAACAGTGTTGCAGAGATGGAAAGTAAGAAACATACTCTCTAGCAGGAGGATAGACAAATGACTGCTATAAAGGGAAATAAAGTAAGGGGAATGTACCATCACGTGCTCCAGGATTAAGATCCACTGAGCTGGATTTCAGTCAGTCAGAGAGGAAGGACCAAGCATCACAGAGAGCAAGCGTTGGGGCTGTAGGTTAGTTGAGCTGCAGCTTAGGATAGCATAGGACAGATAATGGTTGAAAAGAGCTCCTTGAATGTGAGGTTGAGGAGTTGCTAGGCAAGAAAGGAACACTTAGTTATGAACAAGGAACATTTACATTTTAAATGTATTCAAGCTTGAGGATGATCTGGCAGCAAAATAGGATAGAGTGCTAAAAAGAGAAATAGAAATGACTTGATTCTGGGTGGAATCCAGGCACAGTTGTGAGTGAGAAACACTAACAAAACAGTCTTAAAGACTGCCCACTACTTTTCCATTTGGACTTAACTGCACTGATTAACTTTTCAGCTCCTTAAGCCAGGGGCTGCATTCTCTACAGTCTGCTAACTGCCAAATGTGTATTAACTAAATGTCTGAATTCTACAAAGTCATGCACTAAAATTAAGCCTTGGTAGGGAAAGCAGAACTCCAAAACCAGAGCCCTAATAAAAGCAATCTTAGTAAGAAATAGTAGTACAGGTAAATCTCTACTAATGTTTGTACACTTGGAATCAATAGGCAGACTGCTTATTACTTCCGTAGAAGTCCTTTTAGATTTAAGTCCTTGAAGATACTTGCTTCAAATGGAGACCACTTTTAAAAAAATTAACTAACTATCCAAAGGCAGCCTTTTCTTTCTTTTTTTAAGATTTTATTTATTTATTCATGAGAGAGGCAGAGACTTAGAGGAAGAAGCAGGCTCCCTGCAGGGAACCCAATGCGGGACTCGATCCCAGGACCCTGGGTTATGGCCTAAGCCAGAGGCAGATGCTCAGCCACTGAGCCACCCAGGCACCCCAGCCTTACCCAAACATAAGGAAATGTCATCTATGCCTGCAGCTCTCCCAAACCTAAAGGGCTTTATGGCCACTCAACCAGCCACTTCCTTCAAGGGAAGGCCCTTTTATATAATTTGCATGTTTCAAGCTTTCAGTATATATCACTAAGGCTTTTTGTAACGTGTGAAAGAAAGCTTACCCATCACTTCATAACCTTGACATGCTAGGAGAAAATGCCATGATCAGCCCAACTTAGCATTCATCCATCTACCAATCCCGTACGGATGGTCCCTGACTTTGTTGGTTCAACTTGTGGTTTTTCAACTTTATGATGGTAGAAAAGTGATACGCATTCACTAGAACAAGTACCAAGAATTTTGAATTTTGACCTTTTTCTGAGCTAGCAAGTCTAGTTTGGGTTAAGCACATTTTTCCAAAATGAGCTGTCAGTTCTGACCCCCCTATATAGCACTGTGGCTCTAGTCCAAAAAGTAGTACTGATTTGCTTAATAAGAGCAGTAGGTAGCTGGCTAATGGATACAATAATCATTGTTGTAACTTAAGGTCTTTTATTAAAATGTGTGCATACTGGGTGTTCTAATATGCTGCTTGCTGGCCTAATTTTGGCTAAATGCCTATAATATAGTTAGCTGTGGTAGAGGTAGTTTTAACCATTCATGCATCCTGGTTCATAATAACGAAGAAAGAACAAAAACCCCAATACAGCTTCTAAATAGCTATAATTCACAAAGTAAAACTTGATTCTTTGACTTAGGGATCACTTGGGGATTCTCTGGATAGCAGTGCACTCCCCCTCCCTTCCCCCAAAAGTAGTCAGTTGTAATGACCAATTGTTCCCAGAAGCAGGCTGTGACCAAGAGCAGTTATAAGGGTAAAAGCTAAAACACAAAGGATATTGGGAGCTACTTGGTGTATAATACTAAGAATTTCAAGTAGCTGCATTATATAGACCTTGGACCGCATTTTTTAGTTTATAAGCTCTTACCACCCCCACCCCACCCCCACCCCCACCCCCAGCATGGAGGACTTAACAGGTGATACAGGATATAGAATCTACACTGTAGATTACTCCAATTCATAGACAAACCTTTGCCCCGTTAAGACTCAGGGCTGGTTCCAAATAGACCATTATTACTATACTATTAAAGTGAGAGGTACTTATATTCCAAATGCTTAAAACATTGTTTAAGAAAAAGACAAGTGGGATCCCTGGGTGGCGCAGCGGTTTGGCGCCTGCCTTTGGCCCAGGGCGTGATCCTGGAGACCCGGGATCGAATCCCACGTCAGGCTCCCAGTGCATGGAGCCTGCTTCTCCCTCTGCCTATGTCTCTGCCTCTCTCTCTCTCTCTCACTGTGTGCCTATCATAAAATAAATAAAAAATAAAATTTTAAAAAATTTAAAAAAGAAAAAGACAAGTGTGAGAGATGGCTTAACAATGATAGGAGGATGGTGGTGTATTCTGATTAATTGTTCAATACATGGAAAGGAGGGGTTGATGGTACAGTAGCAGGAAGGTGGGCAGGTTGAATCAAGGAAATGTCTTCACTTTTCACTAGCAGTAATGGCTTTGAGGTTGAGTTTGAGTAAAGTCTAATTCTGCAGCCTGGTGTGTTGGCTCACCTCCTTTTTAAAAATCTTTCCTTTGGTCTCAGCTCTGGCTTATCTGGAAGGTTGGATGTCTGCTTTCATCTCTGTCACCTTGTCAGTAATGTGGCAGACTGTCATCTTGTTGGATAGACAAAATGTAGTATACCTAGAAAGGTAGTTGAAAAGAATTTAAAACCTATGAACAACCAGGTATGGATTTTGTCAGCTATTGGTGTATCTTAACTGAATGAGATTTTATAACCTCTCTTTCTTACTTCAGTAATAATGTTTTTAGAGCATTAGTAAGCATGCTAAAGCTGTATTACAGATCTAGTAGATTGGGGATGTTGTACAAATGTTAGATGGCTTTTTCTTTTTTTAGGATACTGAATAATAATTTGTGGTTCTATATAGGTTTAGATTCTTGTAGTATGTAGGAGGGATTTTAATCTTCTTTGTCTATACTTAATGCTGTTCAGACCCAACAAACATACAAATGTGGCCTTGACCCCATTTGAACTCCAGATGAAGTACTCTGAGTAGGCAAATACTTAATGAAGAACACTGGTTTTCAAATTAGTTTCATCACCGAATTAGTTTCATCAAATTTCTTAAGCTAGTAGTGTAGATGCTGATCATTTCTATACCAGAGGTATTAATTACTCATTTATTAAATTTATTATATTTTGGAAAGATACATTTGAAGTTAATGGTTTTATCAATTAAATTTAATCATTTTGGAATGTCAAGGGACTCTTGTAATGATAAGTTCTGAAATTCTGCTAAATCATTTGTCCAAAACTATACAGACTGTTTTCATACATGAAGGGAAATGTTGAAGCATACAGGGATTCCATGTCACTGACTTCTGGAAGACATGTTTAGTCATATGTGAATGATGTCCTGTAGATGGCACATTAAAGACTTGTTTTTTTGTTTTTTGTTTTTTGTTTTTTGTTTTTTTTAAAGACTTGGTTTTAATTGGAAGCATAAGTGTTCAGAAAAGCAGACAGACTCTACTAATGAGTTTTCAACATTATTAACCTTATGTGATTTCTCTCTTCAAGAGTATCTTGAGACAAATGGGAATTATCATTGACCTAGATACATGACACTGAGTTTCATTTTTTCCAGGACTCAAGTATTACGAATATCAAGGGCTTTGAAACTCCCTGTTTACTAAATAAGGATGTACTTGTCCAGCAGTTAGGCCCTGCAGTGTCCTGTCCCATTGTGAACCTAATCAAGGAAGTTGCTTAGGAGCATAGAATTGGGTAGAAAGAATTTCATCCAGGCTGTAAAAGGTAGATTATCTGTAACCCACACGTAGTGACCAGGGAAAGAAACCTCGATCTCTGCAGTCAGAAACAGTAGTTATGATTTACTTTTCCCTTAATGTAAGACATATGCTTTTATACAGTAAGCATTTTTGTTTTAACTTAAAAACTTAATTTGCCAGTCTCAATATAACTCAAAGCTTTGGAATACCAGAGATCCTCTGTAAGCTTCCTTTTTTATAATAAGATAAAAAATGAAATCTGATTGCAGTTTCACTTTGTTTAAAGAATTTGAACTTTGAAGACTCTTACAGGCCCTTTCTGGATTTTTAAATTTCTTTTTTCCAGTGTTTTATAGTACCCTCATCTGTATTTAATTTGATAGCAGTTTTTAATAACCCACCTTTAATTAATCTTTGCAAGTCTTTTTGATAATTCCTTTCTGCCTTCGTTTCATCATTAACTCTCAATAATTATAAAACAAATACAAGTGGCAAAATTGGGAAAGGCCTAATTCTTGGTAAGCTGATTCAACTCAACTAGTGGGAAAGCAGAAGAGCTAGTAATAGCTAACAAGTGAGTGACGAGGCCAGGATTTAAGGTATTTAATTCTCATTAACCCTCAACAGCCCTACCAGGATGGGTGCTTGCCTTTACAGAGGATGACACTAGTGCACTGAAAGGTAGCCGAGCAGACCTCGTTGTGTGCACCAGGGAATGAAACACACCTTGGTTGTCATCTGTACAGTTGTAAGACATCTTCAAGTTCAAGCCAGTGTTTTCTAATTCTTGATATATTTGTTTATTCTCTTTAGTTTCTAATGTTGATATGTAAGCTCTGTTTGCTAATATTTAAGAAAGCTTAAATTTAAGGCTTACATTTCATTTTACCAAAATTGGTATATTTGGACTGGTGGTACCCTCAGTGTCAGCCATTAGTATTTCAGCTGAGATTTTATCAGCTGTTAATTTACAGTGCTTCCTCTGGATTTGTGGGGTTCTGCCAGTTTTTCATATGAAGGAATGAAGCCAATAGAAGCAACAGAGTCCAATCCGGATCAAGAATTAGAGAAATAGTGCTCAGACCCCTTGAGCGTTGATTGGTCGCTGCTCTGCGATGATGGTGTGTCCATCGGCCAAAATTTACTGCTTTTTTTTTTCAAATTGAGAGGATACCTGCCTGAAGATGTTCCCTTATCTTCCAGCTCAGTATCTTAGAGGTTTGGGGGGAAAAGTGGCAGTTGCTGAACTATTTACCGTCAGTCTGGAACTTTCTAGTTGTGGAAGGTAGAGTTCCTGGCGGCCTCACACTGGCCTCCTCAGTGGGAGGCGAATCCTGTGCTGGCTGTGAACTCTCAATGCCAGCAGTTGCTCTAGTACTAGGAAGGGAGCTGGGCAGATAGAACTACTGGTATACATGTCAAAAAAACAGTACACACATCCGGGATTAAACTCTGCTCTGGGCTGATTGATTTATCTGGTGAAAATGTTTTTGTGAAGGCAGTATACTAAGGTAATTTTGTAAATACTTTTGTTCGGGTTGGTTAAGACACCTGTTACTTCACAAACATCATTTGGTTATTTATCATAGCCTTTGTTGTTGTTTTAACTTGGGTGAATTTTAACCTAACCTAGCCCACAAATTTTCATTTATAAGATGAATATATAATTCTTATTTCAATTACTGTTAAAATAATGAAACCTCTAGGGTACTCTGTGATAATGTAGTTCTTTTAAAAAGTGTTTGCACATTTCAAAGTTAATGCGACTCTTGAGGTGTGTAGACTTTTTCTGTAAAGAGTTAGATAATAATTTAGGCTTTGTGGGCCATGCTGTCTCTGTCACAGATAGCCATCTCGGCTGGTTGCAGCCATAGGCAACACGTAAAAAAATGAATGAGGCAGGATTCTCATAAAATTTTATTTATGAACACTGGAATTTGAATTTCATAATTAAAAATATAAAAACCATTTTTAGCTCAGACTGTACAAAAACAAGCAGCTCACTCACTGTGGCTTGCCAAACTTCTTCTAGATCACAATATAGCTGCCTGTTACCAACGGAAGTGACTTTTGCTCGTTTATGTAAGTTTGGAATTATGATGGGTACCTTCTTCCATCTAATCATAAGGGTAAAAATTTTAAAAAAGGGTAAAAATAATAGAAACTTTATACTGAGTACTGGCTTTACATGAATTTCCCTATTCCTTTCTCACAGTCTTGGTTATCTTTTAAATATTCGTACATTTTATAGGTGAAGGAACAGGGTGATGTGCCTAGGGTCACATATCCTTAAATTTGGGAGAATAATAAGATTCTGTAACTCAAGAAACAGATATTACAACCACAAACCTAAGTGCATACAGCTCTGAGTGCATAAACCAGGACTGGGCTTCTATCTTTTGTTAGTCTCCAAGAATTGGAGAGCTTCACTGATTGAATCTGGTAGTTTCAGTGACTTCATTAGGTTCAGAAGGCATAGTAACATCAGCACGTGATTGTTGAATTCTGAATTCCAAAATATGGTGTGTACAAATGCTGTCAGCTGCTTTTCTGTGATAGAATGCACACCCCTCCTAATTGTAATGACATTGAAAGGCAGGTTACCTGGAAGCGCTTCCCAGCGCCATGAGTGAGAGCCTGCAGGTGGTGTTGGTGTTTCTGGCTGTGATCTCCTTGGACTTCAGGAGTGTATGGGTGTGCTCCTTCCTGCAGGTGCTGCTGGTGAGCAGCAGCCGGTACCCAGACCAGTGGATTGTCCCTGGAGGAGGAATGGAGCCAGAGGAGGAGCCCGGAGGCGCTGCCGTGAGGGAGGTTTATGAAGAGGTGAGATGACCAGTAATAGCTTGTTTGCTCTCCTTTCACACACACGGTACTTTGAGGATTTACAGTATTCTGTGTGGCACTGCTACATGCACTGAGAGGCGGCAAGGCAGGTCACTTGAGTGCTCTTTTTGATGGTCTGATAACAGCATTTTTAAGTAGGCAAGAACAACTAGCATTTTGCTAACCAGATATTTTTTCTACCTGGTAAGTTAGAGCTAAAACCAATGTAGATGTCCCCCAGAATTGTTTAACATGCAGTTTTATAACAGACAATAGCCCAGTCAGTGATCAATACTTAGTATGGTGGCCTTGTCTCAGAGCAAGGTTAATAATACACTGGAATGCGCTGCAACGATGCACAGTGACGTTAATCGTGTGCTAGAATTCTTGTTCAAATGAATAAGCAAATTGCTTTTATTTTACTCGTTTTGTCTTAAACTTCAGTAAAGTGAGATACACACATGCACAAAAGCATACTACATAGCCTGGTTATCTTATAACAGTTGATGATAGATACAATTTGGCTTTTACTCCAGGCAAAACAGCACAGGTTAAGTGCTGTAAAAGTTATTGAACAGCAGTTAGATGGGAAGCAAATGCTAATGCCCTCATTGGGGATTGTGTAGTTAGAAAGGTTTCATAGAGATGGGTCTTAAAGGATGAGTAGCTTCCTGAGGGAGGAACACGTCCTAGATAGAGGAGATAGTGGATACCATGTGTTAGTTGTGGGGTGAATTTGAATGGGCACACTGAAGCTCCCGTCAGTCGGTGGCAGTACTGGGTAAACGTAATGAGAATTCTGCAGTCGAAGGATAACAAAGAATTGCACCTCCTAAGCCATGTGAGAAAAGAAAGCAGGAAGACAGTCCTTTAAGTAAGAAGGGGATTTATCAGTTCACATAGAAAGTCTGTTTTCATTCATGAAGTTTGTCTCAAATCGGTAGAAAGTCTAACTTTTTGGTCAGTCCCAGTCATTTCTTATAAAATAAATGACAATCTGATCAGTCTGAATTTGAACATGGAATAAATTAAGGCATGTTTTATAGCAAACCCCACAGGTGGTGGATCTTGGCATAGCCAGAAAACTTCACAAAAGCAGGCTTGGTATGGGAGGACCTAGTGTACTTAGATCCAAGAGTTGAAAGAGCCAGAAAATAACTCACGTAAATTTTCTTATGAAAGGTAACAATTTTACATTTTAATCCTTTTTTAATAGGCTGGAGTCAAAGGAAAATTAGGCAGACTCCTGGGCATATTTGAGGTGAGTAACAAAAGTAATCCTGGGGCAGCCGTTTAGCGCCACCTGCAGCCCAGGTGCGATCCTGGAGACCCGGGATCGAGTCCCATTTCGGGCTTTCTGCATGGAGCCTGCTTCTCCCTCTGCCTGTGTCTCTGCCTCTCTCTCGCTCTCTCTGAATGAATAAATAAATAAATCTTAAAAAAAAAAAATTAAAAGGGCAGCCCAGGTGGCTCAGCCCTCTGCCTGTGTCTGTGCTCTCTCTCTCTCTCTCTGTGTCTCTCATGAATAAATCTTTTAAAAAATTAAAAAATTAAAAAAAAAGTAATCCTGTCAGGTAATAGAATTAACAATTCTTTCCTAATCAGCCAGATACTCTGGCAACAACGTGAGCTAGACATTCCTTTTAAGTGTCAGTAAACGGGGATCCCTGGGTGGCTCAGCAGTTTGGCGCCTGCCTTTGGCCCAGGGCGCGATCCTGGAGTCCTAGGATCAAGTCCCACGTCAGGCTCCCGGCATGGAGCCTGCTTCTCCCTCCTCCTGTGTCTCTACCTCTCTTTCTCTCTCTATGTCTATCATAAATAAATAAATAAATCTTAAAAAAAAAAAGTGTCAGTAAACAAGTACGTTATAGGGAGGAGGAAAGTAAAAGTTACTTTCCTGTGCATCAGTTTTATACAGCATTATTACAGTAGTAATTACTTTCATGTGACAGATCAGTGGAGCTGATACAGGAAGACCTATCTCTTGGTTCACTGTATACTGTTTAAGCATAGACTTTTTAGAAGGTACAGTGTCCTCAGTATCCCCTCTAAGGGCTTAGGTCTCTTGTGGATACTGCCTGGAAATGGACTCCCTGCCTTTAGCACATAACATTAGATGATAAACAAATAATGACTTTATACTTTCAGGAATATATATGAATGTTAAAAAAAAACCTCAGATATGAAGAATAGATGCTAAAAACATAGAATTCTCATGTACAATCTGTTATTACTAAAGGCAGAATGGAATTTGTGGAGAGGGAATCTGGAATTGGGAGGTAGTCTATGGAAGGTAAGGGATCATGAGATACAGGTTGTTTTCACATATCTTCATCCAGGAGTCAGACCATAGATACATGGTATACCTGACACATTGTGACTTTTTTTTTTCCTCCTTCAGGATACTACTTAAGGGTTAGTTTAGTCCTTCTGGTAGAACCATAAAATTTCATTTTTAAGGCTTTTTACACAGGGGCGCCTAGGGGGCCTGGTCAGTTAAGTAGCTGACTCTTGACTTTGGCTCAGGTTGCGTGACCTCAGGGTCATCAGGTGCTCAGCCTGGAAGTCTGCTTGGGATTTTTCTCCCTCTGCCCCTGCTCATGCTTGCTTAAACATGAGCACACTCTCACTTGCTCTCTCTTTCAATAAATAAATAAACGAACAAATTTTTTAGAAAAAGCTTTTTATGGAATTCAGAAATTGTGCAACACTTGGTAAAATTGATGACTCCTAGAATACAGTTAAGTATTAACAGTAAAGTTCTTAAGTTAATATTCAAACTTTCCCAGAATTCAGCACTTGCTTTACCCTGTTGAATAGCACCATCTCCTGGTTAAGCTGAAAAATATATTGAGAGTTTTCTGTAATGCAGAGTGGCCATGGTACAAATAGCACACTGTCAATAAGCTGGCAAGATTTTTGAAGAAAATTTCTCACATTATAAGTTTATATAACACAAGGTAATAGTATTGCCTTACAAATGCTATTTAAATTTCATAGAATCTGAACAGAAAATAGTAATCAATGTTCCTTTCCCCTTGGAAAATATAAGGGAAAATTAGAATTGTCCTGCCTGTTCACCTGGTGATTTCAGTCAGTTTGTGAACATAGCAGTTTATAGTAGTTTTAAGAACATAAATTCTTAAAAATAAGGAACAGTAATGTTTTATGTGAGAGATGCCTCTCATTTGTTGTTACCGTTCCTTACCAAAGACTTAATACGCCATTTGAATTGAGTGTATTACTCAAGTTGTTTGTGGTGGAAAAACTCTGGCAACTATCAGGCCGCCTGGCTGGCTCAGTCATTAGAGCATGCAGCTCTTGGAGTTGCATTGGGTGTACTTTAAATATATATATATATTTTTTTAAATCAGGCAATTATCTGAAGTCCTAGACTATAGTAAACAAGGCTAACTTTAATTGAATGAAAGGTGAGCCCCTTCATTTTAAAACCAACTTGTGTTTAATTCTGAATCTAGAAAAAGATAAGGTGGCAGTTTTAATATGATTAAAAATTGAGTCTGAATATTCCAGAAGTAGGCTAACCCATTCTCAACCTTGGCTGTGCATAGTTCACCTGGATGCGTTTAAACTATCAATACATATTTAATGTCTCTTAAACACATGCATTGAAATCAAAGTGTGAAAGTTTACTACGGAGAGTTAGTTGCAGCATTCTAAATGTCTTGCATTACATCAATTCCCCTCTGTGTTGGATTATACTTGCATGTGTGCCAGTCAGTACTATGCCACAACTGAATCTCTCCCCTTAAAAATGTATAATGGCTAGCTCCTGGAGATTAAAATGCTTTTATTTTTATATTCAAGCAGAACCAAGACCGAAAGCATAGAACATATGTATATGTTCTTACTGTCACTGAAATATTAGAAGATTGGGAAGATTCTGTTAATATAGGTAAGTTCCCTTTCCTTTTGCCATCTGGATTCTCTTAAGTACTACATACTTGCATACAATTTTCATCTCAAATTACTTTTGGCTACCTTTTCTAAAAGAGGATCAGTATGTATGTCCACATTTGAATTATCTTAAAAATTCTTCCCTCACTCCAAAAAAAAACCAAAGTTATCTGTGGGGGAGAGGGTGAAGGGCATTGTTAAAGTATGTGGCCTACTTTTTAAAATTGACTTTATAGTGACCAATGTCCTACTACTTTCTAGGAAGGAAGAGAGAGTGGTTCAAAGTAGAAGATGCCATCAAAGTTCTCCAGTGTCATAAGCCTGTACATGCAGAGTATCTGGAAAAACTAAAGCTGGGTTGTTCTCCAACCAATGGAAATTCCACAGTCCCTTCCCTTCCAGATAACAACACCTTGTTTGTAACTGCTGCACAGACCTCTGGGTTACCATCCAGTATAAGATAGAGAGAGCTGAGAGGACTCCCATGTGCAGTCTTTGGGGAGAAGTCTATTTTTCTTGGCAAACATCTGAATGACGCTTGCAAACTGTCTGAATTTGCCATGCAGGATTTTCAAACAATTTTGCATGTTTTTCAGATGTTTTCAAATCTTTTTTAAAAAAGTGTAAAATATTTTAATAAGCCAAAGCCATGTGGAATTTTTTTTAGATGCCTTAACTGTGCCCCCCAACCTAACCCACCCACCCCCCATTTTAGTTGTCATTTTTTTCCACAGCATTTTATTCAGTTTTTTTGTCCATTTGACGTCAGTCTGTGGTTTTTGTCAGATCAGCTTCCTTGTTGGGCATATTTTCTCTAAATTATTTTCTCATCCTAGCATTAACAGAGTCAACAAATTCTTCTGTTGTGGAAATGTACAAAAATAATTCTTGATATTAAAGAAGACTATCCATCTGAAAAATTGTTTCATAGGATCACAGTTTTAATTCATAAAGTCCAGATTTGGACTGTTTCTGTATGGTCCAATAACTATTTTGACAAAGGACCTAATTTGCTATTTTCAGGAATTTGTCAACTCGTTTGTCTAAATTTTCACAACTGATGTCTGTCATTAGCTACATGATAATGGCCAGTTACCCCCTATAACTCAGTAGTCCTTTCTTTAACACAAAGTTTAACCATATACAGTTGGTGATTTTTAGAGAGGTATTATAAGAAAGATGCATGTAGTAAATACAACAGCACGAAAAACCATATTTATGGGATTTGAGTTAGCACTAGCGAAGTCACCAATTCCCTTTATCCGTAATCTCTACACAGAATACTTGAGAACCAGAATTCCCTTGAGGTAAATTCCTTTTAAAAATAGATTTCCAGTTTTTTAATTTACTGACCCCTTTAGTTAAACTGGTTACCAGTAGTAATCACAGGATTAGAGTCTAACCTCAAATGCCCGTCAGTATGACTACATCACAGTGCAGTAAAATGACCTTTTTGCTGTTCAGCTGTTACAGATTTAGATTATTAAGCTACCTTAGAACATCTCCTCTTTTATAGGTTGCCAATAAGTACTGTTTACCCTGTAACTAACTATTGGGGCACTGGAACATACCTGAACTAAGAATTATTTTGTCCTCTTTATACTCACTTAGAATCCAGAATCCCATGGACAAACACATAGGTACCTTGTCTGACACTCCTGTACTCCAACCAGCTCAGAAATGAGACAGGAGGACAAAACCTTTGAGTAAGACATGGGGTGGGGGGCAAGTGAAAGACTCTATATGTAGACGTGAGCCTTGTAAATATTGTAACTGGTGAGTATAGAGTAGAAAGTAAGTATTGTACATTTGTTCTACAATTGTTAACCTTTAAAAATGAAATTGCTGCTAAAAAAAATAGAGTGCTGTTACTTTTGAGGAAAACTGGTGCCACTGTTTTGAAAGATCTTGTGCCATAAATGCAGCTGAACTAAATATAAATTAGTTCACAAATTAATGCTGTCAGAGGAATAAGTAGAAAAACTTTTAACCAATGACATTTCATTCTAAATTATGTAGTGTGATCAAACATGATCATCCAGAATTTTTATATTTTTTTCTTTGTACAGAGGTTATGCATCCTGGGTGTTTTTTAAAAGGAAACATTTATTATAAATCCACAGATTGACACTTTCAATCAATCTTCAATGGACTAAGGTTTTTTTTTTTTTTCCTCAGTAATCTTTGAAGTTTCTTTGAATTATATACCTTAACACAGCAGAGAAACTGGATTTTGTATATAAAACTGTCCACCTGAAATGCTGTCACAAGTACTGGGGGAGGGGGGTATCTTGTACATGATATTCTTAGAGGTAATAATGCATGAACTTTTATAAACTCTTAGACTATGTATTTGACATGTAAAATATGTACAGTATTAATGTCAGCCATCTCTTAAAAGTGAGCCTATAAATATTGTTTTTTTTTTTTTTTTTTTTTTTGGTCAAAAACATTTGGACTAAGTAGTGCCACTTGGGTCAGGATTTTCTTCAGTGCCATTTAGCAGACCAACTGTCTTTAGTCTATGCAACTAGCAAAAAATCTGTATGATGCAAAAGAGTACAGTTGTCACACTTTGAATTTCACACGAGGGATTCTTCACTTTTTCTGGAACCCAGTCTGGCAAAATTAGAGGAAAGGCCATAAGGAGATTCCTGTTAAGGAGAAAAAGTCTTCATTTTCAGGCTCAACAGCTGAATCTACTACAGATAACAAATAGTGTCTACTATCTCAGCCCTCCAAAGTTTACAGAGTGTTGGGACTCATTTGTGCTTTCTGTGGGGTAGATGGATATAATTGGGCAGCTAAATTTCAGTCCCATGTGCCTCCTAAATAAAAGAAATAACTAGGTTATAAGTTAACTTGCAGACACAAAGTAGCAGACTATCCTGAATATTTGTTTTTGGGGAGTTTTGTGTGTGTGTGTATATATATATATTTTTAATAAACAGGTGAAATTTCTCAACCAGGCACATGCCATTCAGTTTTGTCAATCAGTTGTATAAAGCAGCAGAAGGGGGTCGGGGGGAATGACTGTTGTATACTCTAAATGGCTTTGCATGGTCTCATTTGAGATAATTGGTGTAAGAATCTTGACTTTTTTTTATATTTGGAAACCAAATAAAAATGGAAATAAATTACTTTTTTTTTTTTTTAAACATAACTGAGCTTTGTCCAAATGGAAAACTTTTCTGGCATTCCACAGTAAAAACTACTCTTCCACAGATGGTCATATACATAATCTCATATTTATACACTTCCCAAATACGATCCTTACGAGTAGAATTAACTGGGTTAAAAGAAAATGTCCACCAGTAAAGTGTTGCCTTTATTCTCCCAAATGGATATTTTCTTATCAGATATCAGTCACATGGGGTCCTAGGATTGTCTTATTTATTGTTAGTTCAGCTCTTCGATAGGTTTTATTTTTAATAATTTTCAAGAGCTCTTCCAGACTTTATTCTGTAAGTACTTTGCCGTAACATGTTGCAGATAACTATATTCTACAATCACTTTATTATAGCTCTGTTGGAAAGGGTAACTGGGTAGTTACCTTGCTGTCATGTAGTTGATTCTTTCTCAAATGAAGTTTCCAACTAACACTTTAAATTCCTGCACAACAATCAACATGCCCCACATTGTTGCTCACAGCACAGAATAAGTTTCTGCCCTCAGGACAGGTGGCCCACTCAGTTAAGTATCTGACTTAAGTTCAAATTATGATCTCAGGGGCTTGGGTTCAGGCTCCAAGCTCAGCAGGAAGTCGGCTTCTCCCTCTGTCCCCCCACCCCACTTGTGTTCCAGGACGGTGACTTCTCTAGATGTTTATACATCATAAGTCTTTCGAGGTGGTAGAACTTTTTTTTAAGATTTTATTTATTCATGACAGATACAGGGAGAAGCCGGCTCCATGCAGGGAGCTGGATGTGGGACTGGATCCTGGGTCTCCAGGATCACACCCTGGGCTGAAGGCGGCGCTAAACCGCTAAGCCACCAGGCTGCCCAGAACTTAACTTCCAGGTGCCACCTTCAAAAGCAACATTTTATTTTAAAATGTGCCCCTCTCTCATCCCAAACATTTAGCATTTTATTTTACATGGAGCTGTAGAACAAACATCAGGTTGAAAAGTGATCTCTACTTCCCCCTTATTTTTAATACCTTCCTGACTAATGTATGGGCTAAATCATAACATTAAGGTGAAAAGGCCCTTAAGGCCTCTCCTGGGACATTATAGCAAAGACTCAAATTTATTCAAAGTCTTTATGCCAGAAGCCAGTCTTAAATTCCCCTAACTACTACTCTCTGGACATTGCATTTCTGGGTTATTAAATACCAGTGCCAGTATGGTAAATCTTCTCAATTTTTAATCAAATTCATTTCTTAAAAGAATATTTTGACCATTAGTGTGTTATCAAGAACCTTAAAAACATTCCTTTTGATCAAATTATTACACTAGGAATCCAAATCCGCTCCAGGAATGTGGACAAAGATTTATGTACCAAGATTAAGCAAGTAAAGTGAGACATGGAAATACCATGCTCACGCCTAAAAATCCATGTAAAGGAATATTATGCAGACACAAAATTTGACATTCAGGTCAGGTAAGGATCTGCATATAAATCAGTATGCCTTTTGGAGAAGGACTAAATACTATCTAGCAAAATGTTAAATGCATGTGAACCTTTTGCAGACAAGTTGCACAATCAAAATACTGTTAAAGCTGTACATTGCAGACTTTGTAAAACTGGTATCAATTTAAATGTTGCAAGTGGAATTACAATCAATAGATACTATATGGATACCAAAGAAATGTAATGCCACAAGTGTAAAACAACGCATTTTAAAAAGCACAACACAACTATAGAGCATTACCTGGTAAAGGTCACTTTTAAAAAAGAAACCTGTAGGATTTTTAAAAACCTATACCCTATACTATTGGGACATCTGGGTGGCTCAGCAGCTGAGCGTCTGCCTTCAGCTCAGGGCGTGATCCTAGGGTCCTGGTCCCACATTGGGCTCCCTGCAGGGAGCCTACTTCTTCTGCCTATGTCTGCCTCCCTCCCTCTCTCTCATGAATAAACAAAATCTTTAAAAATAAAAAAACCTGTAGAATATTAAAATTAGCATTCGAAGAAATTTTCAGTGTGGACACGTTCAATCTTGCATAGAAAAAGTGGGCTTGATAAATGCTCGATCTGCATACTATCAAAATATGTACATATTAACGGGGGGGGGGAAGAAACCTACACCATCACTTTAAGGGGGGGGGGGCACAGTATTTGGTTCTAATACAAGAGCAGTGAATAATCAATCACAGCCAAAGGGTTCAAGGGCATAAAAGCCTACAATCCAAACCTTAACCCCCACCTGTCTTTGTACAGCTCACACGCTTAGAACTTTCAGTGGTTGAACATATTTTGTGAAATGTGAAAATTCAAGTTTTAAAATAGCACAGCACGTCCCACCATTTAAAACTGTCTATGGATGTTTTCTCACCAACAGTGGCAGAGCTGAGTAACTTGGGACAGACCCATGACCACAAAGCCCCAAATATTTAGTTTTAGAAGGGGGAAGGAAAAAGAAAAGACTTTGGCCTTATTCATTCCCTTGGTTACTCATAGTCCTAATGCATGCTGCCAAAACAAGGAAGACAGTACCAAGTTCAAATCTAGTGCAACCAACCTACCCTATCTAGACTGCTTTTGACAAGTCTAGTCTATTCATGAATTTAAACCAGAATACTTTGTAAACTTGCTAGATAATGAAATTTAATTGGGATTTACTAATCTAGATCATGGAACTTTCAAACAGGTCATTTGGTGGGTAAGAATGGATCAGAGCATGTAAAAAGGAAACCTGCTAGTTACTGTCTATAAATGAGGTGAGGTTATCAATCTTTTCTTTAATGAGCACCACAAAATGTACTTCTAAATGACGAAACTTCATTTGTAGGGGCGCCTGGGTGGCTCAACTAGTTAACCATATGCCTTGGTCTCGGGCCATGATCGCAAGGGTCCTGGAATCTGGCCCTGCATCGCATTGGGCTCCTTGCTCAGCAGGGGGTCTGGTTCTCCCTCTTCATCTGCTCCTACGCCTGCTTGTTCTCTTTCTCAGATAAAAATCTTTAAAAAGAGCTTTCAATTGTTGCTCTGCTGCAAGACAATAAGCAAGGTCAAAATAGTCTATTACTCTGCCAAGTCAGTAGAGGGTTGCTTGGCTGTGTAGCAAGTCTACATTCACACACCTGAAATGGCACAACAGGCACAGATGAAATGAGACCTGCTGAAGGATGGCAAAGATGTAACAGGGGAGAGAGGACAGGAACCGGAACTCTTCATGTGGAATGCTGCACTTAACAGGAAAAACTGTTGCCGAACTCCTAGTTTTGTAGCCAATGGGAACTTACCCAATTTGTAACAAAGCTGTAGCAAACCTAACTCCTGGAACAATCCTCCCAATTTCCAACATCAGTGAGAAATGGAAATTAACACAGGGGCATACAGTTAAGGAAACAAAATATCACCAAGCTGGGTGGAAGATTACAGATTTTTATTCTTTGTATTTCTTTCAAGTTATTACATTCAACATGTTTTGCTTTTGTGATCATTAAATCATTTAAAAAATAAACCCCTGAAATAATTCCTTAAACTAAGCAGCATGCTAAACAGCTAAATGTTACCCCCAGCCCAAAAATACATTATTCCAATGAGATATTACACTTTTCTTAAATCTATTCATGAATTAGCTGCCCTATAATCATGGCATATTGGGGGGGGCAGGGGGCCAGCTTTTCCAAATAAGGCTACTTTGTTAAAACCTTTGCTACAACAACTAACAAAAACTGATATGGCTAGAATAGCCAAAAAAGATTCCTGAACCATCAAATAGAAAAATAAAGCCAATTTCTATCATTCCTACGACACCGCTAGTTACATCTCGCTAACACTGTGTTTATGGTGTCTTGCAGGATACTAGATTTCCTCCCGTACTCTCCTTGAACGGTGCTAAACCATAGCACCTTGTGGCTTGTTTACATATCGATTTGTATTTAAGCTCATTTTCAAATGCTTCTGAAATTTTGTATTAAAGTGTATTCTTGGTCTAGAGCAGGGTTTAAGTTCTACACATTTCAGATCTAAGATCTTATTAGGCAGGACCAAGAGAAAATACTGTGGGAACAAATCAAAACAAAGTAGACTACAACAAAACAGAAAATCAAATGAACAACATAAAGCTCCTGTCAGTGCCTCAGGATTTCAGAAAAGCTAATGGGATGAACACATTTTCAAGAAGCCACTTACACATTCAGATTCTTTTCCTCTCTCCCAGGGCTTTTTTGCACCTGCTGTTCCTCCTGCTCAGAGGTGTTCATCAGGCTTGAATCCAGAAAAGCAGCCATTCCCAAATACTTCCTTCCCTTCTCCATGACAGAGCTGCAACTGCAGTTTGTCCATGCCCCTCCCCCACTAGAAGGTCCGCAGGAAAGGCTAATCTCACTCACCTGGTCATCCCCAAGTGGTACAGTGTTGGGTACATAGAATACTTTCATTTGTCAAATTGTTTCCTAAGCTTAAGGGTTATAAAATCAAAAGCTATAAGGGAAAAGGACTACATAAAGGAGCATGTGGGCTGGAAGGGGACTCAAGCCACCTGGAGAGTCCCTGAACGAGGAGAGGGTGACAAGCTTTTATTCAGGCCCTGCGACCCAGCTCCTCCCAGAAGGTGCTATGCACTAAGACTGGTCACGTCTGCAGTTGCCAGGTCTTCAGATGATTTAAGTTACCAGAATTCTGTAACTTTTTTAAGTGAATCTCCTGATTTTTAAAAATGTTGGCACTGAATACAAAATGTTTTAACCAAATCACACTGTGTGGACCAGGGAAAATGGGCCCAAAAGCCAAAGATCACTGCCAGTTTTTGAAATTACCCTGGACTCTCCCAGAGCCCCTTTACTCCTAAGCAAGTTCAGTCAACAAACTGGCCCACCAACCGATGGGTTGAGAAAGAGTCTTATCAAAACAATGGGGACTCTTAAACTTAGAAAGGAAAAAACAGGATGCCATAAAATCAGGAATTCACGTATTTGAAACAAAAACAGTGAGTTATTCCGTTTTAGTACTTCTAGAACTCAAATTCAGTAGACATCAAAGTCTTATTCTAGACATTTTTGTGGTACAGTGGATTTAAATCTGGAATTTTAGGACTTAGAATACTAAATGATCATCACAGGTAGTGCCACCTGCACTGAATAAAGCTGATCTCTACTGAACTGCTTGAGCGTTCATTTGGGCCCCAGAATGCAACTCAGTTCCCTTGGTTACAAGACACCCTCTACAGCACAAGAATTGTTATAAATGACAACTGCTCTTAAGAGCTTTAAATTTACAACATTAAGGTGATGAACAATTTTATTCTGAATTAAACTAACATTTGTTTCCAAGCAATGCATTTATTTGAAGGATACCAGTTACCAGTCATCAAAAACTTTCATATGTTGAAAATGTAATTTAATAGGTAATTCTTCATCTTACATAGGAGCACAATAAAATAATATACCACATTCTGAAGGAACTCCAGAAGTTATGAGAATCAAGAGTGGGGTAAATTCCGATGGGCTACCAATATCCATTACCTTAAACTGCAAGAGACAAAACTTCCAACCCACAGGTTAACATGTAATGTACATCCTTATGACTGGCTACACTGATGACTTACAAATGACAAGGACCAGGAATTCGATATGGAGAAGGTGAGGAAAGAACAGTTTTTTGAGGAGAGCAACTCTCAATGCAGAAAAAATTACTATCAAACAATAGGAGCTCCCCTAGCAAATACTGAAGGATGAAAAAGAATCACTAACTGAGGATTTGATGCTCTCAAAGGAAGAAACCTTTCAGATGACACTTTCGCAAACTGGTTGCTTGAGATCTTGCCCCTCAGGTCTATAAGGAAGACTCAGAAATGCCTCAGCAAACCTTGAATGATTATCACATTGGTGTTTCCTAAGAGCATGCACCAGTGGTTACACATGAAGTTTTCAGACAAGAACTAAGAAAAAGGTCATATCCCAAATGCCAGACAAACAAATGTGGCACAACATGTAAGTCCCATACAAAGTCGGTCGCAACTGCTGCTTTGCTGTGACTCCCCTGTACAGTAAGTTTCAAACATCATGGCAAGACACCAATGATCATCTAACTAATCAGACAACGCAAACATATTTATTCAAATTTTTAGGAGGTAAAAAAAATAGCAGATACCAATGCTTTATGCATGCTCAGGGCCCGCTTATAAATACTCCATTCAGTGATATCCTAACACAAGTTTGCATCAGTGAAAAGAAACTGGCAAAATCCACCTCTTGCCATTCAACATGTCAGATGGTGAAGACCAAAACAGAATGTTCCATCAGTTTTAATTTTTAAATACGATTGTCACATTGGGAAAATGAAATAAACACAGTAAAATAAACTGTACAAAGGCAAAGTAGAATAACAAAAAATATTTTACTAAAACATAAGATTTACAGAAGTTTCCAGACAAGCCATACAAAATGGTCACAAGCTTTTTCTTGAAGGAAGGATTCTACACTTGACAGCAAAGTCACAATGTTATTAGTGAGGGCTGTAATGTTTGTTTAATGTTCCCATTTTGGTTCAAATAATCAAGCTTGTCCATCTACAGCGTCTAAATAAAGTTAGACTTGGCTAGAGAGCATATTCTAAAGAACTGGTTAGCTGCTTTTAACCAATGCAATTAGATCACCATAAAAGGGGGGAAAGGAGCCCATAAAATTAAAATAAAACTACCTCTCCCCCTCAAAAATAATAATAAAGAAAAACACCCACACCCCTGCAGCTAACCCTGACAACTACCTTCATTCACAGTGCTTTATACTTAAACCATGATGGGGGAAATGAATAAAAGCAGAGAGGGGCCACTGCTTTTAAACGTTTCACAACAATCCAGATGGTACTTCTAGCCTCTGCTCATGCTTTACAACAGTGAATCAGGACAAGACATAGATTTGCTAATGTGCATTTAATCACCAAAGGACTGAAGATGTCTGGGCTTTTATTCTGTAATGTTTCTAAGACTGTGTCCATTAAATGCAAACAAAAAAGGAAGAAGTCTTGGCAGAACAGGAGAAGTGATGCACACTTGATGATCAGATCGATTTTAAATATTATTCATGGCATATAGCCTAGTCCATGCTCTAGCTGTAGACAAAAACAAATATGCAATTATTATTTTACTTAGTTCAATGTTACTTTCTAAACTCTATAAAAATAAAGCAGTATTATGTTAAATTCATGCCATTTTCTATCATCTGAATCAGACAAAAAGACTGTGTATATCTAATTAGCAAAACACTACAATGTAATCCAGAAGTTCTACAAAATTCAGGATGAAAAAGTGGTCTTTTGCCTCCATTTCTAGATATGCTCTCCATTAATTTTGTTAAACTCCGTAACAGGAAGAAGCTTACTGATTTCAAACTCCCTAGCTATAAACTGACATAGTTTTTATAATCAGATGAATTACAAAAGCAGCTCAAAAAAGTTTAAAAGTTTTCCATTATCTTTATGTACTGGCATCTACCAGATGAATGGTATTTGATAAACCAGGTATAGGTTACACAAGAGTTGAAAGCTCCCAATTACAGGTTGCCTTTACATTTGGGGGGTCACAAAGGCCCTAAGATCAAGCTTAAACATCTGTTGTTAAGAGGTGTCTACATACTAGAAGCAGATGACTTATCCCCCTTAATGTATTTTTTGCTTTTTGTTAAGACTCTAAAAGAAGTTTTTTAAAAAGTAGTATATGTTTGTTTTAAAAAGTAGAAGTGGTGCAAAGGAGAATGGATATTAAATACCTGTTTCTATGGCTTGGGCTTCGTTGGTCTTCCACTGCTCCGCTACATCATTTGCTAACGGATCATCTGGATTGGGAGCACTTAACAAAGCCTGGATCGATAGCAGAACTGTGCGGATCTGCAGTGCTGGGGACCACTTATCTATGAAGGCAACAGGCCCAGAATGATCAAGCATGAAACAACAGCCCCAGAACTACTGCATTTCATTCCCACAGACTTCTGTGGTCTTTATATAAGGCAAGTTTTCAATGTTCAGATTCTCAATATGGAATGTTTACGAGAAAAAGGAGAAATCTTAATAACATATTGATAAAGGTAACACTTACCTTTCAAAATATCTAAACATATTCTTCCCAACTTGTCTACATTAGGATGATAAATTTTGGTCATGAAACGTACTTTAGGGGCTGCCATCGGGTATTCTTCTGGAAGGAATAGTTCCAGTTTAAAAGTCCCTCCCTCAAAGGGGGAATCCTGGGGGCCAGCAATGACCACATGAAAATAACGGGCGTTGCTCTCATCTGGTTCTGCTTTAATGCCAGGAACTGGTTCTGCCAGCAAACGCTGGGTTTCCTACAACAGAAAAACATAATATATTTATGAAACATACGTTATTTTGCTAAACATCAAGCTAAAAATTAAGTTCACTTCTTGGAATTGGACTTAACAGAACTTCTCCAATTTCCCCAAGGGTTTTTGTTTTATAAAACTCTAAGTTCAAAGAAAAGACTACTTAAATAATCCCAGTCACCTGAATGCAACTGCAGGTGAATACTGATGACATATACACTGCAGCTACAAATGTCTGAAAATATGTTGATAATAAAAATTAGACTAATGAAACCAATTTTATACTAAGAAGAGAAGTGAAGAAGAGTGGTAAGGAGGAGACGAGAGAGAGAGAGAGAGAGAAGAGAAAAAAGAAAACATATCTGGAACTACCAAAACCAAGATGTTTAAAAAATAAAATTAGGGGCACGTAGCTAGCTCAGTCAGTAGAGCATGTAACTCTTGGTCTTGGGGTTATGAGTTCAAGCTCCATGTTGGGTGTGACGATTACTTAAAAATGAAACCTTTTAATTATTTTTAAAAAGTAAAATTAGTTCTAAAAAGTTACTGAAAATCTTTCCTCTGAAAAACAGAAGAGAATGTAGGGGGGTCAAGTGCCTGGGCACCTAAACAGGGCTAGAGAAATATATACAACCTGGACCCTTATCTGCTTCCCAACCATTAGTTCTCTTTTCTTTCTCCTTTCTCTCTTCAAACCTCCAGTATCTCTATCCTCACCTTCACTTTTGGCTGATGACTCTGTTTTCTATTTCACAAGAAAACAGACACTTCCTTAAAGTTCCCACTGTAGCACTTGTATACCCACCTTCAATGGTGTGCCCATGTGCTTTGCCTGTCGTCCTGTGGATGAAATGGTTGTCACTCTTGGCTAAGACTGATCTCTCCTCCAAAACACTAGATTTTATCTTCTTCTCACCTATTCAAGCATCTTTTCTCTCCTGAGTCATCAGTTCCCCTTCTTCACTGGATCTTTCCCCAAACTCTACTAACTTGCTTTAATTTCTCCCCATAAGAGCAGAAAATAATCTTGACCTTACTCTTCCCCTACCCTCCACCAACAAAAGCTCCAATGCTTTGCTGCTCTTTAAAAGTTACCTATATTTGCTTGTCTCCAATTTTTCTCCTCCCCTCCTATCTTGAACACAACTCTCCAATCAGGGTATAGCCACTAACCTGCCTGTTGAGGTCATCAGTGATTCCCACACAGGTAAATCAAATGGTCAATGCTTAATCTTCATCTTATTTGACCTAAATGTAACATCTTACCCAGCTGGTCTGCCCTCCTCCTTGCAAAACATCACCCAACTTCCTGTCGCCAAGCTCTTCTGTCTTCTGACTCTTCCTACCTTGTCTGGCTGCAACCTCTGTGCTGGTTCCTCCCTGACTCCCCAATACTGAAGTGCGCCCGGGCTCTGTCCTAGGGTTTCTCTATCTACACGCTTCATAGTGATCCCATATTGTCCAATGAATCTAAATATTAAATGCACCCTGTATATGACCATCTCCCCCAATTCATACCCAGCACAGATCTCACCCCTGGATCATGCCTCTTCTATCCATAATGACCTGTTCAACAGCTCCCCTTGAGCGTCTAATAAGCATCCCAAACTTAGCATGATTTTCGTCACCCTCAACCTGTTCTTCCTTCAGAGCCTTCTTCATATCAGTTAACCATAAATCCATCCTTCCAACTGATCAAATGTTTTCCTTCATATCCCACCACATCTAAACTGATCTGCATATTTTGTTGGCTTGAATTTCAAAATCTATCGGACTGCTCCTTACCCCCTGCGGCTCCACTTCTCATCCAAGCCGCCATCAGCTCTCAGCTGGCATACTGCAATAGCCTCACTTTGTTCTTCCTGCTTCTGACCTCATTCTCTACTCCCTCCTTGGATTTGTGTTTCACGGACCTTTCAAAGTCCTTATAATGGCCCCCCAAGAAAAGGCTTTATATGATCCCCTCTAGCTACTTTTATCACATCTTTAGCTATGTTTCCCCCAACGTACTCCCATCATGGCACTTTGTTCTAGCCAGATTAGCTGCTTTGTAATTTTCCAACCTGCCAGGCATACTCCTCCCTCAAAGGCTTTGCCTTTGCTTTTTTCCCCCTGAAATTTCTATCTGGTTTGCCCCCTCAGAACTCCTAAGATCTTCATTCAAATATGTTTTCTTTACAAGGCCTCCATAATGGAAATAAAAGCCCATTCCACCCTATCCCACACTGTCCCTATTCCTGTTCCCCTACTTTATCTCCACAGCACTACAAACATATTACATATCTCACTTATTTTGTTCAGAATGGAAGTGCCATAAAAGGAGATTTGTGACTGTTTTATTTACTGCTATATCCTCGGCATCTGGAACCCTGCCCGGCACCACAGATGTTCAATAAATACTTGCTGAATTATGAATCTATTTGATGTTACAAAGAACAAGGAATAAACTATCAGAATCGCATCTTTAACATTAAAGCAGTATTATTCAAAGCAGGATGTGCACATCACAGAAAGAAGACAAAAGGATCCATTCAGGCATGGGAAGAAATAACCTAATTTCTATTTATAAACTTATTTTTAGCCCAGAATAGTTAACATACCATAAAAGAAACTAGCAATACCATGTGTAATTTTATATATTAATAATATACTTTTATGAATAGGCATGTGCAAAGTTTTAGAACACTGCTATATCTGAAGTTTTATTTTTTTTTTTTTAATTTATTTATGATAGTCACAGAGAGAGAGAGAGAGAGAGGCAGAGACACAGGCAGAGGGAGAAGCAGGCTCCATGCACCGGGAGCCCGACGCGGGATTCGATCCCGGGTCTCCAAGATCGCGCCCTGGGCCAAAGGCAGGCACCAAACCGCTGCGCCACCCAGGGATCCCTATCTGAAGTTTTAGATATGAAAAACAATGAATAATAATATTGTATTTACACTGCCTTCACTTAAGAAAAAACATACACCTTATACCATTTCATTCTACAGTGTACAGGGCACATACTAAAAAAGATTTCCCAGTTTTATACTGAAATAATCATAAGATGCAGATAAAAAATTAAACCCTTTCCCAAACTGTGTTAAACTCCTAGCCATTTAAAGTAATATCTTCAGTACTTTAATTAGAGAACAGTTTTTTTTCTTTTTGCTTTGGTTTAATCATGGCAATGCAAGGGCAAATGAGAAACTGAAATGCTGTAAACTACTTTCAGCTAAATATTCTTTAGGTTAAAAGTAACACATTTTCAGAGCATTAAAAATACCAAGAGGAGGGGTGCCTGGGTGGCTCAATCCCTTAAGCATCTGCCTTTAGCTCAGGTCATGATCCCAGGGTCCAGGGTTCACACCCCGCACTGGGTTCCCTGCTCAGTGGGGAATCTGCTTTGCCCTCTCCCTCTGCCCCTCTCCCCACCCTCATATTCTCTTGCTCTCTCACTCTCTCCCTCTTTCAAGTAAATAAAGTCTTAAAAAAAAAAAAAAATCTCAAGAGGCAGTAATGAAGCCTCTCACTGTGGGAAGCCCTTCGACATGGAATTAGAAAAAAAGCAGCCGGCCTTCACTTTTAGCAAAAAAAATAAAGATAATAAAGATATTGAGGATGAACAATAATAAAGGAATAAGAAAAAAACTGGATGGTAAAATTCCTTGAATTCTGACCTCTCCTCATCTCCATCCTCCTACTGTTTTGCCCCAGGTCTTAATATTTTTAGAAATCCATTAGGAGGGAGACTGGGGGAAAAAAGGCTGGGGTCTAGGAACCCCAAAACCCCACTCCCTGGTTACACAAAGTAGTAGCAGCTCTATTCAAAACTAAAAAAAGGCTGCCAGAAGGGCTTCCAAGATCATATCCCAAAATAGCCTCAAAATTCACTCTTAGAACACATTGTCAGAGATTTAGCATTCCTTTCTCATCTTCGGTTCCCCCTCAAAATAAAAGAGTCTTTCTAAAAATTGTGTATCTTAAACATATAACATGGCCTAATCAATTGTAAGATCTAATCAGAACACATTCTAGAATAAGCTTTTAGGTGTGGAAAACCTTTTGAAATAGTTTTTATACGCTCTCAAGTTCTCATGGATTTTGATATAATAAACAGATGCATTATTATTTGACTACATGGCACTGACTTCCCAAACAAACCCACAGCATAAATCATGGGAGGAAAAATGAATAAAAACCAAACCAAATGGAACAAGTCTCATCCACAGAAGCTGAAGTCAATTTTTTTTTCCCCGAAAAAGGCAAAAGTGGATAGGAAATAAAATCCTTCCTGCTACTACTCACACATGGTTAAGTATGAAACACCCTCTAGTTTTGTATTATCCTCTGGTAGAAAAACAGTGAAGTACAGTGGGATTTCATCAAGTCTAGAAGTTACGGGTTCAAATTCCTACTGCATTGCTAACTTAGCCATTACTTTTGAGCAAATAATTTACACTGCTCTGAGCCTCAGCTGACTTATCTATATCATAATTAAGATTACCTCTCATGCAGAGTTGCTTTGAAGATCAAAAGAGATACTAGAAAGACTTAACAAATAAGATCACATAAGAAGGTAGCAGCCACATACAACCAACTCAAAAAGAATGTAAGAACAAAGCACAATAACAAACTTTAAGATTAAATAGCAGTTTGTTTTAAAAAAAACAAAACAGAATAAACATTTGTTGCATTATGATCCTACTTGTTTAAATACTTTTAAAAGGAATTAAATAACATCAAATTGACCTACTCCTCAATAGATCTACTGGGACTTGAAGAGCAAATTCCAGGATTATACCACAGTAAACTGTAGCCTTTGTCGACTAAATTCCATTAACTAGGTCTTGTCCCACTTTAAAGTTCAATAACAACTTGTGGTCACTATTAAGCAATCTAAGTTTTATTATATATTTTTTAAGGCAATGACTGAATTATGAACAGTAAAATTTTAGATAATAAACAGTATTCTTACAGAGTGGCAGGGGCACCTGGGTGGCTCAGTTGGTTGAGCGTCTTGATTTTGGCTCAAGTAATGTCATGAGCTCAGGGTCCTGAGATCTAGCCCCAGGTGGGGGCTGCACACTCAGCAGGGAGTCTGCTTGAGAGTCTAGGCTCTCCCTCAGCCCCTCCCCCCTTCTAAGAAAAAGAGAGAGGGGCAATTTGAATATGAGAAAAGTTGATCCAGTTAGTAACTTTCTATATATACTTCCAACATATATCTACAACAATTAGGTTTTTCCCCATTTAGAATATTCTCTGGCAGCACCTAGGTGGCACAATCAGTTAAGCACCTGACTCTTGGTTTCAGCTCAGATTGCAAGCTCAAGGTTGTGAGACCAAGTACTGCCTCTGGCTCCACGCAGCATGGAGTCTGCTTAAGACTCCCCCTGCTCTCTGCTACTCTCTCCTCACCATGCCTTCTCTCACCCTCTTACTTTCTCTAAAACAAACAAACAACAACAACAACAAATATATATATATATGTATATATATATATATACATATATATATATATTCTCTGAAACACAAAAATGCAATGTATTACTAACAATGTTAACTGTGGATCTTTTAGATCATCTCACCTAAGAGCCATCTGACCATACTTGAAAACACTATCAATTTTGTTATCACAATCAGTCTTACCAAACTGAAAGATGCCTCAATGATGTTTACTCCATGTCTACTCCAATCTCTCTTAACTACATCTACAAGCAGTTCTAAAATATTAACAAACAGAGGCTCCTTTTTGGGGATTACTGATATACAGCAAAAGCCAATTTTTCAATTGTAAACTACTTAAGGGCATCTGCAACTTCATCATCTACAGTAAGTGGGCATTCAAAAAAAATTTTATCGTTTTTTGAGTATTATGTCTCTAAAATTTTATCCATGAGCCATGTGATTTTTACTGCACAATTCTGGTTAACACAATGAATTTTAGAAACACATAGATCTCATTATAACAGAACTGACTGTATTTATTCTGGCTGGGATTAGAAACAGAGACAAAACTGTGCTCAATTTCCCCACTACACTACATCCTTACAAAATCAGGTCAGATAGAGGTGTGTACAGCATTTGATAAAAATGGGTGATGAATGTTTCTCTACAGCAGTGCTGCCCAACAGAAATGAGCTGCAAATATATTAAATTTTCTGCTAGTCACATTAAAAAGTAAATAGCTAAAATATTTAATCTATTCAAATAGCATCATTTCAACATGTAATATAGAAATTGTTAATATTTCATAATCTTTTTTCATCCAAAATCTTCAAAATCCAGTAATTTATACTTATAATGTTTCAATTTAAACTAGCCACACTTCAGCTGCTCAATAGCCACATGGGGCTAATAGCTACCATACAGGACAGTGAAACACAATCCTGTTATACTGTTACTCACAGATTATTAAAATCTGGTAGAGAAACTTAGAAGTATCACCTTTTTCCCCTCAAAAAATTCTATACAAACAGTAATGTTACAACATCTAAATCACTAATAACCGGAATGTGGGTGCTATTGTTTGTTCCCGTCACAAGATTATGTTTGAAAATAATGATTTGTAGCAATTTCAAAAAAAAAAACATAGTATGGACAGAAATTACTTAAAACAAGGCAACTATATGAAGAAATAAGGGTTAGTCCTTGAAGAATCATTTTAATTTTTTATAGTCCACACTACCCCCTAGTGGACAAAAGACATCACTTATTTCAACCCCTTTTCCTTTGCAAATGGCTCATAAATTATTTTACTCTAATTCACTAAATTTTTTTTAAAGTGTTTATCCTAAAGTCAGGTAAGAATAACAATTCAAGACATATCCTCCATCTTCTTCCTTTTCTCCCTCTACTGCCACACACATAAACCTCACAATGTCCTTATCTGAAAAGAAGGAAAATGGAAGAAGCTGTTTCAAACACTTCGGTACCAAGGACTAATAAATCTTGGGACACCTGGGTGGCTCAGCAGTTGAGCCTCTCTGCCTTTGGCTCAGGGCGTGATTCTGGAGTCCCGGCATCAAGTTCCACGTCGGGCTCCCCGCATGGAGCCTGCTTCTCCCTCTGCCTATGGCTCTGTCTCTCTCTGTATCTCTCATGAATAAATAAATGAAATCTTAAAAAAAAAAAAGGACTAATAAATCTTAAGATTTTAGACCAAGGTATCCCTTTAATGAAAAGCTTTATTTCCAGTTAGACTGACAAGTAGCAAGAAAGTACAGCTAACCCATGAACAACACAGGAGGTAGGAGCACCAACACCCTGCACAGTTGAAAATCCAAGCATAACTTTTGATCTCCCCAAAAACTTACTAATAGCCTACTGTTGACTGGAAGCCTTACCTATAAGGCAATTAACACATATTTTTTATTTGTATTATATACCGTATTCTTACAATAAAGTAAGTTAAAGAAAAGAACATGTTAAAAAAAATCATTAGGGAGAGAAAGTACATTTAATAGTACTGTACTGAATTTATCAAAAAACAACAACAAAAATCCACGTACAAGTGGACTCATGTGTAAGTGGATCCGTGCAGTTCAAAGGCGTGTTTTCTTAGGGTCAACTGTACTCTGTATTCCACTTTGAGTAATAACACCCAAGAGATGGAGTAGAATGACCTGGGCTAGAAATCTGTTTTTTTTTTCTCTCAACCCAAGACCAAATCAGTACTTCCATTAAGTTCAGTGAAAAGAAAAAGAAACTTGGAAGCCAGAACTTCTGAAAAGCTAAGTATATAGTCAATCAACTTGTTTCTCAGGTCTGAATTAGTCTGGAAGCATCTCCCCTATACTTCCACAGTTTCCTGGGCATTACCACCACTCTTCTTAATACAGCTAGGACAATAACTATTTGAAGATGCAAACTCCAGCTAGCATATAGTAGTGATCAAGGGCTAAACACATGCTTGTTCAAAGAATAAATGTATCCATGCTTAGGCACCACACAGAGCTGATATGAATTACTATACTTAACTGTGTTAGTGAGTAACTTCCACCCAGGAACAGCATTTAAAATTATTCCAATCACTGACAACAGACAAAAATCTGAAAATTGTACTAATAACAAAGTGTGCCACCAACAAGGAAAACCATTAGGCTGAATTCCTTGTCTACCACCCCCCCCGATTCTTCTGTTCCACGAAACACATCAGGTTGTACTATAGTCTGTGCCCCCAACCCCACACCCCACCCTACTCTTAAATTCCATAAGGGCAGGAACTCTGCAATTATCAAGCACTGCGCTCAGATATGCAGAGAATCAGTAAAAAATCAAAAAATAACTGTGCCAAACAGGGACTCTACATGTATTATTAACTCATTTAATCTTCATACCCATTTTACAAATGAGGGAAATGAGAAACTCAGAGTGACCACTTATATTATAACCAAAGCTAGCAAGTGGCAGAGCCAAGATTGAAATCCAGTAATTGGACTCTACTCAGTCTGGCTTCAAAGCCTGATTTCTTAATTTCAATGGTATCTACAAAGACAATGAACAATATGAACAGTACATCTCAAATGTTTGGCAGGACTGTAAATAGCACAAAAGTTAAGGAAGGTCTATTTTCAGTCCTTCATAATCATGAAGAAGTGCTTCATTAAAGAGGTAATTTAAGCCACAATATCACTTTTTTTCTCTTTTCGTCCTTTGGGACTGGCAATTGAAGAAGAATACAGTCTTAGCCACATAAATGAAGTAGAAAAAACTATGCTGTGCTTGACAGAAAAATTGGTATATGCCATTTTGACCTGGAATTACCTATTATATGGTAAGCTACTTTGTCTATCTCTGATATTACATGAAACCACTATGCTCTGAAATGCTGACTCTGAAATATGAATTTACTAACAATTGTTTATTTTGTACATGACATTGTCATATCAACTAATTCACAGGAAGAATAAAATACAGTACACCTTTGTCTCCTAAGAATTTATTTCACTGTGAGTATAAAATACACGTAAAAGCCAGTTTTTGAAAGATGCATTTTCGAATGGGGTATGTCAAGGTTTGTTTTGTTTTGTTTTGTTATGTCGAGGTTTTAAGGAAGGTACAGGTGTGATTAGGGATACTAATTACCAACAGGAATAGACTGGGAACACATGTCCTTGTTTATTCTAAAGACATTTTAAAAGTTTTCTGGAAAGATAACTTTACATCTCTATCTCTTTCCTGTTTTTTGAAAGATTTCTAAATATCGGTATCACAGTAAAGACAATGAAAAATACTCCATCATAAAACATTCATGAAATTCTTGATGGTAAAAATGTCCTTTGAACACCCAGCACTCTAATTAGTAGACTCATCATGAAAGTGAACATCTCCATTTTCTCCTTGGTTTCTGATTTCACAGACAATATAAACACTTCACTGCCTGGACTTTCTCTAGCACTAGCTCAAAAATTAAAAATATTCCTTTGATGATCTGAATAATGTAACCGTCCTTTTTTTTTCATCCTTCTGTCTTAATGAATTCTGTGACTTAGGAATGATGTCTTAGAACTCTGAATAAAGAGACAATCTAGGGACGCCCAAGTGGCTCAGTGGTTGAGCGCCTGCCTTCAGCCCAGGATCAAGTCCCACATCCAGCTCCCTGCTTGAAGCCTGCTTCTTTCTCTGCCTGTGTCCCTGCCTCTCTCTTTGTCTCTCATGAATAAATAAATAAAATCTTTTAAAAAGAGAGAGAGAGAGAGAGAGAGAGAGAGAGAGAGAGAATCTAGCTTATGGTAACACTTCATTGAGATTGCCTGCTGTTACAAGGTCCTTATAGTTACCATTAACAAATTCATCAAAAAGCTTTTTAAAAACTTGCATATTTTAGATTCTGGGAAATATATAATTTAGTAGGTGGGGGAGGAAAGGTCTTCTGTATTCATCTTGAATGAAAATAGGCAATTTTTTAAAATGCCTGTTTCTGTATAGTGAAAACTAAAATTATGAGTGATGCATTAGCAAAAAACACTGAACTTGTACTTAAAAAAAAAACAGCATTTAAGTTAGAATTAATCTAGACTGTAGGTTTCTTTCTTAAAATTTCAACTAGGTGAAGTTGATAATCCATTTTAAGGCCTTGATATGTGTAATTTCAGCCATCTGTCTACACATTTGGCTACTATTAAGCAGTAGTAAAATTTCCTCATTCATTCATATCTTCCCTCTCCTTACTGTAATGTTGGAATTTGGAGCTTAAGAATGTCAAGGTTTGAAGTAATTGTTAGAAAATAGAAAAAGTTATCTACAGTCAAACAGGATTATGCCTAGCAGCATAAGAAAAATGAGGTTCATAGTGGATGTCCGTCATTCCTTTAGACTACCTGACAGGCAGACAGCCTTGTTGGGGAATAATGCCTCCCTCAACAGAAGCTTTAGTCTTAGAAAATTTCCTAACTTTCTACTGAGTATGTGAGACCTAGGCTAAATCAAAACCTGTATGACATCAAAGCTAAAATACAGAAGATCCATTCTGGAGATAATACCAATAGTTACCTCCAGACTACCACGGAAGAGGTTCTAGTACAGCATCTAGTCTCCACCATGATGTGATTCAGAGCCTAATGTCTTTGGCACCCCTGAAGATTATGTGAGGTATCTAATAACTCAATAAATACTATTTCCACTTAAACTAGCCAAAGTTGACCTCCCCACTGCTTGCTAAAAATACAAAGGCTAAACTAGATAAAGAAGAAAGTGAAGAAAAAGTAAGAGTTAACAGACTAGGGGTTGGGGAGATGAAGAGGTTAAGAAGCTAAATATCTCTTTGGGATTAAATGAGGTCAAAGGAGAACATCAAAGTTGGCTAACCCCTTTATCAAAGAACTTCTATGTAGTTGAACAGTCTTTAAAGAGGAAATTAATTTCACATTAAGAGAACTAACTTCAGGGATCCCTGGGTGGCGCAGTGGTTTGGCGCCTGCCTTTGGCCTAGGGCGTGATCCTGGAGACCCGGGATCGAATCCCACATCAGGCTCCCGGTGCATGGAGCCTGCTTCTCCCTCTGTCTGTGTCTCTGCCTCTCTCTCTCTCTCTGTGACTATCATAAATAAATAAAAATTAAAAAAAAAAATTAAAAAAAAAAGAGAACTAACTTCAAATATATAGCCTGATATACCTACCAGGGAAAAAACTTGGAGCTAAAACATCTCTAATCCCAATTCTAACTGTATCAATTTGTTATACAACCATACACACTCACTTAACCTCCCTAACCTTAAAATTTAGTCCCTTGAAATATTTCAAAGGTTCTCTCTAGCACTGAATTGACTGAACATTTTATTATTGGAATGGGTTAAATCTTACTGTTATATGCTCCTTTCTACTAGAAGGTCCCTTTTTAAAATTCTTTTCTTAAAAAAAAAAAAATTTGAGATAGAGCAGAGGGGAGAGGGCAGAGGGAGAGAGGTCCCAAGTAGACTCCATCCATGCCTGACATGGGGCTGAATCTCAAGACCCCAAGATCACAACCTGAGTTGAAACCAAGAGTTGGGTGCTTAACCAACTGTGCCACCCAGGCACCTCTTTTAACCTTGTTATTACTGTTCACTCCCTGTTGAAGGGAAGAAGTATTATGGACTCTATCCCCAGCATCTACTCCAATGTTCAATATCTAAAGAAAAAAATTGTTGCTAATGGTACCTGTTTTCCCCAATTTTTTTCTACCTGCTCATTAAAGAAAAATATAATATCGACTTAAATAACATTTTATTATGTTTGTATTTATTCTGATAAAGACATCAGGTCTTAAAAGCAGTTTAATACTTTTACATTTTTTTATCTACTGTGCCAGTACACCCCACTCTCCTGGTTGTTTTACAGGTAAATTAATCAACATGTATTGCAAACTAAGTGGCATAAATAATCGTTTTTATTGGCCTACAAGCTAATGGCTACACTTGTACAACTACCATATATTACCTACTCAATCCTTGATTACTAGTTATTTCAGGTTTCAAATGTGGTAATCACAACAAAATTTACGTGCTAAATGCCTGAGGTTTCCACTCATAGGAAAGGCCTATGCTTGTATTAATAGGTAAGACGGATGAAAGCAGAGCAGCTGAAATTTCAGTGATGCAAACAAAAACAAGTTATAGTTGGTCCAGATTTGCATTCCCAATCCAATGTGTGCTACTGACACAAGTGTGTCCAAAATCCAAACCACAAGAAAAAATTATTTTTTCACACACTGCATACTAACTATGAGATAAATTAGGAAGCAATCAGATACTAGAGATACTGTTTCCCCCAAATAAGCATCCTTCAGCAAGGCTGCCATAATGCACCACTCCAAGAGGGGCCCATTCACATCACAGTCTGTATGAATGGCACCCCCTGAAATTGTGCAGTGCAAAATCCCAAGTACTTTGAATTAAAGAATAAAACTTCAGTTTAGCAGCTATACAAATCAACATCATTGTCAAACTCATGGAAAATTGATTATGTGGTAATTCTAAGGAAATCAAAACAGCAATTCCAATAAAATCAGAATATATTATTTACCTCACACATCTCATTTTCCTACCCACTGGTGCTAAATGGGCATTCACTGTGCTGTAAAAAAAAAATCCATGCCCCATAAAGGTTATTCATTTTGTGTTATTCATTTATTAACACATAACTGACGAACACAAGTGTACCCACACTGAGATGATGATATTCATTCTTTCCAGATTTATAGTGAGCCGGCATCCTTGCAAAATCATAAAACAGTAATAATATTATAAGTCTCAGTGTATTATGGTAGGCTCTCTTCTCTGCACTCTAACCCTCCCAACCACCTTAGAGCTAGATTAGTGTATTAAACAGATAAAAATGTAGAGATCAAATGGTCTGTACAAGCTAGTACTTGGCACAGCTACAAGTCAGGCCCAGAAAAATTTCCCCACATTCTGTGCTCCTCCACACACACAACCCACACAGCTCCCCATTCCCAAAATCCTTTTGCCCTTCTTCAAAATTAAGAAGTAGATCTAAGGCATTTAAGACACTGAACATTATTTTGCCCACAAAGCAGCATTTCTACCATTTTGAAAAGTCAACTGTTACTTGAGAGGTAAGCAAGTGACAATGCTACTGACTAAAAAAGCAGTATTGTTGGGCAGTAGGGGTGACCTTCTGCAGAAAGCTATCTCTTACACACTTTTCCCCCAATAACTGTCTGACTCCCCAGCTACATTAGTCCCTATAGGTCAAGGCCAGGGTGTAGGTTTGCAGCCTCAATACTGAGTACCACAAAGTGCCTCACATTCTACGCCAGCTGAATGAACGAACAGATCTAACTATACTCAAAGAAACCCCAGAGAGAAAAGAAAAATACTGAGAAGGTAAACGGGAATTTAAGAACTTCCAAAAAGCGTAGGCCCAGGGCTTGAAAGAGCCAGACAGTGGCTATAAATGGCGGGAATATGCAGAAAAAAATGATTTTTTAAAAGTTTTAAGCCCAATATTCATGAACTATTTCACACTTTTGCTCTAAAACTTTGCCCTTGCTATTTTCGTTACAAGTTGTTCACTTAAAGGGCCAACACTAAGCACCAGAGTATCTGGCTTTTGCCCCTGTAGTAGCTTCAATAATCTAATAATCATTTTTCTCAAGTTTAATAATGATCATTTGGTAATAAGAACTAGTTGAGATATTAAAGATTCAGTCTTCTACCTCACGGTTTTTGGAAGATTTTGAAATGAAATTGCTCAAGAAAACGAGATTAGAGATTTTAATATTTCACACAGTATCAATCTGGTTTGAAAGTTAAATAATCTTAAGAGATCCATAGAAGTATATAAATAACTTAGCAAATACTCTTCTGTGATTTCAGATGACTATTTTGTCTTGTGCCACTGACCCAGAGAAGAAAATGACCCAGACAACTCAGATTTTAATGTAACTGAAATAAGCACAAATTTACATACTAAGGCAGACATATGATAGAGGATCTATATACAATAGTCCTGGGTCACATTCACCCACTTCATGTGGGACAACCAGAGTCTCTGCAACAACATAATATGAATGCTGAACTTAGGGCTTGCTAGCAGTGTGAACTAATATATTATGTAAAACTGCACCTAAACAAAAATAACAAAATCTCAAACAAAAATTACAAAAGCTTACAAAATTATAAAATAACAGATTTAAATGGTCCAATAGTGTTTTTCTTGAGGAAAGCAATTAAGATGACTGAGAGGTGGGAGACACTTCAGCTGAGTATCCTTTTGTTGAATTTTGTGACATGTCCAAGTATTACTAAAATTTATTTATTTTAAATAAAATCACTCAAGGAAATTGAATAAGCATTTTAAGTAACCATATTTTGAAAGTGACAAAGTCTCATTACCAAGACAACCCTTAAAACTCAGGACAGGGATGCCTGGGTGGCTCAGCAGTTGAGCATCTGCCTTTGGCTCAGGGCGTGATCCTGGAGTCCTGAGATGGAGCCCACATTGGGCTCCCTGCGTGGAGCCCGCTTCTCCCTCTGCCTGTGTCTCTGCCTCTCTCTGTCTTTCATGAATAAATAAAATCTTCAAAAAAAAAAAAAAACTCAGAATAGACAAAGATTTAAGAAAATGCTATTTATATTTACTGTTATGGAGAAAACTGGCTCTCATATACATGGCTGGTGGGATTAGAAGCTAACCTAACCTTTAAAATTTCGTGTCTTGGGATTTATTCCAAGGAAAAACTGTGAATGTGTTCAAAACCACAGCTCTGGAAATAATGATCACACCAAAGCTGATGGGAAAAAGATGTTGTAAAGGTAGTATGTAACACCAAAGAAAAATATCCTTCTACGTAAGTGAAAACACACACTTCAAAACAGTACAATCTCTTGGTTAAGTGTTGTGCTGGGGTGGAATGTTCCAAATCTTAACGAGATGGTGGTTTCATAGCTGTTGTGAAAACGTAAATGGTATACTTAAAATGGATGCATTACTTATATGTAAATTACACCTTAATAAAGTTTATTTAAAAGGGAAAAAAAGTGTAGTGTAGGTCTTGAGCTTACTGAGGGCAGGAAGTGGGTCTTAATTTGGGTAGACAGGGCTCCTATTCACCTGAGCATTTGTTGAGATTTAGAGGCAAGAGCTACACTGACCAGGCATTTGAGAATTTGAGCAGTGGAGCAGTGCAGGAGGAAAGAACCTAGAGGAAAAACACCAAGAGCCAATGAGATGGCTTATGACCACTGGCTGCTAAACTCTCAACTCACCAATAAAAATCAGTCAACTTGAAGAACACTTGCAAATACATAGTGCACTCTTTACAGAAACTGTTGAAAGGGCTGAACTGTGTGTTTGGGTTATAAAGCATATACAATCTCAGAACCACAGACAAAAGAAAACCTCAAGACCTTGAAAAATGGCCAAACCTTGGGCAGGACACTGATTAGAAAGCTAGATAAATTTAGTCAGAATTCCAAGGTGTAGGGATGACACCCAAATTAATCCTTAAAACTAACCTGGATGTTCACACATGTTGTTTCATTTAAGCCTCAAAACCACCTCCAGAAACGTACACAAGTGGCAGAATGTGGGCTAGAAAGAAGCACACTGCAGTCAAGGGCTCTTTTATTTTTTTTTTCTTTTTTTTAATTTTTATTTATTTATGATAGTCACAGAGAGAGAGAGAGAGAGAGGCAGAGATACAGGCAGAGGGAGAAGCAGGCTCCATGCACCGGGAGCCTGACGTGGGATTCGATCCCGGGTCTCCAGGATCGCGCCCTGGGCCAAAGGCAGGCGCCAAACCGCTGCGCCACCCAGGGATCCCCAAGGGCTCTTTTATACTTCACAGCTGGAACTTGGGATTGATACTGCTTTCCATCTTATACATTCACATCAGGTGAATGACAGAGTTACAACTACAAGTAGCGTATCTGAGCTAAAAACAGAAAATGTTTCTTAATTTGTTCCAACAGTATACAAAGAAGTGTCCTCAGAGCTGATGCAGTCACTCAGGATGGGGCAAGGGTACACTCCTGAGGTACCATTTGCCTGTTTGTCTCCTCCGGTATTTCCTCTCCCTACTTTTTTTCTCTAACATCCTAGCTTGAACGCATACAATTCTGGTCTGTCCTGAGATCTGAGGGTTGGTCCAAAAAAAGAGGGGGAAAGATTCAACTGATGTGGAACAAAGGCATTTCTCAATGGCATACATTGCTTACTTAAAAAAAAAAAAAAAAAATCTGACCAACTGCGTATGTGGGAGGGGAGTTGCAGCAGGGGCCCCCTTACCCTAAGCTTAATCAAAACAAAAACATTTTTTAAAAAATCTCAAAATCCCTAATCCAAGCCAAATACTGTCTTATCTCTAGGAGTTTCTGCTCTTCCTTGTCCATCTTCAGCTGGCCCAGAAGGTCAGGCAGCTTTCTAGCTAAAACCTCTACACTGGGAAATTTCTGTGTCAGACATAAAGTAACTGTCTCTCACCTATCCTACACTTTGTGATTCTGGAGGTGGGATTCTGCAAACCACATCTGAGCTTTGCCAGGGACTCAGTAATTAAACTGCAGATGAGAGGTGCTAAAGGGGAACTAAAAGAGAAAACTTGCCTCTTCCAGGTTTCTCGTCTGTCTGGGGTGCCTGTGAGAGCCCCCATCCAACCTCCTTGCAGCACATTTCATTCAATTTGCAGTTCAGCCCACACTGAGAGGACCAGTGTAATCCTCATGTCCCTCGGGAGGGTGGGACCCTCTCCGGAGGTCTACATCCCAGCTGGGGTTCTGCATCCCAAATTCCTCAATTTTAATAATTTCAATCTTTTCTCTGTCTTCTTCCCAAACTTGGAAGGGGTAGCTGCTTCCTATTCTACCTCCACAATACTTTAAAGCTCACTTCACCCTTTCAGCACCCAAGTTAACAACTTTATGTACGTGACAGCTCCCACATGTTCACAGAACTGCCACAGTAAGGATAAGCCCAGCTGCAGGCACACCACCTAGGACTACCCCAACCCTCCTTGCCCTCCACTCTGCAAAGGACAAAAGGACAGTTGGGAAGTAGAAGGGCAGTTATGCCAGTTAAGGAAATGCCAGAGGGTTGGCAAGCACCTCAGGTCCCTAGATCTGGGAACCCAGCCACTTGAACAGTGCCATAACTAAAATTAAATAATCAAAATCTGGATTCAAAGAGTGTTTTACTCAAAAACACTAATTCAAAAAAATATAGGCATCCCTATATTTACTGCAGCATTTATACAACAGCCAAGATATGAAAGAAGCCCAAGTATCCATCAATAGATGAATGGACAAAGAAGATGCAGTGTGTGTTTGTGTATATATGTCATGGAATATTACTAGGCTACAAAAAAGGATGAGATCTTGCCATTTGAGACAACATGGGTGGACCTAGAGGGTATAATGTTAAGTGAAGTAAGTCAGACCGAGAAAAACAAATACCATATAATTTCACTCATGTGAAATTAAAAAACAAACAAACAAACAAAAAGCAGAAACAGACAGATAATACAGAGAATACAGAGAATAAACTGCTGGTTGCCAGAAGGGATGAGCAAAATGGGTAAAGAGGAATGAGAGATACAGGCCTCCACTTAAATAAGTCATGGGAATAAAGGTACAGCATAGAAATATAGTCAATGGTACTATAATAGCAATGTCTGGTTACAGATGCTAGCTCTACCTACACTTGTGAGCACAGCATAAGGCATAAACTTGGCCAATTCAACTATGCTGTGACACCTGAGACTACTGTTACTCTGTTTGTCAATATACTTCAATTTTTTTAAAAAGTGGTTTTACTGATATCAGTATTTAAGTTTCATAGACATTAGGACCAATACTATACCAACTAAGATCTACCCTTCTTCACTTTTCAAAGTAGCAGACTACAGCTAGATGCTCTCCAGAGAACCATCTGATAATATACTCAAAGTAAGCCAGACCCAAGTGTGAATGACCCAAACAGAATTTCATAATCTGGAAAGATTTCTGAGACTTCCAAATACCATACAACCAACTTCTCCCCAACCACACTTCTCCAGTAGTTCTGACAGAAGACTTAGGGTCCAGCAATTTTGCACACAGCTTACATAATACTTTGAGGCAACACTTTCACATATATGGGAGTCAAATGAATCTAAAGAAAAAGGTAACCTACAGAAAACAAGATTAAGGAAAGGGACAATCCCTGCAATCTCCTTGCCAGAGGATATAAATATCCCTTCCCCATCTCTCTCACTTCCATCATAAAGCTTTTTCAATAGTGATAAGAACAAGACTCTTAATATTGAAGGAATTGGGCAACATTTCTGTACTTTGCAATCAATCACATTTTTTCAAGATACTTGTTTTCCAACAGAAGCTATGACTTTGTGATATAAAACAGTATGAAACATCCACAACTTTATAATTTTTTTATTTTTTAAAAAGATTTCTTTATTAATGAGAGAGAGAAGAGAGAGAGAGAGAGGCATGGAGGGGCAGAGGGAGAGGAATAGAAAAACTTTGACGGCTCAGCACAGAAACAATGTGGGGCTCAATCTCATGACCCCGAAATCATGACCTGAGCTGAAACCAAGAGTCAGACACTTAACAGACTGCACCACCCAGATACCCACAATTTTATAACTTTAAAGTGAATCTTTGGACTTGGAATGCAACTTGTTTGGGTCTTAAAAATACAATTTTCTTTCTTCCTTTTTCTTAAATGTTATTATGTTTCTACCCTCTTCCTCCGCTCCTGCTCCAGCCATACATTTGCTTTCTTTTTACTAAAACAAAATATTTAAATTAAATCATTTTCTGACTACATATGCCAGCTAATGGCAAAATGAAGTGGCTGATATATACCAATCAGAAAGAATTAAGTATTTTTTTCAGTCTGCCATAAACAACAGAGGGAACTATCTATATCGAGCATAAAGAACAAAGGAGATATTAAACATACTAATACTTGTAATTTTAATAAATTAACATCATAAATCATAACCAAAATTGGCTTGATGATTCAACTCAAGAAATAAAGGAGCACTTTGGAGTAAAGAATATTAAACCTGCTATAACTTGATTACTTGTAAATGGGAATATATGCTAATTTTACCTGAATTTTTCATTGACAGCAGGCCTAAATAGATGCATTTTTTTTTAATACACACCTGTGGGGCATAGGAAACAAAAGCCTGCTCACCAACTAGGACTGGGTTCTTGGTTGTCAAGCCCAGCTGCATCCTACTACAGGAAAATCTGCTTAAAGTAATCCCTACCATGATGGGGGGCAGCAATGGAATTCTCCAACACCTTTGTTTTACAGCCCTGTCACAGCTAATCCATTATCAATGAAGCAGTAGAAAATATAAAAGCTAGTATTTATGTATGTGAACCATCAGAGCAAGGGTCTATAGACTTTTTAAAAAGTATATATGGTGCTCAAAACTTTGACCCAGGCAGTGCCAAATATTTTTTTTCCAGTGGTTTTACAAAGAGCAAATTAAAAAATAAGGAAATCAGCTTTAAAAAATAAGGAAATCCTGCCATTTGCGACAAGGAAATTTTGCTAAGTAAGCCAAACACAGACAAATATGCATGATGATCTCACTTATGTGTGGAATCCTTAAAAACAAACAAAAAATAGTGGTTACCATAGGGGTTGAAAGGTGGAGGTAAAGGGACGATACTCATCAAAAAGTAAAATCTTTCAGTTATAAGATAAATAAGTGCTGTAGACCTAATGTATCACATGTGATAGTTAATAATGCATTGCAACAAAAAAGAACAATGGGAAGTAACACAAGTTTGTGGTAATCATTTCAAAAGGCATACACATCAAAATATCATGTTGTACACCCTAAATATGTTTGTATTTGCCAAAAAAAAATTTAAGCTTCTTTTTCACTATAATTAATGATTCAACAATAGAACCAACATTTGTTTCCCAGAGTGCCTTAACAAGATCCCAGAAAATAAAGCAAATGACCTAAATTTTATCCCTGATTTTCTTTTCACGGAACCTGTAAAGATAACAATACAGTATTTTTAATTTTAAGCCACAACCTACTTGGTTTTTTTATTATTATTATTATTCATCAGAGACACAGGCAGAAGGAGAAGCAGGCCCCATGCAGGGAGTCGGACGCAGGACTCGATCCTGGGTCTCTAGGATCACGCCCTGAGCCAAAGGTGGCGCCAAACCGCTGAGCCACTCAGGCTGCCCCACAACCTACTTGTTATTAAGAACATAAAACAAGATTAACTCTCAAGATTTTCCCAGGAGAGTAAAGGAAACAAACCCAACCAATACAGAATACTGGGCAGTCACATTTGATGAGGGATGCTTCCCTGCAAACATGGCATAAATCAGAAGTTGGAAAATACACCATTTTGGCTAGTAAACAGTATCCCTATCAGAAGTAATATGAACAAGGGGAGACAGGAAGATGCCAATGAAATAAGATAAAAAGGCCAGCTTAAAAGCCAAGTTAAAAAGTTTGAACTTTAGGGACGCCTGGGTGGCTCAGCGGTCAAGCGTCTGCCATCGGCTCAGGATGTGATCCCAGAGTTCTGGGATAGAGTCCCACATCAGGCTCTTGCAGGGCAGCCTGCTTCTCCTCCCTCTGCCTATGTCTCTGCCTCTGTGTCTCTCATGAATGAATAAATAAATAAAATCTTTAAAAAAAAAAGTTTGAACTTTACCCTATATACAATGGAAAGCCATGTGATCACATCAATGTTTAATAATTGTGATGGCGTGGAAAACAGAGAGAGGAGATGGGTGGGCAAAAAGTGAAGACAGAGAGATGAGTTCTGAGATTACTGCAAAGACAATCAGGAGAGGATGAGTAAGGGCTCACATACAAAGACAAGTGGAATCAATGGGGGGGAGCAACTTACTAGCAAACTGAATGTGGAAGAGAAGCAAGAGGAGGGAAGAGGAGGAGTAAGTCTCAGGCAACTGGGTTAATGTTGATATAATAAGAAGAAATACTAAAAGTGCTGACACACATGAGAGGAGATGGCAAAATGAATACATCCCATTGTAAAAAAAATTTTTTTTAAATATCTGCAAGATATCTAAGTGGAGATAAAAAGTAGGCATTTGGAGATCTGAAACTCAACACTAGATTTTGGAAAGCACTGATCAATGTGGACTGAAGCCAGGTAAGTAAATAAATCTCCAGAATACGTAATGAAAAGGTCCAAGGTGCACATAAACATGTAATATCTTTAAAACTATCAAAGCTGATAGGATACAGGTCTGCATATTAGTTATAATGGAAAACTATACATTTATTTCAGAATACTGCTAACTACTCAGCGTTTATGCTTTTGAGGGGGTCGGCGCGGGGGGGGGGGGGGGGGGCGGGGGGGGTTGTTGCCTAAGGGCCAGTTTAAAAGCCAAAAGAGAAAGTCAGTTCTGGGATTATATCAATCATGGCTTTTCCTCACTGTTTTAAATTTTGCCCAAAGGAATCATATAATTAAGTTTTAAAATAGGAATTAGAGGGGCACCTGGATGGCTCAGTCAGTTAAGCACCTGTTTTCGCTTGGGTCTTGATGCCATAGTCCTGGGATCAAGCCCTACACTGGGCTCCCTGCTTGGCAGGGAACTTGCTTCTCCCTCTGCCTGCTGCTCCCCCTGCCTGTGCTCTCTCCCTCAAATAAATAAACTCTTTAAAAAAATATTTTTAACATGGAAATTTGAAATAATTGAGGCCCAGGGAAAGTAAATGATTTGGCCAAAGTCACAAAGTTTCTTAGTCCTTGAGAGAAGAATAAAAGTTAGTGCAGATCCTTAAACCATTATTCACCAGCATTTGCTTAATTTTCTCAGTGTTCAGCAATGAAGTCTAATCTTCAAAGATAAAGATTTACTACCACAGACTAATTTTTAAAAAAATAATGGCTCACAAGGTTTAAGAATATTTCTTAAATGTTCTAAAGCAATGCAGGTTTCAAACGTGACTAGTTTTGGACAACTGATTATCTAATAAACTACAGCTTGTTTCATTCACCATTGTCATTTCTTAAAAGTTATTTACTCAGAAAACTTCAGCTAAAAACTTTAAAAGGGAATAAAGTATTAATACATGCTATAACGTGAACCTTGGAAGACATGCTAATTGAAAGAAGCCAGATACAAAAAGCCCTGTATTATGATTCCATTTACATGAAAAGTCCAAAATAGACAAAACCAGAGAGACAGAAAGTTAAGTTCTCAGGGGTTGAGGAACTTGGGGGGTACAGCAGTGCTAATGGGCATAGGGTTTCTTTTCGGGGTGATAAAAGTTCTGAAATTAGTAGTAATGGTTATACAACTTTATGAATAATCAAAACCACTGAATTGTACTTGTTAAATGGATGAATTTTGTGGTGTAGGAGTTATATTTCAAAAAAATAAATGAAGGACTTATGTTTTCCTTCATATTCAGTTAAGATTTTAGCTATTTTATCTATGAATTAAAGACAGAAATAGCAAAGAAAACGAAGGGGGGACACATGGGTGGCTCATCAGTTGAGCAACTGCCTTTGGGTCAGGGTGTGATCCTGGGGTCCCTAGATGGAGTCCCACATCAGGCTCCCTGCATGGAGCCTGCTGCCTTCTCTGCCTGTGTCTCTGCTTCTCTCTCTGTCTCATAAATAAATAAAATCTTAAAAAAAAAAGAAAATGAAGGGAAAAAATCATCCATATTACTTGATTATAGTGTATAACACACTTGGTATATTTATTGAATTTTTATAATGAAGACACATTCATAAACTACACTTCTGAAGAAGAAAAGTTTTTCAAATTAAGACTGCATTTAAAGTGTCTGTGGTCCAAGCAAAGAAGTGCTGACTCATGTTACAGCTATAGCACTGCTCAAATATCTCTTCCTGGAGTTTGATGTGTCTAACCTGGAATGATATTCTACCCCCCACCTCACTTTTCTACTTAGCCTTCAAAATTCAGCTCAAGAGTCATCCCTCTAAAAATCTACCTTAAAACAATCTTGATGGTTTCCCCACCCTGGACTGTCATGTGTTGGTATTCCCATTGACACCTTTGCTTTCTACATATGAGAAGGTTACGGCTATGTGATTTTACTTGTATCTCCCACATTCTAACCATCTTTGCATTGAAGCTGAGCATACAAGGCCACTGTTTCTGCAAGATGCACATAAAAATCATCTGGAGGCAGCCTGGGTGGCTCAGCAGTTTAGCGCTGCCTTCAGCTCAGGGCGTGATCCTGGAGACCCAGGATCGAGTCCCGCGTCAAGCTCCTTGTATGGAGCCTGCTTCTCCCTCTGCCTGTGCCTCTGCCATTCTCTCTATCTCTCTCTATGAATAAATAAAATTTTTTTAAAAAATCATCTGGAGATCTTAAAATATAATTTTAAAAAATCTGGGCTGTTGTATGTCAAATTTATATGAATACCCCAGATAATTCTGACATATAACATGAACTAAGCACTCAGATTATAGGGACACCTAGGTGGCTCAGTGGTTGAGCCTCTGCCTTTGGGGCAGGGCTAGATCCCAGAGTCCTGGGATCCAGTCCCACATCGGGCTCCCTGCAGGGAGCCTGCTTCTCCCTCTGCCTGTGTCTCTGCCTCTCTGTGTCTCTCATGAATAAATAAGTAAAATCTTAAAAAAAAAAAAAAGCACTCAGATTATAAACAAGTGTTCACAGAAAATGCTAATTCCTACCACCCAATACACCAGTCCCAATTAAACTGGGAGAAGATTCTGCTAGGAAATAGTCAAGATTTGGCCAAGTATTCACTGATCTCTAACTACATCAGTGGCAGGAACCTGAATGGAGATTGCAGCACATTCAGTTTAACCCTTTCCTGAAGGGCATCAATAAAGACAGGGTGCACAGAGTACTTTATTTGAAAAAATGTTACTTAATGGGAATAGCTCTTTTATAGCTAAGGGTAAGAAACTCTAAGCTTTATAGCTGCAAATCAGTGCCTCCAACTGTGAAAAATGACTTCTCTAAAAAGCCAAAGTAAGAATGATAGTATGTGCAGGTTTGTAGGGACTCATTGAAACAGCACTTATCCTCTCCAAATGGGAGGGAGGAAATTAAGTCATGTACAAACACCGTCCCTGGGTTTAAAACACAAAATCCAATTTAATTTATAAATGACTGTAAGATAATTTTAATCTATTTTTAGGCTTAAAAATCTTTGTTTAAAATTAACATTAGAGAGATTATACTCTGTTGCAGCAATACCTCAAACATATTCTGCTGGTAAGAAACAGCAGGAAAGAAAGGAATAGCTGCTCCTTAGTTTCTTCTCACCTGAACGCCAAACTTCCCCAAATCAAAGGATCCAGTAGGGCCAGAGAGGAATATACCACTCCAGGGACACCTGGATGGCTCAGCAGTTGAGATTCTGGCTCCCGCTCAGGGCGTGATCCCCAGGACCCTGGGATCAAGTCCCACACCGGGCTCCCTGCAGGAAACCTGCTTCTCCCTCTGCCTATGTCTCTGCCTCCCTGTGTCTCTCATGAATAAATAAACAAAATCTTTTAAAAAAAGGAATATACTATTCCAGATCAAAGTCATTCCATCTTAAATGAAACTATTACTAAATGGATGGAGACTCACTTGTACAAAAGTCTCTAATTAAACTACAATAAGAAGACTTCTGATGGAAATCAAGAAAGCTAAGCACTTAGATTCTGCAATGAACATGTCTTTCCACGTCAATTTGCCCAAATGATAAAACATAAAATTACAAACGCTGACAGTTATTATCTATCTATAAGCTCTGGCACATTCCATCCCACATGAACTCCTAGGTTCACTCATCTCACAGCTCCACCAACCACTTAACCCTCTGTGCAGGTTTCCGTATCTGTAATGCAGGGCTAATACTAATATGCAGAGCATAGGACTGCTGTTAGAATTAAATAAATTAATGTATGTAACATGCTTAGAACACTGCCTAGCACCTAGTAAATGCTCAATAAGAGATGTCTTCCTTACGTAATAAAAACTGTATGACGCATCTCACTTCAGGAACAGTTGTCACACCGCACTGGTGAATGATTAATACACTAAGTCTGAATTTAACAACTCAAAATTCAACAATGCTTTCTTTGCCCAACAGTTTTTGATTCCAACTCTCCAAACTTAGTAATACTTCTTGATGGGACCTTAATAATCATGTAAGACACCACCCATCACACACATACTGGATTCCTGAAATATGCTTTACTTTTGTGCACTCTTTGTCTCTCCTTTTCTCCTTCCAGCTTTCCTATCTGCTATTCTATCCACCCAAAACTCATTTTCCCTCCTTCAACTTTAAAATCATTCCCTCAAAAAAAAAAAAAAAAATCATTCCCTCATCCTTACCTTCCTTCATCCTCAGAACACAGTAAATCTCTCATGTGTATCTTCTCTCATAATATAGCTCACTTTAATTTCTTGTTTCATGATTGAATTTTCCATTACATATGGATATGTCTTTCTTGTTCACCTGGCTTAGTCCTAAATACATATTATGCATCAAATAAATGTCCACTTAACTGAATTGAAACATGTCTTAAAAATAGATTTTAAAAAAGAAAGGATAATAAAAAGGCAGGGAAATCGCAATTTCATAGTAGAATGAAATTTGGCGTTGGGCTCTTACTAGTAAAGTCACTTTTGTCCCTGCTCTATAGTAAGAGGAGAGAGGGATGGTAATCCCAATTGTCCTTAAGGGTCATAAGAACACAGAGACCTTATGGGAATAACATTTTCCTTAGCATAAATTGTTTTAAAATCTAAAGTTGTAAAGAAATAATGGCACCCATAGTCTCAAGACACAAAGACAACATCTGTTATGCCTCTTTCTAGTATTTTCCTGATAACAATGCCATCACTAGACTGTATCACTAGACTGTAAAGACTTTGAAAATAAAAACAGATTTGCCCAAAACAGACCAAATTACTGATCGAGGCATAATGAAAACCAAAGGAGTTTGAAAATCTGAACAGATTAGCCAAAAAGCAAAATATGTCAATATCAGATTCTGAAACCAAGGTCTAAAAGCACTTTGGGGGCACCCGTCTGGTAGAGCACCTGACTTTTGATCTCAGGTTCATGAGTTCGAGACCCACACTGGGCATAAAGATTACTTATCAATAAGTAAATAAAATACAAGCACTTTAAATTATAACTGCATCCTAATCATTCAGAAACATCTGAGTTACAGACCAAGTCAGAATAATAAAAATTTTGATTTCTAAGTATCCTTAGGGGATTTTAGAATGGCTACAACCAGAATTTTAAAAATATACAATACCCCAAAAAGTGTGATATAGCTCTTGAAAGAATGGATAATAAAGAAGTCTTTCTGTTTATTCACTGCGGGCTCTTTACCACTCATCCAGCTCTTCCAATCACACAATAGTGGTTTTTGCCACCAGAGATGCTAGGGCCAGTTCTCAAACTATGGTGATCCTACATATTATCTAATCTACAAATTAAAGATAACTAACATTTCAAAAACAAAAACATCCCACTTACGAGGCATTTTTATAAGTTGCTAAGATTTCAGGTGAAGTTAACTGATGCCCTATTATTTCATCTCTTTATATATCAATGCTGATGTCTTTCATATATACTTGCAAAGAAAATTTCAACTGAATGATTAAATACCAGTCCAACATATTTCATACAAAAAAAGGAGTATTTCCTGATTTAAAATTATTACATATATTATGCCTTTCAGATCTATTTTGTTTTTATAAAGTAAAATTATATAATAATTAGGCACCTACATCAAACTGATTACTATACTTGCAATGCCCAGAGCCCCTAGAAGATGCTACCCTCATTCCCTTGTTTCTGGTATTTATTTCTGTAGTGCATAGATATCTATAACTCACAGTAACAGATTTAAATGTATGTTCACAATCCATACTACCTGACTCTGTAGCACAACTTATTTTCTTCTCAAAATCATTTACACACAAACCATCCTATAGAGTTTAGGGGAAAAAGCAAAGTTACCGACTTGTAGCAGAATCCTAGTCATCCAACTACTTTGGCCTACAGACTCATCAGAAAAAGAAAAAGATGGGCATTCTCTAATGTGTAAAACACTATGGCTGTAAGTGGTCACAGTATGAAAAAACTTAGAACTTCTGCAAAGCAAATGCATAGTATTTCTGATGCCATAATTAATTAGGATGGTAGATAGGAAATGTTTGGTAAATTGACAAAACTCAATTTCTTTTTTTTTTTTTAAAGATTTATTTATTTATTTATGATAGACACAGAGAGAGAGAGAGAGAGAGAGAGAGAGAGAGGCAGAGACACAGGCAGAGGGAGAAGCAGGCTCCATGCTAGGAGCCCGACGCGGGACCCGATCCCGGGACTCCAGGATCACGCCCTGGGCCAAAGGCAGGCGCCAAACTGCTGAGCCACCCAGGGATCCCCAAAACCCAATTTCTATTGTGATACTTGATCAACCAGTACCAATGAAAGTACTTAACAAAAAGAAGCTTAAAAAGTTAACATTCAACTGCTATTTTTAATTTACTTTCAATTATGCCCACATTTCATAATCAAAACATTAGGCAGTAAATTAAACAGTATCCTTATAGCCTGAAAATCTAATCACTACCAAAAGCAGTCTAGGGATTCTCAACTTAGAATCCATGGAGACCAAGAGCATTCAACAAACAAGCTTGTCAAGAACCTGAATCCCAGAAGTCATATGTAAAAAAATGCAGTTTATTATCCTAGAATGGTCAGAAAATTCTTTTAAAGACTGATTTACTTATTTGATAGAGAGACCGCGGGGGGGCAGGGAGGGGTGTGTGTGTGCAGAGGGGCAGAATCTCAAGCTGGCTCCCACTGAGTGTGGAGCTGGAAGCAGAGCTCAACCCCAGAACCCTGGGATCACGACCTGAGCCAAACCAAGACTTGGATGCTTAACTAACTGAGCCACTTGGGTACCCCAGAAAATTCTTAAATTGGGACAACCAAAAAAACCAAGAACCATACTATTTCTGGTCAAGTTTTTACTATAAGGGTTTATCAGTTTCCTTAGTATGTTTTAATTACATATAACAAGTCTATCCTAATCATTTAAGACTTTCATGCCTTTTTAAATGGGAAAAAAAATTACCAGTCAGACTTTCAAGGCTTAAAAATAGGGCCAGTTATCTGAATCATTTTCTTACTAAAAACTACCTTATGTACTACCTTCAATCAAATGAATGGCTTTTAAATAGTGATAAGACAAAAGTGATATCTGTATTTTTAAAAATCAAAACTATTAAAATAAAAGAGTATGTAGGAATCAAGTCTCAATTCAGAGTCAGACCATATAGAGCTTTTAAGAATCTGAAATAAACCTCACCAAAGAGAAGGGTAAATTCTAGGAAAGACTGGTGAAAATCTAGTATCAGCAGGTTGGTTTGCCAGGTTTTAATCAAATATGTCAACTCCGGGCAGCCCAAGTGGCTCAGCGGTTTGGCGCCGCCTTCGGCCCATGGCCTGATTCTGGAGACCCGAGATCGAGTCCCACGTTGGGCTCCCAGCATGGAGCCTGCTTCTTCCTCTGTCTGTGTCTCTGCCTCTCTCTCTCTGTGTCTCTCTCATGAATAAATAAAACCTTAAAAAAAAATTTTTGAGAAGACAAAAGAACATCACTCAGTTAATGTAACATGTAAACTGTAAATCTGAAATAAATTATTGACTAAGGCCACAACTACAGATCTCATTTATCTGCTCCCAAAATAACGCTAACTCTTTATAATAAACATATTAGGGAGGACCTCTTATTTTAGTTATTTTTTAACCTATATGATTTTAAGCTTTAATTGCTCAGTCACTTTTAGAGACTTAAAGAGCTCTGGCCCAAAAGAGAGGAAAAAAGCAAATTCTAAAAATTCTAGTAAATCACAGAACTGCCAAGATTCAGTATAATTCACACGTTTTCAAAATACCACTAACTATAGGACTATTCATCACAGCATTGTTTGTATAGGAAATTTTGGAGACAATCTGAAAGTCAGCAATAGGCAATTGGTTAAAATATGGTCTAACCACATGGTTCCACAAAGAATCCCTTTAAAAAAGGAGTCACCTCAAAGATATATTGGTTGGGAGAGAGAGATTACCGTATGTGTACCAGGAGGAGGGGAACAGGCCAAATATATACATACTAATAAGTCTCTCTGGTCTTTCTGGAAGAAAATACAATTAAAAAAAAAATGGCATCTGGGCAGGGAACTGGAATGATGAAGGACAGATGAGAGAGTCTTAACTTTCTCTATGTACATGTCAGAACCTTTCAAATGCTGTGCTCCATGTATTTCCTATTAGACAAAATAAAAAATTGGAATTTTTAACAAATCAGAGATTAATTCAGCTCAGACACTGGTTTAGATGGAATCTACTAAGCAATAACAAATTATGATATAAAATAACTCTCCTAGGGACACCTAGGTGGCTCAGCAATTAAGCGTCTGCCTTTGGTTCAGGGCGTGATCCCATGGTCCAGGGATCGAGTCCCACCATCAGGCTTCCTGCATGGAGTCTGCTTCTCCCTCTGCCTCTGCCCCTGCCTCTCTCTCTCTGTCTCTCATGAATAAATAAATAATAATAAAAATAAAATATCTCTCCTAAAACTTTCTTCCAGAGACTGAAGCACATTCATTCATTTAATCAGTATTTCAGTGCCTACTACATCCTCTAGGTATTAGAGCAATGCCCAAGTCATCTAAGAATCTCTGCCTTCATGAAGCTTTAGTAGGAGCAGAGATAACAGTAAATAATAGAACTTCAAGTGGTAAGTGCTCTAAGGAGAAGAGGAAATGTGGGAATAAAGAGGAATTATATGGGTGGAGGAGAGGAAAACTGTTTTGGGATAGTTAAGATAGACTTTTTTAAGGGTGATGTGAGCCAAGAACTGAACATATACCAAAACAAGCAATGTAGTAAACAGAGGGAAAGCCCTGTGACTGGAACAAACTTAGCTTCTTATTGTTCAGGGTAGAACAAACCAAGAGTGTGGCTGCGGTAGTGACTCAAGAAGAGTCATGCAAATGACCTTAGTGATAAGCAGATGAAAAGAAGGCCTTATTCTATGTGTGATGGAGAACCTTTGTAGAGCTCCAAGGGGAGTGACACACCCATCCGTATTTTAAAAAGTAGCACTAGCTGCTGCTTATGAAGCTAACAGTAGGCTAGGCAACAAATGATGAACTGAACAGTGGTTTCAGAGATGGGTAAATGTAGCTGATTAAGGACTTATTTTAAAAGTGATGCCCTGGGGGCACCCGGGGGGCTCAGCAGTTTAGCACGGCCTTCCTCCCAGGGCATGATTGGCCTTCGTCCCAGGGCATGATCATGGAGACCACGTCCCATCAGGCTCCCTGCACGGAAGTCTGCTTCTCCCTCTGCCTGTGTCTCTGCCTCTCTCTGTGTCTCTCATGAATAAGTAATTTTTTTAAAAAAATGAATAAATAAAAATCTTTAAAAAAAGTGATGCCTTAGAGAATTTGCTAGTAGATTATGTATGGGAATCTGAGTGGGACAGTAAATAGGTGAATAGTAATTCAAAAAAAATCTTACATTTGTATATTTAGTTATCAAAGCATATTTACAAATGTCATTTCATAATAATATAGAGAGGCAGGGGGAAGTAACACTGGGTCAAGATCCGGTTCCGTCCCCTGCCAGTTTTAAGCCTCTAAGAAAGTCATTTGAATACGTTTCTAGACTATAATAGGCAGTCTACTTCACAAGATCAAGATCCAGAAGTTATCATACGGTTTAAGAATTTTGTAAATGGAGGGGCACCCGGCTGGCTCAGTTGGAGTATGTGACTCTTGATGTCAGGTTGTGGATTCAAGCCCCATATCGGGTGTAAAGCTAACTTAAAAAAAAAAAAAAAAGAATTTTGCAGGTGTAAATAATGACTACTTGGAGGTAAAAAGCATCCTATTAATAGTTGTCCAATGAAGGATGATGGTGTGCTCCTACAATTCAGAAAAGTACAACTATCTACCCTGTACCACCACCACATTCCACATGGAACCCGTACTGTGACTGACAAAAAAGAGGCAAACTTTTTAAAAATTCTTAACTTTCGGGATCCCTGGGTGGCTCAGCGGTTTAGTGCCTGCCTTTGGCCCAGGGCGCGATCCTGGAGTCCCGGGATCGAGTCCCACATCGGGCTCCTGGCATGGAGCCTGCCTCTCCCTCCTCCTGTGTCTCTGCCCCCCCCCCTCTATGTCTATCATAAATAAATAAATAAATCTTAAAAAAAAAAAATCTTAACTTTCTCTATGTACATGTCAGTACCTTTCAGATGCTATGCTCCATGTATTTCCTATTAGACAAAAAATTTCAAAAACTTAAAAAAAAATTTTTCAAGTGCCTAGGTTATTCAGTCAGCTGAGCGTCCAACTCTTGGTTTATTTACCCTCAGGTCGTGATCTCATGGGTGTGTGATGGAGCCCAGCCTGGGACTCCAGGATCAGAAAGGAGATTGCTTGAGATTCTCTCCCTCTGCCCCTCCCCCTGCTCGAGTGGCATACATTTTCTCAAATAAATAAATCTTTAAAAAATTTTATTTTCATTGATTATGGGAAAACACACACACAATACAAGAAGAGCACTAGAAAACACATTATAGTCTTGTAATCTCTCCTAGAGATTGGAAATACAGTTCTTTTTTTTTTTTTTAATTTTTATTTATTTATGATAGTCACAGAGAGAGAGAGAGGCAGAGACATAGGCAGAGGGAGAAGCAGGCTCCATGCACCGGGAGCCTGATGTGGGATTCGATCCCGGGTCTCCAGGATCACGCCCTAGGCCAAAGGCAGGCGCCAAACCACTGCGCCACCCAGGGATCCCGGAAATACAGTTCTTTTTAAGCTAAACTACCAAAGGCATTAAAGTAAAACCACCTAACTTTTCCAAGATAAAACCCAAATGAAGTCACCTTTTATTAAAGAGGTGCTATCAACAAGATGCTGTAAAATTAAGACCATATTATGGTCAATTATCACCGTCTTGGTTAAAATATTAAAATGAAAATGCCTAGTGTAAGCTAAATTGTGTGCCAAATGAATGATGGGCACTTCAATTCACTGCCAAAAATCATTTCTGTAACCTTATTAAACAAGGTTTCACAAAATTTATTTTTCCATCCAAGGCTTTAATATTAATACAGAATACGTGCAGAATCAAATCTGGAAAAAAATGTTGTCTTTAGATAACTATGTATTTTGGAGAATTATTACGAATATCAATTTGTATTATGTGGTCGATAACCTAAACACAGGAAACAAAAATTTGAAGACATCTGGTGTGCAGCTAGATCCTCCATCCCTCATTTTCAACTGGGGCCTCCATAAACATGATTGGGGCCATGTGAAGAAAACCACATTGTAAGGCCCATCCAACACACACAGCAATTAAACCGCCTTGGACAGAATCTGAGACAAATCCATAATACAACAAACTGCACTATTACACTTCACATTAGACTGCAGCACACAATGACAATCTATGCTGCTTCTCTAATTTCTAAGAATTTCTACCTTATAAAAAGTCTTATTTCTCCAAAGCAAGCAACTCTAGGTCAGAGACATCCCCTCATTTCAGATACATTTGAGTGCAACTGTACGAAGCACACTACACAATACATCACCCGTTAAACGATCTTGGGCTTAGGATGCAATTCCCCCACCACCACCACCACCACCACCAAACTTTACAACAAGCCAGATTAAATATAAGTTCACCAGGTTACATCAAGGAAATGCTGCAATTCAGTCACTTTAACTCGCATATTAACACAAAGGTTCAACTAAAATCTTCACTAAAAGTAACAAGAAATTTCAACGTTTTGTCTCTGTGTATTGAAAGAAATATCGCACATCTGAGGACCTGATATTACGCAAAGAATTTAAAACAGCAGTACGTCGAATTTCCTATAGTTCTACACGTATTTGTTAAAAGTACAGCCTTCACAAGGAGCCGAAGAACCGTTGAATGCGCGTAAAATCGAGAGGCAAAGGATTTCACCAAGTCCCCCAGACCTGCGCTGCCCCTCCCCCCGCCCCCAATGTCGTGTTAAACTATTTCCTCTGAGGAGAAACAGCTCTCAAAAGAGTTTGCCAACCAGAGTAACATCACTTCACGGAGAGAACGAGCGGAAACATATTTAAAAGAGAAGCGATCACGAAAGCGAGGGCAGCAGGGCGCCGAGCCCCTGGTCCGCGGACCCCCGCTGCCTGCAGCGAACATGTGGCTCCGGCGGCAGGACGCGCGGCCCTCCCGGAGCCGCCTCCCGGGGCACAGGGCCCCGCCCGGCCGCACTCCCCTCCCCTGGTTCATTCATTCTGAACCCTGGGCTTCCGCACCCCCGCGCTCCCGCCCCGCCCGCCAGAAGGCTCCAGGGCCGAGCGGCTGCGTGGGGCCGCAACTCCCGCCCAGAGTCAGGGTCCCGCCGGGATTCGCGCGCGCCCGCGGCCTCCTCCCGGGTGGTCCGAGAGGCCGCGGAGGCCCGCGCCGGCCCGCGCCCACGGCCCCGCAACCCCGCGGCCCCACCCTCCGCCAGGGTGCTGGCCAGGCCTCCCCCGCCCGCGGCGCGGCCACCGGGCAGCCCCCGGGCCCCGCCGCCCGGCTGCCCCGCCGCGGCCGGAAGTCTCTCCGGAGCCCCCTCCCCAGCGCCTGGCTTCCCTCGCCGCCGCGGCCAGACCCTCTCCGCGCTGGCCTCGGGCCTCCCAGCGCGGGCCGCGGGCCCGAGGACGCGGGGAGCCGCGCCGCCCGGGGCCGCCGAGCGGCCGAGCGCAGAGCCGGGAGTCGGCCTGGGCGGTTACCTTGATAATCCTGCGGGGCAGCCCGGCCATCTTGTCAGATCCCGAGTTCGGCCTCAGCTCTCGACCCTGGCTCCGCTCGCCTCACGCACGAGTGGAAGTCCGGGGCTCCACTTCCGGGGGACGTTGCCGCGCCCGCCGCCGCCGCCGCCGCCGCCGAGGCCCCTCGGGAAATGTAGTCCCTGCTCGTGTGCCGGCGGGCTTCCCTCAGAGCTGGCTCCCTCCCCCGCGCTCCCCGCCCCACAGCCCCGGCCTGCGGGTGGCGGAAGTGACGAGCCCCGGCGGGGCAGGGACCTGGGGGAGGCGGCGCGAGGCGGCGCGGAGCTCCGGCGCCCGTGGCCGAGCCCGCTGGGGTCGCGCGGCCGGCGCCCCGCAGGCCTCTTAGCCGCGGCCACGCCTGCGCCGGGGGCGACGTCACAGAGGCCCCGCGGCGGACGCAGCCCATTCATTCTCCGCCGTCGGTTTCGCCCCTTCAGCGTTTCTGCAGTTGCGCGCGGCCGCGGCGGGGGGCGGCTCCCTCGGAGGCAGGCGGGAGACCGAGACTCAGAGGCCAGACTCCTAAAGGCGGGTCTCCCCGGGCGGAGAGTTTTGATTTTTGAATCGCACGTAAATCGGGCCCCTTCAGCCCCGAGAAGGCTGAAAGCAAGGGTGTGGAGAGAGAGTTGAGGGGACAGGGAGTCGGCTCCTGAAGGCAGAGGTGCTAGCCGGAGGCATGAGGAGCGAGCCCAGAGTCATCCCTGAGAGGACCCCCCGTGGAGCACAGGGCCCTGCCCGAAAATGGGATTGTTGGAGAAGCATTTTGTGGCGTTCCGGTGACTGCTGGTTGCCATGGGATAGGCTTTCCGCAGGTGTTACTTTACGTCATCTTCACAGAAGGTGTTTCCACAAATGAGGCTCAGAAACGTCAACTGACTTTTTCTAAGATCATGCAGGAGAAAATGGAGCTGGTTGTGACCCCGGGTCAGGTCTCCCAAAACAAGGACCCCTTAACTGCTTAACCGCGGTGTTTTCCCAGCACAGCTCAGACTGGATGGTGAGTAAAGGTGTGCCAGGTGTTGCGTTGGAGGGTGAGACTACAGAGACGACCCTGACTGCCTTCCAGGCCAACGGAGAAGAGAGACGAGTAATTAATTACAGCCCAGTGTGTTAAGGGCTATAGTAGAGTTTGCTCCAAGGTGAGCCCAGAGAGGCATTAACTGATTGAAAAGTCAGAGAAAGCTTTCCCTAGGGAGAAGAGTTCCCTCAAGAATGAGTAAGAGTCTCACTGACCTAGTAGGGAAGAGCATGTCAAGCATAGGAAATAGCCTGTAAATGGCACTGGACTACAAAAAATGTATTTTTTTAAATAAACAAAGCACTTATATATATATATATATATATAGCACTTTAAAAATGGAGACTATGAATGCAAGAAACCTAGTAAAAATTGAGAATATTACGTGCTAGGCACAATGCTGAATGATTTGATTACATGGATTATCTCATCAAAGTGTAAAGTTCATGAGGTGGATTCTCTTATTACGACTGCTTTTGAGATGAGAAACCAAGCCTCAGAGGTAACAATAAGAACCTCACATAACGGGACCCCTGGGTGGCGCAGCGGTTTGGCGCCTGCCTTTGGCCCAGGGCGTGATCCTGGAGACCCGGGATCGAATCCCACATCGGGCTCCCGGTGCATGGAGCCTGCTTCTCCCTCTGCCTGTGTCTCTGCCTCTCTCTCTCTCTCTGTGACTATCATAAATAAATAAAAATTAAAAAAAAAAAAAGAACCTCACATAACCAAAAGTTTGAAACTAGTGGTTCTGTGATTAAAAGAATCTAGGGGAAAAATGACATTGGACAAGGATACGTTTGGAATATTTCAGAGAGGGCCCAGAATTCAGGAAGAAATCAAAGTGAATATTAGAAGTGCGCTGTTCCACTTACGTATTGCCTAACAAACCAGCTCGTGCATACCATTTAAAATGACAACAATCATTTACTTCCCACTTGAATCTGCAATTTGGGCAGAGCTTGGCATGGAAGGCACATCCCTGCTCCATGCTGTGCTGTGTCAGCCTGGGCGGCCTGACTGGGCCCAGATCCACTTCCAGGATAGCTCACATAGCTGGCAAGTTGGTGCTGGCTATTAGTTTCTCTCCAAGTGGGCCTCTCCCTGGAGCAGCTTTGGTTGTCTCACTACCTGGTGGCTGGGTTCCAAGAGTGAGTGTTCTAGCTAGCAAAAACAGAAGCTGAATCATCTTTTTTTTTTACCTAACCTGGAAGTCACATAGCATCATTCCCACTATAATCTACTGGTTGACTAATCACAAAAACCCACCCAGTTTCAAAGGTATGGGGCATGGACTCCACCTCTTGAAAGGGGAGTGGAGAGATTCTGGAAACTAGCATAGTATGCCTGTGTTGGAAGATATGGTTGTGGCTAGCCTTGGAAAACAAACTGTCACAGGTATGACATTTGTCATTATGCTTACAGCCAACTGCCTTAGTGTCATCTGCCTGTGACTCTTTTTTTTTTATAAATTTTTATTTATTTATGATAGTCACACAGAGAGAGAGAGAGAGAGGCAGAGACACAGGCAGAGGGAGAAGCAGGCTCCATGCACCAGGAGTCCGACGTGGGATTCGATCCCAGGTCTCCAGGATCGCACCCTGGGCCAAAGGCAGGCGCCAAACTGCTGCGCCACCCAGGGATCCCTACCTGTGACTCTTAAGTGCTGGTTAAAATAAGCATGCCTGGAGCCCTTCCCTCAGAGATTCTAATTCTCTTATTCAGCGCTAAGACCTGGGAATGTGCATTTAAATATTATGAGTAATTTTGATCCTAAAATTTGAAAGTAAAGATTTTGAATAAACAGCAACAAAAATGTATAAACAAAAAAATGTCACCATGTGCGTTCTTTTGGCTATTTTCTATTAGGACAGATAATGAGTATCACGTAAATTAAGAGTGAGGGCACTAGAGCTCTGGTCTAAGGTTTGAGAACTTACATTTGTTCATCTATCCTTCATTTTCTTCACCTATAAACTATACATACTTCATGTGATTCTTGTGAAGTTTAAATAGAACACTACAGGGCAGCCCTGGTGGCTCAGCTATTCAGCACCGCCTTCACTTCAGCCCAGGGCCTGATCCCGGAGACCCGGGATCGAGTCCCACATCAGGCTACCTGCATGGAGCCTGTGACTCTGCCTCTCCCTCTCTCTCTCTCTCTCTCTCTCTCTCTCTCTCTCTCTCATGAATAAACAAAATTAAAAATTTTAAAATCTTAAAAATAAATAAAACACTACATAGTACTTAGCAAGGACTATTATTTTTATATGCTAAAGTATATTTTTGCATGTCTCCTCTAGTCGCTTTCCCATTCTTTCCTCTCTTGAGAACAACTCAGGCTATACTCATCTGGAAAATAAAATCAACTTCTGATTCATAAAAGTCCTGTAGAACAGGATATAGTCTTAGAAGGACAGGTTGCCACAGGATCAAGATGAGGTCCAAAGTTAGAAATCTCGTGGAGAATCCTTACTGTAAAATATAGCTGAAACAAGGATATCCACCAAAGTAATTGAATCATTCCTTCAGGGGAAAGGTGTTGGGGATTGCAGAACAGAGGTAAAAGAAAGACATACCACTTAAACTCTTGTACCTTTTAGATTTTGAACTGTGGGAATGTGTTACCTATTTAAAACATTAAATAATCCACTAATATCAATAGTCTTAAGATATATTCTAAGTTCTTTCGGTGCTGAACAAGGATGATATACTATACACTCAGAACTCAGCAAAAAGCAGCTGGTCCATGATATTGAATAAATTATAGCGACCAGATAGCACCACTAAGCTGAATAGTGCTATGCAGAATTTTCAGCTAATTAATCTTCTTTGGCTTTTTGTCAGGCCTCACAACAATGTTTTGGGGTTTTTTGTTTTCTTTTGTTTTTTGGGGTCTTTTTCCAGCCTCTGCTCCTTCTAGGACTCAAACTGCAAGTGCCTTTACATTATGATATAGGAAGGGAACAAACAAGAATGCTATGCTGGAGGAATTCCAGGAATTCCACTCCATGCAAAGCTTTTACTCCCAGAACACTATTTATTGTATCCTGTTCCTTTACCACCCTCACAGCCACCTCCAAATATTCCAGATTTGGTCCTTTGGTCTTATACTGGCAGATACATAGGACTATTTACCCTGCAGGTAATATCCTGGGACATTTATACCTGAGCTCCTCAGCGTTATGGATCTCTTCCATTTGGTCACCAGTGCACCCCGAGGCCTCGCTCAGGGCCTACTACAGGATAGTCCTCAAAAAACGTTTGTTGAGGGAATGAGCCAGTATCTACGTGGGGAAAATAAACACCTCTTTGAGAATAGGTCACGTAGATTCGTGATCAATAAGTGAATGCTTACAGAAAGCATAGGATGTTTATGTTCATCCCTAAACTTTCAACTTCCTGAAGGGCAACAGTTTTGTTTTTTTCAGAAACTGTCTTGCACTTTGCAGAGACAAAATATGGTAGATGAGTTTGGAAAATGGTAGGTTAACCACCCCTAATAGAGGACCTGTTTCCATTCAGGAGCGGTAGTCATCAGGCGGAAGTATTTGTTTGCAAGGACCCCTATTGTTTCTTGCAGCATATGAAAACAGTTTTGTAGGCCATCAAGACAGGAGTATTTGAGAAGAGGGTTCGTGAACACTGACTCAGGGAGGAAGTGGGTGGGGGAGGAAGCAAAGGCTGCACACTGATTTAAAAGAAGAAAAAAAAAATGCCTGCTGCCTCATATTCAAGATGTCAATGCAAGTAGCGGAGCACTTATAGACAGAATGTTAACCCAACACAATGCCTGCCTGGGAGAAGGAGCTGAGTGGCATCATCCAGGGTCTTAAGGACACTCTTTCAGGGTGGAAGGCATCAGGACAGATGAGACCCAGAAAAATCTGAGCAATAAGGTTTACCTTTGTTTGACGCTTTATGCTTTACGAAGCATTTTTGAATGTCCTCACCCATGGAGATTTAAGTGCATGCACCACTGGAGGCTTTGTGTAGAGCCCATCATTGACTCCACCGTGTCTCTCTAAAGGTAAATGGAGGGGGTATGCCTTTCTCTGAGCAATTTCCCAGTGGAAACGATTCCAGAAGATGGTGACTCAAAAGACATTTGGCTAGAAGCGTGGCTGGAACAGAAACTCTGAAAGCAAGGTTCTTTTCCCTGCAAATGTGTGCCACCCTTCCGGGCTCCCAAAGAACTGTTTGCATTCCATGACCTTGGGCTTCAGTCACTGCATAACTGGGCCTGTGATTGCACACTCAGCCTACCAGCTGAACTGTTCCTGCATTTCTCTCCACCTGGTATACCTTCACCTTTCTTCTCGCCCAGCCAGCACCTGTCTCTCTCACTACTATTGGTTTCCCATATGCTTCCCAGTGGTGTTGCTTGCTTTCTGCAGAAACCACCCACCTGGTTCCAGCATAATGAGAAATGTTTTGAAAACTCTTTTGCTTTCGATAACAATGACTTTGGGGATCCAATAAACTCTGGAGCAGAGGTTTGCAAACTTTGGAGGGTTAAACACGTCAGAGGCTGGTTAAACATACAGATGCAGGGGCCCCAGCCAAGGTCTTTGAGTGCAAGTCACAGGCCCCATGCATCTGTGTTTTTAACAAACTTCCCAGGCATAACTGGGAGCCCCAAAGCTTGGGAGTCACTGTCCGATATTATCTGATCTCCTTGAGAAAACAGTTGCTACAGCAACCTTGACTTATACTATTCTTGTTCTTGTTTTTCTAGATTCTTTTTGACCCCAAACCCATATCTTTCCTTCTGCTTGTTCTAATTTTCTTAATCCAGGTATTAGATATTTCAGATTGTGTTCAAGTTGGCCCAAGTGTTAAGTATTCCAGATTGTTAGGTTTTGAGGAGGCCAAGAAATAAAAACCCCTTTCCCTCCTGAAACTACAACCAATTGGAAGAGATGGAGATTGGAACATTGTTCTCATTACAAATAAAGTTGGTTGGGGAACACAACTCTGAGTCTGCATGATTTGGGCTAACTCACCTTCCCCCAACCTGCTCTCCAGTTTCAGGCATAGCCACCAGTCATTTAGCACAGCAGGCCCCATAACCCAAGCCAGGGCAGAGCTGGGAATGCTAGAGAGTAGAAAACAGTCTGCTGTAGAAGAAGAAAGAGAAGGAAGAGGAGGAGGAAAAGAAGGAAGAGGGAAAAGGAGATAAAGGAAGAAGAAAGGAGGAAGGAAATGAGAGAGAAAAAGGGGGAAAGAAAAGAGGAGACAAGGCTGAGCAGACCTAGCTCATTATTTTATATTCACCAATCAGAAAACGTATTCCTCTTCGCTTCAGTCTACAAAACCTCTTGACATTTTCTTAACCTACTGCTTACTTTCAACTCCCCAGAGGCTGTCTCGGCCCACAGTCCGGATAATTTCATTTCAGCTTTGAGTTTCCTGTGATCCATCATACCTACACTCTTAACACCCTAATCTTCACATCAGGGTGACTTCTCGCTCACGGTTTCCCACCTCATCTGCCCACTGGTCTCAGCTTCCTCTCCAAAACATCTTGCACAGTATGCTCTAACAAATGCTCACTCTGAGCTCCTTCACCACGCTGTGCACCCTTCTAAGGCAGTGAGCACCGTATTATTCTTTCTCTGGGTTCAGCAGTAACCTAATGCCTGACACATATTCCCTTCTGCCTGCCTTCCTGCCTTCCTTCATTCTCTACCTATTATGTACTAGACCCTCCCTAGGAGCCAGGTTTTTTTTTTTTTTTTTTTTGAATGAACTGAGTAGGATCTACAATCTTGAACTTACTTTCTAATATGGGAAAAAGATATTTAAACAAATATATTTTATGTGATAAGTTCTATAACCAAGATATAGAAGATACAATGAAGAGTATACAGAAGATACAAAGAAGGTTTCATCCATTCAATTATTTAATAAATGTTTAGTGAGTGCCTTTTAAGTACCAGGCACAGTACTAGTTTCTACAGGTAAATGATGAGCCAGATTAGACATGGAACTGCCCTTATGGAGAACAGGTGCCGACATATATGAATGAAATCAATACAAGGTAAGTGTGAAATGTTATTTTAGTCAGAGGTCCCGGTTGCAGGCATAGAAACCGACTCAGGCTAACAGAAAAGGCATGCATTGGGAGGACCTTGGGTAGTTCATGTAATCACAGGGAAGGCTGCAGACTAGGCTCAGAAATACAGAGGGTGCTGGCATTCTAGAGCTGGGCAAGAAAGGGACCCACCTGGCCAGTTTTCTTTCGGACACTTCTCCCCTTCCCTCGCTCAGGTATCATGTTCCTGAGTCCAGAGCCTCTTGGATATCAAGTGCCATTTCCAACGAGGGTAGGCTGATGGACATGGTAGTCTGGGGGCTAACTACTTCAGACTGGCTTTCAATTGTTCCACCAGTTTTTAGCTCCCTCCTCATTCTCTCTTCCTAAATACTTGGTGCCCCCAATTATTTGAGCCTTGATACAACCAGAAGACTTCACTTTGCTAAGTCGGGCCAATCCTGCATTGACTGCTTTCCATCCTTTTTCTCATTGGTGTTTGGGGATGGTTTCTGAGGAAAAGGGCAAAAACATCTTTATGATGAAACAGGCAAGGTTGTGTCTTTGAGGCAACTTTCCTGGAAAAGGAGATTATTCACAGATTAGTTTTTAATAAATATTCAATTTATTGGGATCCCTGGGTGGCGCAGCGGTTTGGCGCCTGCCTTTGGCCCAGGGCGCGATCCTGGAGACCCGGGATCGAATCCCACGTCGGGCTCCCGGTGCATGGAGCCTGCTTCTCCCTCTGCCTATGTCTCTGCCTCTCTCTCTCTGACTATCATAAATAAATTAAAAAAAAATATTCAATTTATTGAAGTAACAATATCTCTAGCTCTTCCTTACGCTTGCATGCTCAACTGCAAATCTTATTCTATTTGTAAGAAGAGCATAAACGTTTTTAAAAATTAGGATCACAAGGGTTCCTGGGTGGCTCAGTTCGTTGAGCGTCTGACCATTGATCTTGGCTCAAGTCCTGATCCTCAGGGTCATGAGTTCAAGCCCCATGTTTGGGTCCCTGCTGGGCTTGGAACCTACTTTAAAAAAAAAAAAAAAAAAGATAGGATCACAAAGCTAATCAACAGGCCACAAACCATACCTCATAGCACAAATTATCTTATATTTTCTAAATACTTAAATATAAATATGGCATACACATGTCTGTAAATGTGTTATGTTTTCAAATCTAACTGGAAACGAGTACAAATAGGTAGGTTTGATATACTTTGTCATTTCTACACTTAATTCTAAATCTTTAAGGAACTAAAGTCATGTCCAAAGGAACCCGTATGGAACCGCCAAGTCATCTGAGATTACCTATAGAAGCAATTTGAGGGTGCCTTCTAGATTGGTTGTGAGGGTGAAGTTTGGAAGGACAGACTTCCGGGATCATCTGAATGACCTGGAGGGAGAAACAGAGCCCTCTTTTATGGTTGCTGTGTCAATAGGAATTCCAAATCCATGCCCACCAAATCGGGTCATCTCACTGCTCTTGTCACTTGAATTCAGGTTAGACATTTACCTAATTCTTAGTGTAATTTGAACCCCTAACCTCTTACCTAGGTTGTTTCACCATTTGATTTACCAACATATTCAATAAAGCTACTTATTGCTTGAAATTATTCCGAATTATTTTCACATTCAATCAATATGGGAGAGTCGCATTGCTTATACTTAAGTGACATCCAATTGGATTCTGCACCAATCTTTGGTTTTACAGTTACACTAAAGGCGTGTTAATAACTTACTCTGATATGCTGTCAGTTATATCCCCTTTGCTCCTTCAGATCTACCCTTCACCTTGTCCACCCTGCTCTCTGTCCAGGAAGTTGATCTGAATGTCAGCCCTTCGTGGAGGGGGTTTGGGGAAGGGTGGAGAGGTCAGACTAATTAATAACCTGAGTCTAGTCCTGGAAAGTTCACCTTAGGCTGTCTATGCCCTTCTCCAGAAGATTACTGCTCCTCTCAAGGTAGCAAACTATAGGATTCTCTCCTCTGGGATCCAGTAACTGCTCCCTCACTTTGTCCCTTCTGGTCCTGAAGGAACCCCCAGTGCTACTAATCCTGGATTATACTACTCCTCCTCCTTGTAATTCTACTCACGCTTCTGTTAAGAATCCTTCTGTAAATAAACACTTCTAGAATTATACCAGTTTGAGTATGTCATCTGTTTTCTGCTGTGACCCTAAGTGACATACGAGCTTAAAGCTAGAAATTATTATTGTCCATTTTAGACCATATTTTAAATTACACTCATTAAATTATTTCTGACAGTCAAAAGGGAAGGATTATATTTTAATGCCTAGAAATAAGTAATCTCCTTGGACAAGATATTCATAAAAATTTATTATACGAATATTTACTAAGCACTTACAAGGTATAATTATTGCAAGCATTTATTGAGTGCTTATGACGTTTGCTAAGCATTTTACTTAGTTTTTTTTATTTAATCCACTCAACAATTTTATAAAGTAGGGAAGATCATTCTTATCCTCCTTTTACAAAGAATAAACTAAGACTTAAAAATATTAAGAAAATAAATTTTCCCAAATAACAGAGTTAGTAAATAAGAGAATTAAGATTTAAAAAAAAAAAAAAAGAGAGAGAATCAAGATTGAAATTTAGGCAGAGAGAGTCTCAGAATCCCTTTATTAACCTCCACACTCTACTGTCTCCTCAATATTACACTATGCATATGAGATATACAGATAAGAAATAAGATGGGCCTATATACGAGAAGCCCAACCTCTTATGGGTAGAGAAGACATAAATGTAAAAATCATATCGAGCATTCATAAGAGAGCTTTTGAAGGAAATAGTTTATAACTCATGGTCTATATTGTACTTATTATGGAAACCCTTACTTTTTAACCAATACTAATGCTTTAGATATATTTTTCTTTTTTTTAAAGATTTTATTTATTCATGAGACACACACACACACACACACACACACACACAGGCAGAGACCTAGACAGAGGCAGAAGCAGGCTCCCTGTGGGGACCCTGATACAGGACTCGATCCCAGGACCCCAGGATCACGACCTGAGCCAAAGGCAGATGCTCAACCACTAAGCCACCCAGGTGCCCCTATATTTTTCTTGACTCATTTATGACTCATAATTTTTATTTAAAAAATATTTATTTGAGAGAGAGTGTGTGTGAGTAGGGGGAAGGGCAGAGGGAGAGGGAGGAAAGAAGCAGACTCCCCCTGAGCAGGGAGCACTACACTGGGGTTTGAGCTCAGAATCCTGAAATCCTGACCAGAGCCAAAGTCAAGAGTTGGAGGCTTACCCAGCTGAGCCACCCAGGAGCCTCCGGTTTATTTTCATTCTGTCATTTCAGGAAGGATTAGGCTCCACTCTTAGTAAAAGAGGCATAAGGTAAAACTGACTTAAATAAGATAAAAGTTTACTTCTCTCTTTTATGAAATCCCTAAGTCAGAAATCTACGCACTGGGAAATCTGGTCCACAAAGTTATCAAAAACCCAGACTCCTTCTAGCTGACTGCTCTGTCATTGCAAAGTCAAGGCCCTCATCCTAGTGTTCTAAGGTAGTGACTATAATATCTACACTCCAGGAGAAAGGAAGGAGTAAGAGGCAGAGGGCATATCAGATGTCTTCAAGAAAAAAACTCAAAGCTGCTACAAGACCCATTTACTCTCATCGGCCAGCTCTGAGTCACATAACCATACCCATGTTTACAAGGGATGCTAGGAAGCCTGGGGTTTTAAATTCTGAGCGGGCATATAGCCAAAGATTATGGGTTCAATTAATAAGGAGGAAAGGGAGAAAGAGCTATTGGAGATTATCTAGCAGTTTCTGGTGGGATCCTTTAATCAGTGTTTTTAAAGGAACACACGTCATCCAAGAAAGCGAAGCAAACACTTCCTAAGAAGAACACTAAATGCTTCCTAGAAAACACGGTCTTGTGTTTGGGTTAAGTATGGCTCAAATAGGGGCACCTGGGTGGCTCAGTGGTTGAGTATCTGCCTTTGGGTCAGGGCGTGATCCCGGGATTCTGGGATTGAGTTCCACATCGGGCTCCCTGCATGGAGCCTGCTTCTCCCTCTGCCTGTGTCTCTGCCTCTCTCTCTCTCTCTGTGTCCCTCATAAATAAATAAATAAATGTGTTTTTTTTTTTTTAAGTATGGCTCAAATAGATATAGTCTGTAAATATAGGACACATAATGCATCCAATAAATGTCAGCTATTATAGGCATAAGAAGAGATGAAAAGTGGCAAATTATACAGTAAAGTATTAGCAGTGATTATCTATTAGGTTTTGTTTTTTTAAATCTGTATTAGTATTTTTTTTAATATACATTTTCTATTTGGAAATGGGCATTGCACAGGTTAAGCTCAGAGGTGCTGCTATCAGTAGTTCCTACGGTCAAATCACAGTTCTACCATTTGTACCTTTGCATGACTTTGAACAAGTTCTTACACTTCTCTGTGCTTCTGTAACTTCATTTGTATAACGACAGTCAACAATAATTATACCCACCTCATAGGCCTATCAGAAGGAATAGAAAAAAAAAAAAAGCATGTAAAGTGTTTGAAGAATAATGTCTGGCGCATAGTAAGTGCTCAAAACTCTAGCCAATTTTATATAATAAAAAAATAAAGGTTTTTAGAAAGATTATCCTTAATGGCTTGGCAGTTAAATTGCTCCAGAGTCTTTGATCTCTGATTTATATAAAAAATGACTTTATTCTGTGAAGTTATGGAAGGAAAATCAATCCCATTTGCAGCTGAAGCCATTTGAAGCCAACTCCAAAGTCTTACAATTTTGTCTGTTTCATCATTTTACTAGCATGAATTTAAACTGCTTTTATGTAAGCCAATGTAAGCTATCACTGGTGTTTCAAGTTTGTATTTTTGGTAATTATAGTTTTAAACTTGCTGGCATCACACTACTTTACAACATGCCTCCCTTAGCTATTCTCACACCACAGTCCCTTGGTTTTCACACTGCCTCTCTCCTTGCCACCTCTGAGAGGTCCTTGCTGGGTGTCCTCCTCCACGTGACCTCTAAATGTTGGAGTTCCCTGGGCCCATATCTGGGGCCTTTTTCATTTTCTTTTTTTCCTACACTGTCTCCCTATATATACTCAACATCCCCCTGACTTCAAAGCTTTATCTAGTCTAAACTCTATTCTGCAGACACATCTGTTCAACCACCTGCCTCATTTTATATTTCTATCATATCTCTAATTATATCTCAGTGATATCTCAAACTCAACAACACCCAAATGGAATTACTCATTTCCACCCTCATCAGAGCCCCCCCACCGCCAACCTGCTCCTCTTTCAGTCTCTCCTATCTCCTGAGCCATACCACCTTCAAGCTAGTCATCAAAATATCTCCTGAGGTGTCTTTCTTTCCCTCAACTCCCACATCCAATCAATCTATCAGCAGGTTCAATCATTATTTCTACTTACAATATAAATCTAGACACTCTGCCCTTCTCTTCATCTCATGGTTGAGATCTTCTGTCATGTCACCACTCCTCACAAGTAGAGCCAGAGTAATGTTTTAAAAACATAAATTATGGGGTGCCTGAGTGGCTCAGTCAGTTAAGCATCTGCCTTTGGCTCAGGTCATGATCTCAGGGTCCTGGGATCAAACCCATGCTTGGGCTCAGTGGAGAGACTACTTCTCCCTCTCCCTTTGCCCCTCCCCCTGGCTTGTGCTCTCTCAGTCTCTCAAATTAATTAATTAATAAAATCTTTTAAAATATGAGAATAAGGGATCCCTGGGTGGCGCAGTGGTTTAGCGCCTGCCTTTGGCCCAGGGCACGATCCTGGAGGCCCAGGATTGAATCCCACGTCGGGCTCCCGGAGCATGGAGCCTGCTTCTCCCTCTGCCTGTGTCCTCCCTCTCTCTCTCTCTCACTGTGTGCCTATCATAAATAAATAAAAATTAAAAATAAAATAAAATAAAATATGAGAATAAATAGAATAAATAAGAATAAAAATCGTATCATGTTTCTCTTTTGGTGTTAGAACCCTTCAGGGACTCCCTACTGCATTTAGCATAACATCTATGCATATGGCCTCTGCCCTGATTCCAAGTGATCACTACCAAGGTATACAAAGCTCAACATAATGTGGCTCCTATTCACCTCATCTCCTGCCAGTCTCCTCCACACTATACTCCAATACAGGGTAAACTACTTCTACCTGCTTTAGACTTTTAAGTTGTTCCTTTTGTCTATAACTGTCTCTACTCTCTTTCTTGTGCATGTGGTTGGCTTCTTTCTGGTCTCAGCTTTGTCAGTTTTTCCTGGCTTCATAAAGTGAGTCTCCCTGTCAGTCAGTGGTCCCCACTCAGCTCACAGCCATCAAGACAGATCCTCTGGAGTTATCTTTGATCCATCCCTCTTCCGCATTGTGTAGCGAATTTAACAAGTCTGGTGATTGTTCATTCAAGTCTGTTTCTCCTCTCTGTCTCTTCCTACAACATAGTTCAGAAAGACATTACAAGACAGCTTTGAAGGATGGACAAGATTAGAAAGGAGACACATGGGCTCTCAGTATGGGCTTCTATAGGAGCAAAGATCAGTAGCAGAACAAGCTTGGTATCTGTAAAAATAAGGAGAGACACCAAAGAAGCCTACATTTACTTTTCTTTACTGTGAATTTATAGTACGTTCACTTATTTTCCTTATTAACCACTCAGGACTATGGCCTTTAAGTTTTTGTTTTTGAAGTAGGCTCCACACCCAGTGTAGAACCCAAAACAAGGCTTGAACTCACAATCCTGAGATCAAGACCTGAGCTGAGATCAGGAGTCACCAAGTAACCAGCTGAGCCACCCAGACCTCCCTGTGGCCCTTAACTTTTTGAGGAATTTATTGTCCCCCTTAAATACATGATAAAAGTTATGAAGTTTTTTTTTTTTTTCAGAAAAGCGTAGATAGATAGAAAATTTTGCACATCATTTGACAAAGGAATTCACAATCTAAGTGACTGTTTCCACAGTCAATCATCTACTGTTTTGGATATCTGCAGTGTCACTCGTCTCATTCAGTCAACAAATATTGGAGGCATACAATGCAGCCAGATGCAGTTCCAGATGTCAGGTTTCTATATGGTATAGAACATGATAGATACTTGTATCCTGCCTTCATGGAGCTTGCATTCTAGCATAAGAGACAGGCATTACACAAGGAAACAAATTATAATAGAGTGTTATGTAATAATGCCTTGTATTATGAAGAAAACTAAAGGAGGGCAATGGGATAAGAACAGGACCATATCTTTTATTGATATAGTCCTCTCCAAGAGGATATTTGAGCAAGACCTCTATAAAGTAAGGCAGCGGTCATGAGAAGAGGTGAGGGAAAAGCATTGCTGGCAATGAGAATGGAAAAGTGCCAACAAAGGCCCAGGGGACTTCTAAGGTTCAGGATTCTGCACGTTTTCTTCCTCCCATAATGAATAAATAGTCAACACAATTCTCAGAACACAGTTTTGTGCTTCCTGGTGGAAGGGCCTCCCCACTTCCCTATATCAAACGTCAAATCCAACCTCAGCCGCCTTCAGGGCTTCTCTGAAATTACCTCTTCACCCAGGAAACCTTAATTCATTCAGCAAAAATCCATCTCGAGCCCCTCTAATTATTTGTATAAGCTTTAAAATAAGATAGTGCTTGTTACTTTCTAAGGATGTGTGCGTGGGGCAGAGATTTTGGGTTTGCGGTGGGGGGGGATTACGAGGCTAAAAGTTGAGGCAAACACCTGCTACTAAACTCGGAGGCAGGTTCCGTGGATCCCCGCCCTCGCGCGCCCACCCAGAGCTCTGGCCGCGGAGACTACATTTCCCAGAGTGCCCCGCGGGCCAGGGAGGCGCACGACGCGGTGTCTTCTGGGACCCGGATTGAGGTAAAATGGCGGGCTCGTGGTGCCGCTGACACAGGTAACTGCTGTCTTCTCCTCCTCTGGTCAGGGAGTTTCTAGAAGTGAGGCAGGTCCAGCTTTATGTGGAGGTGTCTATGTCTCCTCTCTGCCGTTCGCGGCAAGGTAAAGCCCCTGGTGTCCCCAGTCGCTGTCCGTACTGCGGGAGAGCTGGCGTACGGCCGTGCCCTACCGGGGGCTGCCCTCCTGCCTGCGCGGTTCGCTCGGGGACTCCTCCAGCCCAACTCTCGACTCTGGCGCTGGGCGCTCGCCGCGAGGCTCCTGCTACCCTGCTTCGGAAACCGCGGATCCTTCGAGGCTCTCCGAAGCTTTCGCTTTGGGGTTGACTTCTAGGCCACGGAATTCACTGTCGGAATCTCTCTCCCTGGAGCGAGCGACCTTTCGGCTGGGTGTGCTTGCCCCGGATTGAGGGGACCTAATGCCCCCCCTAGATATTGTGTTCCTTGGTTCGTGGTCAGAAGAGTGGTTATGTGTTCCACCCGGGCCACGTGTAAAGCGGCGGGACAGTGGGCAGGTAAATCGTTTGGCCTCTCGGAGCCTCGGTTCTCAGTGTATAAAACGGAGACGCCTACTTCACGGACTTGAGACAGAGCCAATGCTGTATAGGGAAACGGGTCGTCAGCTGTAAAAAGCACACTGTATGAACTCAGGGAAAGTAGTGCAAATGTACGACCGTGCAGGGAATCGCCCTGCATAATTTAGTCTAGCAGATAAGACTGTTGGGGCCTACGCCCCAATTCCATAATTTTTTAAGTTAATGTTTTGTTTTTTTTTTTAAAGATTTTATTTATTTATTCATGAGAGACAGAGAGAGGAGAGACAGAGACACAGGCACAGGGAGAAGCAGGTTCCATGCAGGGAGCCCGATGTGGGACTCGATTCCGGGTCTCCAGGGCCACGCCCTGGGCTGAAGGTGGTGTTAAACCGCTGAGCCACCCGGGCTGCCCCCCAATTCCATTTTATCACGATGGGGGAAGGGCTCGAATAGTCATCGAGGCCAATTAAAAACCATGGATGTAGCAATGATTTTAAGTGATTTACTGACAAAAGCCACGGAGGTGATCCCCATTTTATCGTGCAAGGAACAAAGGGTCATTCAGTTAACTTGCCCAAAGTTTCCCAGTTTATAAATGACTGACCCTAAAGTTCTTGGAAGCAAATAACTTATATTTTGTACTTGAGTTTCTTCACTAATGAAAATAAAGATAGCTGTCATGATTAATAGAATAGAATGAAATGGTATGTGAGAAAGCACCTGGAAAGTTGAAAACCTTATACATGTATAAAAGAGTGAAACTTTACTTGGGACTCTAGAGTGTTTCTATGTGTTTCTCTAAATCAGTGTTTAATAGGCAAAGGATAGGCCTTGTTTAGTATTCAGTTAGAAACAATCCTGCTTCAAGGGATGTAGTACGGTCTTGGGTATGGCACCTGAGAGGCTGTACACAAACACATTAGCATTGTGGAGGATGCTTCTCTAGCATGTGAGAGGGACTGTTTCTAAGGAGAATTCTACATTTGCTGAGTGCTCACTAAATGGAAAGAACTACACTAGGTGCTGAGAAGTTTGCATTTAAGAAAAATAGTAATAGACCTAGTTCAGGGTTTTAGGTTTTATATTTCAGTGATGTTCTTTGTCCTATATCACAAGGAAATGGAAAGGTGTTGAGTAGTTTTTCTCGTGACTGTATAGTACTAGGTAGAGATTCCTATCTTGCTCTTGCAGTGTTCAATATATTGTATCACTTTCATTTATCATAGGTAGCACTAATTTTTCTTTATCTTTTATACAGGGATGAAAATAGTTATGCGTGGAAGCAGAATTTAAAATCTGTCTCTTCAAATCATCTTTCACACCACCCAATAGCATCTTGATTCACCATGGCGTTGGCAGCAGTAAAATGGGCAATATCAAACAGAACTGTCTGGAAACATTTATTTCCAATTCAAAGTGAGATTTTTTTTTTAATGTTTAAAAAGGGGTTTAAAAATTTTTAAATATTAACAGAAATCCACCTTCGCTGTAGAAAATTTAAAGAATTTAGTATTAGGCAAAAAAAAAGTTTAGTTATTGTATATGCCTTTATTTATTTATTTATTTTATTTATTTTTAAGATCTTATTTATTCATTCATGAGAGACACAGAGAGAGACAGAGACACAGGCAGGGCTGCCCTGTATATATGCTTTTAAGTAGCAGGAATGTGGGCAGTTCGGCTGGCTCAGAGGTTTAGCACCGCCTTCAGCCCAGGGCATGATCCTGGAGACCCAGGATCAAGTCCCACATCAGGCTCCCTGCATGGAGCCTGCTTCTCCCCCTGCCTGTGTCTCTGCCCCTCTCTCTGTGTCTCTCATGAATGAATAAATAAAAATCTTTTTTTTTAAAAAAAATAAATAAATAGCAGGAATGTTTGCAATAAGGAAAAGGGGAGAAAGTCTAAATGTCTATCAAAAGGGGGTGGACAAATTTCGGCACATCTTTATGAATATCATACAGCTGTTACCAACATGAAAAGATCTCTAACGAGAAAGAGTTAATATTTATTATATTATCCCATTTGTGCATTTAAAAGATGATCTACCACATACATGTGTGCGTATATGTATAAATACAGAGTAAAAGGTGTGGACCGAAAAGATTATCTGTATAGAGCACTAGTGGGATTTAGCTGAGGGCATGTGAGGGATTGACAAAGAAGAATTTTCTCTGGTTTGAATCACTTAAATTTACTAAGTTTTCACATACTATTTTTTTTAGTTTTTAAAATTATCAAGTAAAGGCCAAATTTACAATTCCATCTTATAAAAATCATTGCTAATATTTTGGATTTCAGTAGGTATTTTCTATGTAGTTAGCCATATAAAAGTATATATGTTTATATTTAATATAAAATATATTTAATATATCACAATATGTAAAATATTTATGATTTATAGAGGCCCTTGACTGGCTCAGTTGGCAGAGCATGCAGCTCTCAGTATCGGGATCATGAATTCAATCCTCCATTGAGCATGGCACCTACTTTTATTTATTTATTTTATTTATTTATTTATTTTTAATTTTTTTATTTATTTATGATAGTCACAGAGAGAGAGAGAGAGGCAGAGACACAGGCGGAGGGAGAAGCAGGCTCCATGCACCGGGAGCCTCATGTGGGACTCGATCCCGGGTCTCCAGGATCGCGCCCTGGGCCAAAGGCAGGCGCCAAACCGCTGTGCCACCCAGGGATCCCCGGCACCTACTTTTAAAAAAAGTTTATAGTTTATGCAATATATAATTTGTACCTTTCTTTTTTTTTAAAAAAAGATTTTATTTTATTTTATTCATGAGAGAGACAGAGAGAGACAGAGACATAGGCAGAGGGAGAAGCAGCCTCCATGTAGGGATCTTGACACAGGACTTGATCCTGGGACTCCAGGACCACACCCTGGGCCAAAGGCAGGCATCAAACCGCTGAGCCACCCAGGCGCCCTGTACCTTTCTTTTCTAAAGAAATGTACATGGTCTAATATTTTCCTCAAAGCCTAGTGACACATTTGATAGTCAAAACATTGACCTATATAAATAAATAAATAAATTAGTAAAATCTTATTTCCCAACCTGTCTTGCTTTCGCTGTCCCTTCCTCTGTGAACTCCCTCCTTCCATTTCTGAAGCAGATATGGTTGGAGTATTATAATAAGTTTACTTTTTCTTCTTTAGCTATGCTAGCCTACTTTTTTTTTCAATATCTCTGGCTGACCTTAATCTCCTCCTTAATGTTTCCTATTGCCATTTGTAATTGAATGTTTATTGAGTTAGGGGAAAAGAGTTAAAGGTAAAAAGTATAATTAAAAGTATGATTAACCAAGTAAATGAAGGAGGAGATTGCTGAGAGACTTTGGGTATAAACTAAAATCAGGGGATGTCTGGGTAACTCAGTCAGTTAAACACCCAACTCTTGATTTCGGCTTAGGTCATGATCTCAGGGATGTGAGAGTGAGCCCTACATCGGGCTCTGTGCTGAGTGTGGAGCCTAAAGATTCTCTCTATCCTCCCCCTCCTTTCTGTCTCTCTCTCTCTCTCCCTCTTAAAAAAAAAAATCAATGAAAACAAAACAAAGCAATAGTCTGTTCTTGATTACTTAGGAGAGCATTTTTTGTTGAGAATTGGGAGAGAGACTTACGCTGCTTTTTCTCCTTTTTGCCCTGACTAGAAAGAACCCAGCCTCAAGGCTGATGGTAAATCATACCTAATCTATTTTTCCCTAGTCCATGTCCTGAAATAGCTATTATCCCTCACAGAGATTAGTCTGAACACTAGTTAATCTGCCCCTGGATAAGTGAAAATTATCTCTGTATACTTTACCTACTAGATTATAAATTTGTAGTGTCTAATTTATTTTGGTTTCTTCAGTACCTCACATACATGGTAGGTGATAAATAAATGTGAACTGACTTGAATGGATTGGAGTTGTCAAAATATCTAGTTAACTAAATTATTTTAGATTATGCCAGAAAATTTTTCCATTATTACTCAATCATCCTAATATTCAGTGACTGCCTAACTTCTTTCATCCTGAAGTCCCTTATTCTCCACAAGTTCTATCATTACTATTATTGAAGGGAAAATGTTATTATTGATATTTATATGAAAAGGAAGAACATTAAGATTAGAGCGAAAGCAAAACCATGATTAAGGAAGAAAGTTCAGTGAGCAAAAATAAAAAGGCCTCCTTTATGCCAAAAGGAACATTTATTTCTTTAAAGATTTTATTTATTTTTTTGAGAGAAAGAAAAAGCATGAGCATGAGCCAGAGAAGAGGGAAAAGGAGAAGCAGACTCTGTGCTGAGCAGGGAGCCTGATGTAGGACTCAATCCCAGGACCCTAGGATTATGACCTGAGCTGAAAGCAGATGCCGTTTGAGTCACCAGGTCCCCCAATTCTAATCATATTTAAAACCTCTGATATTTACCACATTTAGAGTTTTTCTTTTGATAAAATACCAGATGAATATTTCTAATTGTACTAATTGTGAGGAAGTTAGCATTTTAGAGGCAGTTCAGCCATCACTTTTTTATTAGTAGCCACCGTAGGAGACAGAGTAATGATCAAGATGTGGTTTCTGGCCTTAAAGAACTTAACATTTGTAGTTGAAACACATCCATGGAAATAAATATCTGGATTATGACATAGAATGTAATGTATGTCATGAGAGTACAAACGGATGTCTGCGTAAATACAGGGTAGAAATTTAACAGTTTCTTGTTGAACTGAAATACTGTTCTCTTGAGTTTTCCTTTTTTTTTTTTTTTTTTTAAGATTTTATTTATTTATTCATGAGAGACGTTGAGAGAGAGAGAGGCAGAGACACAGGCAAAAGGAGAAGCAGGCTCCATGCAGGGAGCCGGATGTGGGGCTCAATCCCTGGTCTCCAGGATCACACCCTGGGCGGAAGGCGGCGCTAAACCACTACCACCTAGGCTGCCCGAATTTTCCTTCCTGCCTGTTTTAAAATCACTTAATTCTGTGTGTCCTGCCTGTTTCTTTAAGTGAATTGCATATCACCTAGCTGGTTTATATTCAGAGAATACAAACTTCTTTTAATATTAATTTGTACATACTTGGGCAGCCCAGGTGGCTCAGTGGTTTAGCGCCGCTTTTGGCCCAGGGCATGATCCTGGAGATCCAGGATCGAGTCCCGCGACGGGCTCCTTGCATAGAGCCTGCTTCTCCCTCTGCCTGTGTCTCTGTGTCTCTCATGAATGAATAAATAAATTCTTTTAAAAAAATATTAATTTGTACATACTTAAGAAGATCCCCAACAGGGTCAATGAAATAAAAGAATTGTAAATGGTTTTAACATTATCATTTGATTTGTCTTGTTGAATACTCCTCTGTATTAGCACAGATAATTGAAAATCAAATCTTTTGAGAGATGAAGTTAAATTTCTTTTTTTTTTTTTTTAGATTTTATTTATTTATTCATAGAGACACATAGGGCGGAGGTGGGGGGAGAGAGAGAGAGGCAGAGGGAGAAGCAGGCTCCATGCAGCGAGCCCGATGTGGGACTCGATCCTGGGTCTCCAGGATCACACCCCAGGCTGCAGGCGGCACTAAACTGCTGCGCCACTGGGGCTGCCCTGAAGTTAAATTTCTAATTCTTTATATTATCTTACATCCACAGAATTTTGGGATTGACATATTGTTGAGCAATCTTTTATGATAAAAGTGAGTTTTGTTAAGGCATTTTTTATGTTTGGAGTAAGATTTTATGTTTAGACCTCTATATGCAGTCCTTGGGAAAAAGAGGAGTAATACAAAGATGGAAAATATGTCTTATATTTTTGATACGTATAAATAACTGATGCAGGAAAAAAAAAAAGACCACAAAGAAGGTAGTGATGTCAAATGAACCATCAGTTGGGGGATGTGTAGAATAGACCACTCTTTTCTCTGTGATGGGAATTGTGGGGCAGGGAGGGGGAAAAAGAATTTCATGGAAGAGTAGCTTTTGACTTTGAAGGATGAGTGGTATTTGAACAAAGTGGGGATTGCATTCCTACTGAGGAGCAAGAGGCTCAGTTGAGAGAAGTTGATCCTTGGCTTTAGCCAGCCTGTTCAGTAGTTCTCCTTATCCATAGGGAATATATTCCAAGATATCCAGTGGATGCTGGATACTGTGGATAGTACTGAACCCTGTGTACACTGTGCTTTTTCCTATACATGTATACCTGTGATAAACGTAACAGACACAGTAAGAGACTAACAACCATAATTAATAATAAAATAGGACAATTCTAATAATATACTATAATAAAAATTATGTAAATAAGCTCTTTCTTAAAATACCTTATTGTTCTATACTCACCCTTGTGATAATGTGAGATAAAATGTCTGTGTGATGAGATGAAGCAAGGTGATAACATAAGCATTGTGATATAGCATTACTACTACTGACCTGACACTATGTCAGAAGGAGGATCATCTGCTTTTTGACGGTGGTTGGTTCCCCTTGGGTAACTAAAACTGCAGAAAACAAAAACACAGATGTGGGAGGACTACTTTTTTCAAAACCATTTTTAACTATACCGAGCTACATTTAAATTTTTTTCTTTATATTTAAAAGAACACTTTCTCTGAACATAGGAGAAATTTAAACTTAAAGTAATTATGGCTCTTGAATTTGCAGGTATTCTAAAAAAGAATATGGTTTGAAATGTGAGCATTTTGATTAAGAAGAGTTAAATTTGACAGTTTATTTTGTATTTCATCACTTAACACTTTCCCTTTGTGAACTGTGCACTTGGTCTCACAAAAATATTTATTTATTTATTTTCACAAGTTTTTAGAATACCTAAATACTTCCCATATTTCTGTGGTCCTTAGCACTTGTAAGTCTCTGCAAGAAACAATATACTCATCCCTACCAACTCCTGCTTATTCCTCCATCCTTTAGATACCTTAGACATCATCTTTACTGGAAAGGCTTTCTTAAACCTGTACAGTCCTATTTTGTAACCTGTCTATGTGCCCTTTCCCAATGCTTACCCATCCTAACAGGGCTTGTCATTTATATTGGAATTATTTATTTCTCATAAGACTTGTACCCTTTTTGAGAGCAAGGACTGGATCTTATTGAATTCCTGATCTCTAGCCCTGTTTCATAGTAGACACAATAAATAATGGTTGAATGACTGAAACTAGCTTTACATTTATGTGAGAATGTATGTTCAAATTAACTAAATCCATTTTACTGCTTGGGGTTTTTGCAGATGGAGCTTTATATTGTTTTTGTCATAAATCTACGTATTCTCCTCTACCAGATGACTATAATTGGTATGTATTTAAATTCAATTGAAAAAAATAGCAGTCTGTTAGTTGTATCTGAAATTATTTAATTTTATTTCTTGTTTTGGTATTTTCTGCTTTCTTTTCTGATTATTCTTTCCTTAATTTTGTATTTAAAAATTATTTCAGTGGCTTTATTTACACAGTATCTGGGCTCACAAATGTTTTAAAAATCATTATCATTGTTTTTCAGTGAATCCTTAATTTGTTGTAAGACAGACATGCTGTTAGAAATGCTATCTTTTATCCCAAAGCATTCTTTAGCTTTTTGGAAAAGTTAATTAGTTTTTATAGTTTTTTCCTCTTGGGGTTCATATCTATTAGCTTAAGCAGTTATTTATCTTATCTTTTGTTTGACATTGAATAATCCTAAATTACAAATAATTTAATTCAGTCGCAATTTATTTGGTACTTATTTAATTCCAGTCCCTATGCTAAGAATAAGAACTAGGAATAACATATGAATGAGATGCCTTTCTTCTTTGTAGTAGAGTCTAATGTACAGAAACTGAAACATATTTTCTTAAGCTACATTGTTTTTATTCCAAATATTAGTAAAAATGTATTTTCTTCCCTTGACACTAGTTTTTTTTTTTTTTTTTTTTAAAGATTTTATTTATTTATTCATGATAGTCACACAGAGAGAGAGAGAGAGAGGGAGGCAGAGATAGGCAGAGGGAGAAGCAGGCTCCATGCACCGGGAGCCCGACGTGGGATTCGATCCCGGGTCTCTAGGATCGCGCCCCGGGCCAAAGGCAGGCGCCAAACCGCTGCGCCACCCAGGGATCCCCCTTGACACTAGTTTTAATGTGAATTTTAAATGTATATTTAGTAAGAACTAAGATGATGGTGAAATTAAACTAGGTAATAGTAACACTTTCTGAACCTGAAAAAATTGAGTCTTACAAGTGTCTTGTATTGTGTAAAACTCCATTCTTCATAAAAAAAAATACCTGATAGGTCAAAGGTTCAATATAGCCATGTTATGCTATTTGATCTTAAAATCATGGTGAAACAACCTAATACTTTATCCCATGTTAGTTAAAATGCACTATTAGTGTTTAAGCTGATCTGGTTCAAATCTAGTTGGTATTGAAATCTTAGAAACTTAAATTTACAGACATCTAGAGAACCTGTAAGGTTAATGAAAGCCGTAAGTTGTGTTCCTTAGAATGTGTATGTATTTAAGTATAATAGTAGTTGCGGAGTCTTTGAAAAATAGTCATGGTTAGTTGATACCTGAATAAGATCCAGCCAAAGTATTCCTGGAAAAAATATTTAAAGAAGTCTTGCCCAAAATGTGTTTTTCTGAGGGATATTAATGGAGGGAAGAGTAAGTATTCAGTAATTCCCAAATTTTGACTGCAGAACTCTTTTAATGGGAGGCTTCTTACTGCTGTACTGTTCTGCCAAAGACATTTGGAGAAAGCATTTGATCTAGAAAAAGTTCTCAGCTGTAGTCTTTATGATTGGAAATTCAGGTGATCCTTTGCCTGGAAGATTATGTACCTTGCTGATCTTTAATTTTAATAATTCAACAAATTAATATAGTTCTTACAGCTTTTTGAAAGTAGTTTTTTTTTTAAATATTTTATTTATTAGAAAGAGCAGGGGTAGGAGGGGCAGGGGGAGAAGGAGAAGGAGATTCCTGCTGAGCAGGGAGCCTGACTCTGGGCTCCATGCCAGGACCCTGAGATCATGACCTGAGGTGAAGGCAGACCCTTAACTGACTGGGCCACCGAGGCACCCCTAAGGTAGTTTCTAGATAAGGAAAAAAAGTTCTAATAATAGTGATGAGTAAACATGAAGATCCCTTCCAAAGATTTGGAAGTAGAGTCTATAAACCTAAAAACAAATAGATAAAATAGTGAGTTATGCATTCGTGGTCTGTTGTGGTAGTTAAGCTGATACACTTTGTGAGACGGTCTGCGTTGTCTCTGATGATACGGGTACCAGGTTTGCCAATCCAGTGCCATACCATCTCTTCTCCAGGGATTTATGATTAATTGATTTTGTCTCTAAGAAACTCATTCTGCCTTGAATACAGTATAACTCTGTTTCTAAAACATTCTTTTTTAGCAAAGTAGAGCTTGCTTTGACATCTGACGGCAGGACGATAGTATGCTACCACCCTTCTGTGGACATTCCATATGAGCATACAAAAGTATGTATGAGAAAAATTTCTTGTAATTTATAATTTGCTGTTAGAAATATTCACATTTCTTTCAGTATCCAAAGAGAGTAGAATTGTTTGGTTTCCTTTTTTTGGTTTGAATTTTTTGTTTTGTTTTGTTTTTATTTTACTATTTCCATTTTCTCATTTCTTTTTCATCTTCTTTCTTTAAATTTAAAGGCTTTTTTTTTTTTTTTAAGGTTTTACTTATTTATTTGACAGAGAGAACACAGGCAGGGGGAGCAACAGGCAGAACAGGCTTCCCCCCTGTTCTTCAGTTACATTAGGTAACTCCTACTTCAGGGCCTTTTGTAGTTCCTCCTGCTTTTGCCTGGAATGCTTTTCCCTCGGAGACCTCATAATTTATTTATTCCCTTTCTTTATTTGTTAACTAGTGAATGACTCCTGCATTTAAAGTAGTGCCCCTGCCCCTAGACTCCTTCCTGTTGTCTTTGCTGAATAGCTTGTCTCATTTCTGGCACAATAGACATTTTCTTGTTTTCCTGTCTATCTCCCACCACTAAAATGTAAACTCCATGAGGACAGGGCTCTGTGTTTTGTTCTCTGCTACAACCTTAGCATCTGGAGTAACACTTTTACTTGTTAAGTGTACAGTAAATATTTGTTGATTAAATGAATAAATTTGTTCCTACCTCTTTATACTTATGGCTTTTCTGTTTTAGCACTAAGAGATATTCACAAGGGGAAGCATGGAATTTTTTTTTGTTTCTCAAGTAGTAAATTGTAGATTGGGCTGCACAATAACATTCTTGAAAACATGTTACTCTTAGAAGTTAGAATACAGTATGTTCTTTATGAATCTAGATTTATAAATCTCATGCAAGTACTACATGATAGTAAATAAAAACTTTCCAACATGACTTGATGTAGTCTTGATTTTTTTCTTTTCTGAAAGAGGTATCTACGGCTGCTACAACTCCAGTGGGCCCTTTGATTCTGTAGGCCTTGGAAAGCATACTACATACAGAGATCCTGCAAATATAGAAATACCTACTGAGACTGGCTTTAAGAAAGTTAGGATGATTTGCATCTTTGATTTTCTGGTAATTTGAATCTAAAACATACAGTTTTCCACAGATCCAGGTAAAAAGATCCTTCTTCTTTTGCCAAGTATATATCTTATGAAGAGTACAAATATTCTATAAGTGTTTTTCTAGAATTTAGGATTTCTAGTTTAGGAAAATAAACATATTATGCTAGGGGAAAAATAATGACTTGGAAAGATTAAAATGTAAGGACTAGACAGTTCTTTTTAGTGGCTGATTTAGTGGGAAATTTCAAAAGTAAAATTTTGAAAATTCTTGAGAAGCAAGAGAAATTCAGAATGACAATCTGAATGTTTTTTAAACATGACAGTTTTATTTTAGTTTTTCCTTTTTACTGAAATAGTCATGTATCCTTTCTTTGAAGTTTGATCAAGGAGATCAAAAACTACCTAAAAATCAATTCTGAGTCAGCCAGAGGCTCTTGGTTTAGACTTTGACGAATCCATTAATTCTGATGTCTTTTATCTATGTGCCAAGAAAAGAAGTATTTTTAATCCATACAAAGCAGAGAGAATTTGTGATATATTAGAATTGAGCCTGCTTGGGAATAGGGAGAGAGACAATGGAACATTTATGAATGCTTGAAAACAACTTTTGATAATACTATAAACATTTGATCTTTAGCAACAAGTATAGTGACCTAAAAGAGAGAAAACTATTAGAGGCTCTAATCCTGTGTTTGCTAGACCTCTGAGGGTCTGATAGTAACTTTCAAAGACACTAATTTTCTACTTTACATACAAGTGATGATCTTTTAAAATTAAATGTCTAAGGAGAACTTTTTCTTTAAATTTATATCACTTTTCTCCTATTTGAGGCCGCAAAGAAATCTTAGTAGCTACCTACCATTATTGAACTCTTAAGAGTGCGAGGGACAGCTAACCATACCATATATTATTATTTCATTTAATCTTCACCAAGCCCTTTTGGGTAGGTATTGTGCCTCTGACTTTACAGAAAGGGAAATTAAGAGCTTAAATAACTTGTCCAAAGTCACAGAACTAGTACATGACAGAATTAGAGACCAAAGCTCCAGTTCTTAACCTCTTTGTTGGGCAGCCCCTGTGGCGCAGCAGTTTGGCGCCGCCTGCAGCCCAGGGTGTGATCCTGGAGACTAGGGATTGAGTCCCACATTAGGCTCCCTGCACGGAGCCTGCTTCTCCCTCTGCCTGTTTCTCTGCCTCTCTCTCTCTCTCTGAATGAATAAATAAATGAATCTTTAAAAAAAAAAACAAAACCTCTTTGTTATACTGCCTCCTCATTACCTCCCACACTAAGTATTTCAATTTACCTTGCATTGTTACTTGTAAGTCTGTCTTTGAAGGTCTTTCATAATCTGGTTTCTCAAGATCCATTTTTAGAGTTTATCTCTTTATTGTGTGTTCTTTCCTACTTTCCTTTCTCATAATATTTGTTATCCCTTGTAGAATGCATTCTGCACTCAGTGACAAGGCTCTGACTGGGCTCTTTTTCTACCTATCACTAATACCTTTGTTACTTTGCAATTCTGTAGTACTAAGCCAGTTGTGGCACCTTCATGCACTTGTATATTGCTTCTTAAAGAAATTTTATTTTTTCATGTACATATGCCAAACAAATATAAGTATATCCTCTAATATTTAATAAAATGAGAGTATGTAGTAGTTGTCATTAATAGTGTATGAATGTAAAGACATTTATGTTTGAATTGTTTTCTTTCTGATTATAAATTCAGATTTTCATTGTAATATAATACACATATACGGTATTTGTAAAGCAGGACAATGTTACCACCTTATGTTACATATATTCTCATTTAATAATTAAAATATACAGGACACTTGACTTTCTAAGACAGTGATTAATCTTAAAGGCTTTAATGAGCTAATTACTGATGGGAACGTGTTATATTTTTCAGATGTGTTGGGGAGGAGATGAGATTTTTAGTAGTTGATCTCTTTAGGTGAAAAAGTACTCAAGGGGATCCCTGGGTGGCACAGCAGTTTGGCGCCTGCCTTTGGCCCAGGGGCGCGATCCTGGAGACCTGGGATCAAGTCCCACGTCGGGCTCCCGGTGCATGGGGCCTGCTTCTCCCTCTGCCTATGTCTCTGCCTCTCTCTCTCTCTCTCTCTGTGTGACTATCATAAATAAATAAAAATTAAAAAAAAAAGGAAAAAGTACTCAAGTTTGTAGAAAGCATCATTTGGTGACATTTCATTCACCTAAAATGAAAACATTGAAATTTTTTAGAAAAGTTTCCTTTGGATATAAGAATTACCAATTTCATTTTATCTCACTTTAATGATAAGCAAAGTTAGAGAACTGTAAACTTAAAAAAATTTTTTAAAAGATTTTATTTATTTGAGAGAGAGCACGAGTTGGGGGGGAAGGGCAGAGGGAGAAGCAGACTCCCCACTGAGCAGAAAGCCCAATGTGGAGCTCTATCCCAGGACCCCGGGATCATTACCTGAGCCCAAGGCAGATGCTTAACTGACTCAGCCATCCAGGTACCCTGAGACTGTAAACTTGTAAGTTAAAAAATAATGGGTACAGTTTATAGTTTTGGGAAATAGAAATTATTAACATAATAAGTACTTTATTATTGGGGGAAATAACATTAAATAAGAACTTTATTGTTGGAAAAGAGACTGAAAACTTAATATGAGAGGGAAAGTACTTAGGATTCTTTTTTTTTATTTAGAGGAGGGAGAGTGAGAGGTTGGGGGAAAGAATCTTAAGCAGGCTCCATGCCCAGTGTGGAGCCTGATGCGAGGCTTGATCTTACAATCCTGAGATCATGACCTGAGCCAAGATCAAGAGTTGGATGTTTAACTAGCTGAGCCACCCAGGTACCCGTGTTTCTGATTCTTTAATGAATAATGCAACTGAGTAAAATTCTGTTCTGAAAACTTACCCATCCTAAGGTACTATAATGAATTCTGGAGTGTGGTAATTGTTGTATTGTAAACTCAATCAAATGCTGGCTAACATTCCTACATTTTGATGCTGTTCATTACTGATGATTTTGTAGCCTATCCCTCGGCCAGATCCTGTGTATAATAATGAAGAAACACACGACCAAGTGCTGAAAACCAGACTAGAAGAAAAAAATGAACACTTTGAGCAAGGACTCATGATAGAACAACTTAGCAAAATGTTCTTTACTACTAAGCACCGTTGGTATCCTCGTGGACAGTAAGTTCTATTTTCTTTGACTCCCACTTGACAACTAAAAGAACATGTAACTTTTCTTCAATGGAGGTTATATTCTGCTTGGGGAAGTTAACACCCAATATGATCACCTACTAAATTGTATTTTTTTTTTCTAAATTGTATTTTTAAGTGTACAAATAGTGTAGCCAAAATGAAATAGTACTTTGTTTTTCTTTTATTTTAGTGGGGAAATTTAACCAAAGCTTTCAGGGAATTTTACAAGAATTCTTGAAAATTTTTCTATTCTGTGATATAGTCATTTAGTGTATTGTTTTTATTCATCCTCCTGCCAAATATTGATCTTGTTCTTAGCCCATTTATCCAGTTATTTAACAGATTTCAGGTTATTGTTATAAAAAATGGGGTACAGCAAATGATTGTGCAGTGTATATTGTTCTCAGCTCTTTTAGAAACTAGTTGCCTGTGTTAGTACTCATATTTTATTACATGAAGACTTACCTCTTATCTGACTCTGGCTTTAATTATTTTTCTTTTTTTAATTCTTCTTTCTTTTATATCTATCTTATTCCCTACCAGAAATGAAAGATGACTATTTTTAATCGTTTATGTTTGAGCAGACTTTGTTCTTACTCAGTCAACCAGTAACTAAGCTCTTGGCTGGCACATTTCATGGCAGGACATGCTTATGGAATTAATGACTATACATTCATCCACCTGCTCTACTAAGTGTTGGGAGATAGAAAGTACAGTCCTTGTTTATAAGTTGTTTATAGTCAAGGAGAGAAGATAATACAGTAAATAAACAAAATCAAGTGACTGAGCCTTGAGAATGGTTAGGAGTTAGCCATGGGGAAAACAGAAAAGGCTCCGCAGGTAGAGAGAACAGGTTATCAGAGTATGCTGGGGAAATTGCAAGTAGGTCAGCTGGGATGGGACCCAGAATATGAGGAGGGAGTAAAGGGAGGGTCTTAATGAAGGATTTTGTGTTGTGCTGAGGTAGATTTTACTTTCATTGTGAAATTTTAAGAAAAGTTAATACATTTGAAAAATCATAAAGTGAGTTCTGTACTTAGGATACATGGAAGGTGTATATGGAAAGGTGATATATGGAAAGTTTGGAGTCAGGGGGACCTGCTTGGAAACTATTTAGTCTAGGTGAAGTTTATTGAAGATGTAAATGAGAGGACCAATAATGAGAATAGAAAGGGGGAAAATAAAAGAAAGGACTGTGATAAAAGGAGAAAATAAAAGAAGGAAGGAGGAAAAGAGAGAATTTTAATTAACAGCAGTAAGTCACTGACTAGGTGTGGGAAGAGACAGGCAGCCTCTCAAGTTTCAGACGGAGGTGTTTGGGTGGATGATGGTGCCGTTCATACATGTGGGGAAACAGGTTTGACAGGAATATGAACCCATTATTGGTCATGTTAAGTCTGAAGTGTCAGTGGATCCATCTGGTGAGGAGCAATTTTGAAAGCATATGGATGTATGGATCTGGAGCCTGGTTTACTTATGTAGTTTCTTTTTAGAAGTACTCCCTTCCTTATCCTTGCTTAAAATAGAGATTCTTCAAGGTTCTAGCCTCATACTTCATGTTCTCCTGAAATTCATTGTAAGAGTTTTAATTACATTCATTATATAGATGACATACAACTTGCTTCATTATACATTTTTTATTCCTTGGTCTTATTCCCAGTATCATCGTCCTTAGAAATTTCAAAATAGGTATCTGTCCAAAGTTTTAAATTCATTGTAACAAAAGCATAGGTCTTTTTCTGTTTCAAAAAAACTCCTCCTTTAATAATTCTTCTATAATAAAAGTGGTATTTCTGTAGCAATTTTCCAGGAAAAATATCTGCAGATTTTTGGCTACCATGTCTTTTAATTCCTGCTACTATTTTATATCCTCTTCTTTGATTTTTCTTTCTTATTTAGTGCCCACTTTGTTTATGTATATGCTCTCTGGGTTTTTTCCTGTCTCTATGATTATAATTCAGGGTATATGGAAACAAATTAGCAAACCATTTCTTAGCCCCATATCTAAGTCATTACTGTATTCTGAGATTTCCATGATTCTATAACATCATTCATGTTTATTTTTTATTTTGTCTCATTATCCAGATATTTTTGTTCAAGCCCTATCTTGAAATTCTTCTGTAATGACATTCAGTACTTGTTTTCTTTCTGCATGTTCTGTATTGCTACAGTCTTCTGCCTGCTGTTCATTTATAACCAAGTCACTGTATTTATGAAAGTATGTAAAAGGGTCTTGAAGAGAACAAAATTGAAGGCAAGAAGACCATTAGGGAGTCTTAAAATCATGCATGTTATCCTTAGACTTTTATGTATGGTATACCTGTGTTTAATCTTACTTACTTATTTAATCTTATTACTGCTAATTAGCATTTGACTGCTAATTAATTTAATCTCTTTCTGTGTCTTGTCCCATCAGGATTAGTAGGCAGTTGCAATTGTAAGCAGACTTTAATTAGGTGTAGTTGATTATCCCAGCAGCTCTCCTAGTAAAGAAATGAGCAGAACTCCAGATACTAGCTTACATATATAAAGAAAATTTTTACCTGTAGGTATTGTCCTTGTGATACATCATCTTTCAGAATTTTAAATAAGCTACAGTATGATCTTTAATCGTTCAAAAGATATTTAATTGCTATGTAAATATTTATTTTGGATTAATGTAAGCCATTTTCAAGTGTTGATTTCTAGATGTCATTGAGCTCTTCTTAAATATCAGGCAGTGTCTAGAACGATATTTTATTTTATTAAATATTTCACAATTTTTAAGTTATGACTATCAAAAAACTGGGATCCATTCTGAGTTAATTTATAACAGATTTTATTTATTTATTCATGAGAGACAGAGAGAGAGGCAGAGACATAGAGGGAGAAGCAGGCTCCTTGCAGGGATCCCGATGTGGGACTTGATCCCTGGACCCGGGATCACTCCCTAAGCTGAAGGCAGATGCTCAACCGCTGAGCCACTCAAGCGTCCCCCATTCTGAATTTAATAATTGGGGTTATATAATATCTTTTTAAGTAAGTTTTTATTAACATACAAAATGCTGTTTAAAATATTTTTAAACAATGCAGTTTAATGTGAAATAGAGGGGCAGCCTGGGTGGCTTAGTGGTTTAGCGCCGCCTTCAGCTCGGGGCCTGATCCTGGAGACCCGGGATCGAGTCCCATGTCGGGCTCCCTTCATGGAGCCTGCTTCTCCCTGTGCCTGTGTCCCTGCCTCTCTCTCTCTCTCTGTCTCATGAATAAATAAATAAAATCTTAAAAAAAAAAAAAAGTGAAATAGAAAGTTTCTTTATATTTATTCAATGCCCTGTGCCCTATATGATAAACACTGCTAAACTCTTCCTGTATGAGTAGATCTATCTTATATTACACTTAATTTTGTGCTTTTTAAACTCCAATAAAGTAAAACTCTTTTCTGAATGTGCAACTTTTGTTTTAAAGGGGTCTGGGCTTACTCAAATCTTCTGTCTGCTAGTTACTAGCTATTTATTTAATCTTGTTATTTATTAAAGAAAATTTGCAGAAAAGGCAAGAAGACCATTAGGGAGTCTTAAAATCATACATGTTATCCTTAGACTTTTATAAAAAGAAATAATAATGCCTGGGGTGCCTGGGTGGCTCAGTTGGTTGGGTGGCTGCTTTAAGCCTGGATCATGGTCCCAGGGTTCTAGGATCAAGCTTCCTGCTTCTCCCTCTGCAGCTCCCCCTGTTTGTGTTCTCTGTTTCTCTCTCTCAAATAAATAAAATCTTATGAATGGATAAAGAAGATGTGGTTTATGTATACAATGGAATATTACTCATCCATTAGAAATGACAAATACCCACCATTTGCTTCGACGTGGATGGAACTGGAGGGTATTATGCTGAGTGCAGTAAATCAATCAGAGAAGGACAAACAGTGTATGTTCTCATTCATTTGGGGAATATAAATAATAGTGAAAGGGAATATAAGGGAAGGGAGAAGAAATGTGTGGGAAATATCAGGAAGGGAGACAGAACATAAAGACTCCTAACTCTGGGAAACGAACTGGTGGAAGGGGAGGAGGGCGGAGGGTTGGGGGGAATGGGTGACGGGCACTGAGGGGGACACTTGACGGGATGAGCACTGGGTGTTAATCTGTATGTTGGTAAATTGAACACCAATAAAAATTAATTTATTTAAGATAAATAAATAAATAAATAAATAAATAAATAAATAAAATCTTAAAAGGCAAAGAAATAATGCCTAATTTGCCTGGTGGCTTTAAAAAAAATAACTGATTAATTAATTCCAGTATAATTAATGCAGCATTATATTAGTTTCAGGTGTACAATATAGTGATTCAACAATTTTATACATTACTCAGTGCTTATCATAATAGGTATACTCTTAATCCCCTTTACCTATTTCTCCTGTCCCTCCACCCACCTTCCCTCTGGTAACCATCAATTTGTTCTCTATAGTTGAGTGTCTGGTTTTTTGTTTGTCTCTTTTTCTTTGTTCATTTGTTTTTTTCCTTAAAATCCACATGAGTGAAATCTATGGTATTTGTCTTTCTCTGATTATTTCACTTAGCAGTGTATATCCTCTAGATCCATCCATGTTGTTGCAAATGGCAACATTTCATTCTTTTTTATGGTTGAGTAGTATTCCATTGGGGGAAAAATATATATACACACACGCATATGTGCCACATCTTCATCTATCAGTGGACACTTGTGTTGTTTTTTTGTTTTGGTTATTATAAATAATGCTGCAGCAAACATAGGGGTGTGCATATCTTTTCAAATTAGTGTTTTCATATTCTTTGGGTAAATTCTGAATGGTGGTTTTGAGATAAAATATAATCATATAAGTTAAGGACCTGGCATATAGTATATGCTAATGATAATATGGTAATGATAATTATTAATAATTGTTTACTACTCATAGTTTTTCTCTTAACTCACTTTTTGAAGCATCTTTTTTTTTTTTTTTTAAGATTTTATTTAATTATTTTAAAGAGAGAGAGAGAACAGAGGGGAGAGGGAAAGGGAGAAGCAGGCTTCCTGCTGAGTAGGGAGCCTGATGGAGGGCTCAATCCCAGGACCCTGAGATAAGGACCTGAACCAAAGGCAGGCGCTAAACCAGGATCATGCCGTGGTTGGAAGGCAGGTGCTAAACCGCTGAGCCACCCAGGTGCCCCAAAGCATCTTTTCTGAGGTATAATTTGCATACTGAAAAATTTACCAGTTTTAAGTATATACTGTAATGAGTTTTGACAAATGTATACACAATTGGCCGTTTCATCACTTGAAAAGTTCTCTCATGCTCTTTTGCAGTGAGTTTCATCCCCTTTAATCCCCATCCTAGGCAGTCACTGATCTCCTTCTTATCACTTTTTAGAATTTCATGGATTTCTAGAATTCCATGTTTTTCCCTTTCTAGAATTTTATGTAAATACAGTCTGTATAGCCTTTTGTGTCTGGCTTCTTTCACTTAGTATAATGCTTTTGAGATTCATCTTTGTTGTTGTGTAGACCAACAGTTTATCCCTTTTTATTTCTGAATAATATTCTCTTGTATGGATAGACCACAATTTGTTTATCTGTTCACCAGCTGATGGACATTTTGAATCTTTCCAGTGCGGGGCTGTTATGACTAAAGCTGCATAAATACTCAAGTACAAATCATCATTGACATATTTTCATTTCTCTTGGGTAAATACCTAGGGGTAGGATTAGTTGGTCATATGATAAGGACATTTTTAAATTCATAAGAAACTGTCAAAGTGGCTGAATGTTTTTTCATTCCCACCAGCAGTGTGTCACAGTTTCATTTGCTCCACATCCTTCCCAACACTTGTTATTAGTTCTTTTAACTTTAATCATTCTGTTGGGGGAATAGTAGTATTTTCATTGTAGTTTAAATTTATGCTAATGATTTTGAACATCTTTTTTTTTTTTTTTAAAGATTTTACTCAGGAGAGAGAGAGAGAGGCAGAGACACACACACACACACACACACACACAGAGAGAGAGAGAGAGAGAGAGAGGCAGAGACACAGGCAGAGGGAGAAGCAGGCTGCATACAGGAGCCTGACGTGGGACTCAATCCCAGATCTCCAGGATCACGCCCTGGGCTGAAGGCAGGTGCTAAACTGCTGAGCCACGCAGGCTGCCCCATTTCTTTAATAGTGTCTTTTGAAGATAAAAAATTTTTATAATTTTCATTAAGTCCAATTTACAAATATTTCCTTTTAGTTCAGGCTTTTTACATTCTACTTAAAAAACCTTTGCCTGGGCAGCCCCGGTGGCTCAGCGGTTTAGCGCCGCCTTCAGCCCAGGGTGTGGAGACCCGGGATTGAGTCCCACATCGGGCTCCCTGCATGGAACCTGCTTCTCCCTCTGCCTGTGTCTCTGCCTCTCTCTCTCTCTCTCTCTGTGTGTCTCTGATAAATAAATAAAATTAAAAAAAAAAAAAAAAAAACACCTTGCCTGACCTAAGGTCAGTAAGACTTTCTTCTGTTTTCTTGTAGAAGTTTTATAATTTAAGCTCTAACATTTATGTCTATAATCCATTTACAGTTAATTTTTATACACAGTGAGTCCTAAGTTGAGGTTCCTTTTTTGGCACATATAAATCCAGTTATTCCAACACCATTAGTTGATTATATTATCTTTTACGGTTCAATTCCCCTACGAACTTTGTTGAAACTCAGTTGAGCATATATATGTGATCCTGAACTCTCTATTTTGTTCCATTGTCTGTCTTTGCCATACCATTCTGTTTTGGCTAAATAGCTTTAACTAAGTCTTGAAATCAGGTAAAGTCCTCTAATTTTTGTTTTTTTCAGTGCTGTCTCAGCAATCTTAGCATTTGCAAAAATGCAATCTTTTGCATTTCTTTATAAATTTTAGAATCAGCTTATCAGTTTCTATAGAAAGCCTGCTGGGATTTGAAGGAGATTACATTCAGTCTCTAGATCAGTTTCAGAATTGATGTCTTAAAATGGTATCAAATCTTTCTGTCCACTAAAATGTTATATTTCTCCATTTATTTAAGTCTTTAAAATTTTTTCACTTGGGGCACCTGGTGGCTCAGTGGTTGAGCGTCTACCTTTGGCTCAGGTTGTGATCCAGGGGTCCTGGGATCGAGTCCCGCATCAGGCTCCATGGGGAGCCTGCTTCTTCCTCTGCCTATGTCTCTGCCTCTCTCTGTGTCTTTTATGAATGAAGAAATAAAATCTTAAAAAAATTTTTTTCACTTGTGTTTTATATAATTTGCAGTGTATGAACACTTTACATTTTTTGTTACACTTATTTCAAATATTTCATAATTTTATGCTATTATAAATAGTATTAGGTTTTTAATTTCAGTTTCCAAAGATTTGTCGTTTGTAATACAATTTTATTTGTTGTAGAAATATGATTTATTTTTGTTTATTGGTGGCATTTCCTGTGATCTTGAGAGTAGTTCTGGTAGCTTTTTAAATATATTCCTTAGTATTTTCTATATAGATGATCATGGTGTCATTGAATAAAGACAATTTTACCTCTTTTATATCTGTATGCTTTTTATTTTTTGCTTTATTGCACAGCTTAGAGTCTTAAGTACAATGTTGCTTAACAGTGTTGAGAATGGACATCATTGCTTTTCTCCCCAGTTTTAGTGAGGGAAAGCAGTGAGTCTTTAAACATTAAGAGTGATATTTCTGGACAGCCTGGGTGGCTCAACAGTTTAGCGCCGCCTTGAGCCCGGGCTGTGATCCTGGAGACCCGGGATCGAATCCTGCATCAGGCTCCCAGAATGGAGCCTGCTTCTCTCTCTGCTTCTGTGTCTCTCATGAATAAATAAATAAAATCTTAAAAAAAAAAAAATGATGTTTCTATGTGGGTCTTTTTATAGATGCCCTTTCTCAAGTTGAGAAAATCCCTCTATTCCTGGTGTGAAGAGTTTTTATCATGAATGGATGTTGAATTTTGTTAGATGCTTTTTTCTTTCTTTTTTTTTAAATTTTATTTATTTATGATAGTCACACAGAGAGAGAGAGAGAGGCAGAGACATAGGCTGAGGGAGAAGCAGGCTGCATGCACTGGGAGCCTGACGTGGGATTCGATCCCAGGTCTCCAGGATCGCACCCTGGGCCAAAGGCAGGCGCTAAACTGCTGGGCCACCCAGGGATCCCCAGATGCTTTTTTCTGTATTCATTAAAATGATCATATGGTTTTTCTTATTTAGTCATGTGATGAATTATATTGAATGACTTTAAATGTTGTACCAACCTTTTGTTCCTGGGCTAAAACTTCACTTGGTCATGATATATTATTTTGTGTGTGTATGTTGTTTGGATTTAATTGCTTAAATTTTGTTGTAGAATTTTCATATCTTTATTATGGGCATTGGTCTATAGGTTTATAATATCTTTGTTTTGGTTTCAGAGTAAAGCTTGCAACTTAGAGTAGGTTTGGTACTATTTCCTTCTCCAGTTTTCGGAAAGAGTATGTGTAGAATGGATATTACTTTTTAATGTTGGAATTTACCAGTGAAAGCCATCTGGGTCTGAAATTTTCTTTGTGGAAAGATTTTTAATTGCAAATTCAACTTTTGTACTCAGTAGTTAGGACTATTCAATTTATGTCTTCTTGAGGGAGCTTTGATACTTTGTATCAAATCCCTTCAGGCATTTACCCATCTTACCTAAATTGTTGCATTTATTTGTACATAGTTTATAATATTCCTTAATTATCCTTTAAGTATTTTCATAATCTATAGCTGTATCATCTCTCTTATTTCTGGTGTTATTTTGTTGATATTTTTTGAGAACCAGCTTTTGGTTTAACTGATTCTCTCTGTTGCTTTTCTGTTTTTATTATTATTTTAAGTAGGCTGTACACTGAGGCTTTGAACTCACAATGCTGAGATCATGACCTGAGCTTAGATCAAGACTTAGATGCATAACCAACTGAGCCACCCAGGCACCCCAGTTTTCTATTTTTGTTCCTTGTTATTTCCTTCCTTCTCCTTCCTTCTGCTTACTCGGGCTTTAATTTGTTCCTTTTCTAGTTTAAGGTTTATTGTTTAAAAATTTGTCTCTTTTTTTAAGTTTTTAATGCTATAAATTCCCCATTAAGTACTGCTTTAGCTGCATCCCACAGATTTTGATGTTTTCACTTCCATTCAGTTCAAAATGTTTTCTGATTTCCCTTGTGATTTCTTCTTTTACCCATGGATTACTTAGCAGTGAGTTAATTTCTAAATATTTAAAAAATTTTCAGATACCTTTCTGTACTGGTTTCTGGCTTAATTCTGTTGTAATCACAAAGCATACTTTGTAGGATTTCAGTCTTTAAATTGATTAAGATTCAGAGGTGCCTGGCTGGCTCAGTCAGTAGGAGCCTATGGCTCTTGATCTCAAGGTTGTGAGTTCAAGATTATTTAAATTGATTAAGATTTGTTTTATGGCCCAGGACTTGAGGATCACACCTTGGGCCCAAGGCATATGCTCAACCACTGAGCCACCCAGGCATCCTGATTATGGTCTTTCTTGATGAATATTTCATACACAGTTGGAAAATAGGTGTATATTCTGTTGCTATTGATAGTAGTGTTCTAAAAATACAAAAATATGAATTAGGTCTACTTGGCTGGTAGTGCTGTTCAACTTTTCTAGACCCTCACTAATTTTCTGTTTAATCAATTATTATTAGAGGAACATTGAAGTCTATATTTTATACTTAATGGATTTTTCTATTTCTCTTCCTAATTCTGTGTTCATTAATTTTGAAGTTCTGTTGTTAGTTGTACATACATTTATTATCGTTATATTTTCTTGATGAATTGACACCTTTATCTTTATTGAAGTCTTCTTGTTATTGCTGCTAATATTTCTTTTTCTGAAATATAATTTGTCTAGTACTACTAGAGCCTATCTAGCCTTCTTTTGATTGGTGTTTACATGATCTATCTATTTCTGTTCTTTTACTTTTAACCTATCTGTGTCTTTATATTTCAGTGGGTTTCTTAGAAGTAGAATATAATTGGATTTTGCTTTTTTGTCCAATTTGACTTTTCGTTTTAGTACCAAGCCATCTTAAATGCTGTTTCCTTTGATTTTCAGTGCTTTCATTCCATAAAAGGCCATTTGCTTTTAGTTTACTTTCTTCTTGAAATTTAATTTGATTATAGTCATTTTGAATAGCTATTATTTCTCTTAGCCCAACTATATGTAACTATAGGTGGCTAGATATCTGTTAATGTTATACTTATATTTGTGGGTAATTTTTTGTTTATATCTACCACTCTAAATTATTCTCTCATCATCAGGATTGCATCTTTTGTTCTGTAGTTTTCCACATGATCTCTGATACAGTGTGTGGGTGCTCAGTTGCTGTCTGATGAAATATTCTTACCTAATTATTATTTTTAAAGATTTTATTTATTTAGTTCATGAGAGACACACAGAGAGAGAGGCAGAGACATAGGCAGAGGAAGAAGCAGACTCCATGCAGAGAGCCCGATGGGTGACTCAATCCTGGAACTCTGGGATCACACCCTGAGCCAAAGGCAGATGCTTAACCACTGAGCCACCCAGGCATCCCATGAAATACTCTCTTACCTAATTGTCTTTACAGGTTCTTGAAGGTGTTTAGTTTTTCTTTGAAATGTACTTTATTGGGATGGTCACTGATGAATTTCTCAGTAATTCTTAGAAGTTTTATCCTAGAGTTTAGCTATCAAATTATGTGACTTTATTCAATTTCATTTTTATTTAGGAAGGTCTCAGGTAGAGTAAGATGTTCTTTATTATCAAATTCTTAATCAAGGTCAGTAAAGTTTTTATGATACAAAGGTGTTTCCTCACTTCATTCAGTCCTGAACCATGCATTTAATTATCAACCTCACTCAGAGTGGATGGGCTGGAAGTATAAGTAGTATGACTGTACAGAACTGATGCTGAAATAGCCCAGTGGCCAATAAACACTGATGATTCGGTTAGGTCAAGTCTGGGAATCTAGTTAGCAATTCAAAGAGTCTTAGATTTGGGCTTTGTGGGAGTGGGTGCTAGGGCTGTGTTGAAGTTTTAGTGTGAAAGGTGGGTGATGAGGAAACTCAGGACATTGGCTTTGGGGTTAAATTTAACTTTTAGTTCCTTATCCTCTGTCTTTGCCTGAATGACTATTTTTACATTCACTTGTGCAGAGGTTGATTTCAAAAGATAACCTACGTAACCATGCAGCTCCTGCTTCTTCCTGTTTGATGATACTGCAGGTATGAAAACAAACTAGCTTAGCCATTATGTTATATTAACTGAAGTCATGGGGCTTTGAATATATTTTTCGAAATGTACCCCTATACGAATCCATTTTTTTTTCATTTGCCAACAACAATTTGTGTTAGATAGCCCTTTTGTAAATAGTTTTAAGGACATGATTCTGAGTTGTTTTGCCCTCTCCAGCAGCCCCTGAGGTTTCTCCCATTGGCCTTTAGAGTCGCCAGCACTCAGGAAGCAAGTATGTCATGCCCTTAGTTGCAAGCCTTTGTGTACAAGCTGTTTTTCCTTTCTTCAGTCTTCCTCAGTTTGGCATGAAAAAAATCGAAGTAATAATGATGCTTTCCTTCCATTATAATTCTTTCCATAACACGTCATTTTAGCAATATAACAGTCCCTAATGGTTGTGTCTGAGTTTTCTGGTACTTTTCTCATTAATTCAACCATAATAACTTAATTGAAACTCTTTTTATGTATCCAAAGTTCATATACTATCTTGGTTTCTCCTGATTCCTTTCCATCTCTTTTACCTCTAAATTTTGGAGTGCCCAAGGAGCAGTTCTCCTCTTTCCTTTCTCAGTTTCTAAGACAGTGCCCTCATCCAGTCTCATGGTTTTATATACCTTGATGGCTCCCAATTCTATCTCTGGTCAAGACCTGTCCCCTGACCTCCAGACCTGTATATCCATGCAGCTACTTACATGACACGTCTTATGGGCATCCCTGACTTAATATTGTCTCCTGAAGGTCTCACACAAACAAGATTCTCCTGACGCCTTCCCTATCTCAGTTAATGCTAGCTCCAGTCTTCTAGTGGCTTGAGCCAGAAACCTTGGTGCCATTCTTAATTCATCTCTTTGTCTCACACCCAACATCTGGTCTATCACCAAATCCTGTTAGCTCTGTCTCCCAGAATGTATCCACATTTGACCATTTATCACTATTCCTTTTGCCACCATCCTGGTCCATGCCACCATCTTTTGTCTTGGTTTATTGAAGCCACTTCCTAACTGGTCTCCCTGCTTCTGCTTTACTTCTCTACAGTTTGTTCTTAGCATATTACCAAAGTAATACTGTTAAAAACTTCCCTCAGTTCTTACAATTTTTCTGTTGAAAACCTTCCAGTGGTTTCCCATCTTACTCAAAAAAGCTAAAGGCCTTAACTGTTACCTACAAGAACCTGTGTGGTTTGATCCTCTGTTACCTCTCCACTCATTTTCTATCATTATCCTCTTAGTTCACTCTGTTCCAGCCCCATGGCCTTTTGGCTGTTCCATGAACATTCCTTTCTTTTAAAGCCCTTATATTGTTGTTCACTCTACATGGAATTCTCTTCCTACTAGTATCAGCAAAGCTAGTTTTCTCACTTCCTTTGGGTTTTTATTCCCTGAAGTCATCCCTGGCCAACTTACTGGTTTTCCTCTCTCCTACACTGAAATGTAAGAAATCTTAGCACTTAGAAGTAGTCCCTGGCATATAGTAGATGCTCACACATCTACAGATTAATAAGTGAATGGGTAAATGATATGATCCTCATTATACCTCTTAAAAAAGAAGATGGTAAGCTAACATAGCTCTACTAGGTATAAAGTGATGTTGAAGAACATAAGGATGGAAGGACTGTAAGAAGGCTGGATGGAAAGATTTGGAAAATAATTTTAAACTTCTTGAAATGTAACAATGCTATAAATGTATGAACAGCAGTACTATTTTATTTAAATAACTACTTGTTTTTCCTGGGGGCCACAAAAATGAGTTACTCCCATCAGTAGGAAACAGATTTGACTATCCAGCTATCCAGCTGGATAGCTGCAGTGTGAGCCAGGAGATAAAGTTCTGCTCTGGATTAAGAACTGTGGACAAATATTTCAGATATCATTGAGTCATTGTGTAATTTAAGAAGGGTAGGTAACTATGTGTTTTGGATTCCAGGAATAGTCTTAGTTTAACTCTTAATTATTAATAGGGTGGGGTTTTAATTATCTCAAGGGTCTGAGTCTGATGATAAGTTATAAGGGTACCATATAACTAAGGTGCTTGCTTCTGGCTAGTGATTGATTATAGCAGATATTGAAATTCATGCATGATAATTCATGCAGATATTGAAATTCATGCGAAGATAGTGTCACTTCGCGAACCCCTATTCTGGTGACTAGCTGCTTTGAGAGAGCACGTTTCAAGGTTGCACTAATAAGACTTTGATGATCTGGCACATAACTGGAACCCTTAAGAAAATGGTAATTTTCTATAATTTTTTTATGCCAGTATAAGTAGATGTAGAAAAGTTTATGTAAATTATATTATGCTATATGTATTATTCTACAAGTTAATGTTTTGTGTTATTGTATATAGATGTACTTCATTTTTTTAAAGTTATTTACTGTTTTGCCAATTTTCAAAAAATCAGTATCAAAAAACAATGTGTAGGAGAGTTGCCTTATAAAACCATAAGATAAGCAAAAAAGAATGCTTTCAGTATCTTAATCACAAGTAAATAGCATGAGGTACGTGTGTCTTACCATTTATGGTATAGAAATCCTTACGTTGAATTTCCACATTAGCAAAAAAAGTAAAAACTCAGACCAACTTGCCAAAATCTGGCCTTATGGGAATTTTTGAAGAGAAGTCATCACCATAAACATGTATACTCTGTGTAGAAATTCTCTTAAATCAATAAAGAAAATAAGGAAATGCAAAGAACCAAAAAAGAAAAATTCTTCCTGGTAAATCACTCAAAGTCAGTGATTACTAACAATGCATTTCATTTCTCTTTTTATATTTGTCATAAGTTTTATTTGTATATTTTTATATGGCTTTAATCATACTATATATATACATTTACATCCTGTATCTCCCCCTCCCCAATTAATATTTAATATTTTAGTAGTAAGATAGTTAATATTTTAACTATTTTTCTATATAGTATAGAATAGGTTTCCAGAAGAATTACTAGATCAAAAGCTTTGACTTTAAAAATATTTTTTGAGGGGATCCCTGGATGGCGCAGCGGTTTGGTGCCTGCCTTTGGCCCAGGGCGTGATCCTGGAGACCCGGGATCGAATCCCACATCGGGCTCCCGGTGCATGGAGCCTGCTTCTCCCTCTGCCTGTGTCTTTGCCCCTCTCTCTCTCTCTCTCTCTCTCTCTCTCTCTCTGTGACTATCATAAATAAATAAAAATTTTAAAAATTAAAAAAAAATAAAAATAAAAATATTTTTTGGTATATATTGCTATACTACTTTTCATAAGTATTGTACTAGTTAATACTTTAACTAGTTGGGTCTGATGTTCATTTCATCACACCTGTGCTTGGGTTGGGCATTTATGATTTTTAAAAAATTGTAATTGCAAAAACAAAATTCTCTCACTGTTTTAATTTGCATTTGTTCCATTTTTTGTGACGTACATTTTTCTGTAAACATATTAGTTGTATCCTATTGTATATTAAAACCTGATTTGGCAGCTTACAAAACCTCCATTTAGGGGAAAATATCCCCTTATAAATAAAACTTTAATAAAGCATATTCAGCATATTTATGATGTGCTCTTTCTTTACTATAAAGACAATTATTAGTTTGTTTGTTTTTTTTAGGTTTTATTTTTTATTTATTTGAGAGAGAGAGAGAGAGAGAGTGAGCACAAGCCAGGAACAGGGGCAGAGGGAGAGGGAAAAGCCATCTCCTCGCTGAGCTGGGAGCCTGTTGCTGGTCTTGATTCCAGGACCTTGGGATCATGACTTAAGCCAAAGGTAGATGCTTAATGACTTAGCCATCTGGGCGCCCCAAGACAATTATCAGTTTTAATTAAAGATCAATTATCCAGGTTAGTATATTGAAATTGACCTCAAGAGTGGCAAAAAAAAAAACAACAACAAAAAAAAACCTTTTCAAAATGCTTATTTAGTGGAAAACAATTTTCAGTTGGGAAATGTGGCTTCTTACTAAGAAATATTTAAATATTTATCTTGGATATATCTAACAGCATATATATATGTGTGTGTGTGTGTGTATATATACACACACACACACACATATATATATATTAGGTTTCTTTGATTTCACTGAGTACTAATGAACAACAAACTAATCACAGAAATTTGATACTTTTTTTTAGAAACACATTTACTAAAATAATATCTTAAATATTTTCTTCTTTTCAAGGTATCATAGACGTCGTAGGAAACTGGATCCTCCAAAAGACAGATGATACTGAGGTTTTCAGGAATCAAAAAGATGTTATCTTGTGTCTCATTTGCCATTTGAGAAACGCAATTGAGTATATTCATTAATATGTTATATAGCAAAATGATAATAAAATGTCTTTTCATATGTTAGAATGTGTATTTCTTTATATATATTAGGGAATCGTGGATTTGACATTCTTATTTACAGAAACCTATTTCATCTTTGCTTTTGAGATATTAAGGTCTACCATTTATTTTTATGTGTCTAGTGTGATTAAGTATTTTTACATAATCAGTCAAATATTGTTAGTAGTATAAATATGATTAATAGAAATGTGCATGGTTCTCCTTCTCAAGGAGATTTTCAAATTGCTTTTGAAAAGAAACGCATGAAGTCCACCCAGAAAATAAATGTTACAATTCTTTGTTGTGGCTTCTAGGAAATTATTAAATTACTGTTGACTCTTGAACAACATGAGTTTGAACTATGTGGGTCCACCTATACACAGATTTTTTTTCATATAAATAAATAAATAAATAAATAAATAAATAAATAAATAAACAAAAGTCCAGTACTTTAAGTTGTATTTTCTCTTTCTTAAGATTTTTCTTTCTTTCTTTAAGATTTTATTTATTTATTTGACATAAACAGTCAGAGAACACAGGCAGGGGGAATGGCAGAGGGAGGAGAAGCAGATTCGTTGCTAAGCAGAAAGTCCATCTCAGGACCTTAGGGTCATGACCTGAGCCAAAGGCAGACGCTTCATCTACTGAGCCACCCAGGCACTCCTCTTTCTTACGATTTTCTTAGCAACATTTTCTTTTCTCTAGCTTTATTGTAAGAATACAATGTAAGATAACATGTAAGATAATATGTTAATTGACTATGTTAATCAGTAAGGCTACCAGTCAAGAGTAGGACATAAGTTAATTTTTTGGGAAGTCAAAGTTATACATGGATTTTTGACTGCATGGAGGATTAGTATCCCTAACCCCCTTGTTCAAGGGTCAACTGTTATTACATTTTAATTAGATCTACTGTCTGTGAAGTCCTTTATATACATCATTATTAAATTCTCACAATAATCCTTTACTTTTTTAAGATTTTGTTTATTCCTGAGAAACATAGGCAGAGGGAGAAGTGGCTCCATGCAGGGAGCCCGATGTGGCACTCGATCCTGGGACTCCAGGATCACGCCATGGGCGGAAGGCAGGCGCTGAACCACTGAGCCACCCAGGTGTTCCTCACAATAATCCTTTAAAGGAAGAGCATCATCCCCATTTTACAGGTAAAGCCAAGTGACTTGAATCCTACCTACTTAGCAAGTGGGAGAGCCAGAATCCAAATGGTCTGGCCCCAGAGCTTTTTTACAGTGCATTTATTGTGGCAAAAGGGTATTTTCCTCACCCAAGAATGTACTTTCCTAGAAAGAATATTAATATAATTTGTTTTGATTTTTTTTTCTGGTCATTTAAAAAATTACTAGCTTCAGAACACATGCTACTCTGGGTTAAAATGTTAATATCACTAAATTAGTATAAATTAATGTTAATAGATTATTCTGTTATTGATTGTCACTACCACCTTCTATGTGATCCTTAATACCCCTGTGATTTCAATTTAGGAAGTAAAGAATCTTTTTTTTTTTTTAAAGATTTATTTATTCATTCAGAGAGAGCGAGAGAGAGGCAAAGACACAGGCAGAGGGAGAAGCAGGCTACATACAGGAAGCCCGATGTGGGACTCGATCCCAGGTCTCCAGGATCACACCCCAGGCTGCAGGCAGCGCCAAACTGCTGCGCCACCAGGGCTGCCCGGAAGTAAAGAATCTTTTAAGAAGAAAAGTGCTTTATTCAAACTTGTAAAATATTTGTGTTATTTAAAAATCTGATGGGAAAAATTACTTCAGTGAAGTGAAATTGAATGAAATTCACTGAAATGAAGTTTTCATTTCATTTAAAGTCTAATCTAGTTATTTATTTATGAATGAATGAATGAGAGACACAGAGAGAGAGAGAGAGAGAGAGAGAGGCAGAGACAGGCAGAGGGAGAAGCAGGCTCCATGCAGGAAGCCCGACGTGAGACTCGATCCCGGGACTCCAGGATCATAACCTGAGCCAAAGGCAGACGCTCAATCCCTGAGCCACCCAGGTGTCCCTAATCTAGTTCTTTTAATAAAGGCACTCTAGCTGAAGTTTTAAGTATTTAGTAAATGTAAGGAATATAAATAGGAAAGTGTAAAGGAAATAATAATGGCCACCTTCTGATACCAAAAGGAAATGTTTTTAGCTTACTTTTTTCATTAATACATTAATTTGGAAGGAAAGATTAAAGCAAAACAAGTTGGTAGAACTTAATCAAATGTTTACCAACTATGTTTAATGACATTGAAAAATGGTTAAATTTTTTTTTAGGTTGAATTATACCCAAATTTTTACAAAGATTGAGATACGCCACATTTTAAAAGGAAGAAAAAATAATTTAATTAATTAAATAAGAAATTTTTTCTAAGTTCAAGGATGTACTAAATAGAAATTGTTTAACTCTAAGATTCCCAAACCACACATCTACATGCCAATGCTTTGATGGATTTGACTTCAATCTTATTCTATTGGAAATACAGATGAATACTGTAGTTGCTGGAATTTGGTTTTCATGGATTACTATTATTTAGTTTTGCTAAATAAGTACATATTCCATCACCACCATGACCTCTTTTCTGCTTCTTCCATTCCCTGCAACCCCAGGGGTAATAACTATGTACCATCACATTACATTTTATTAAATGTCCACTTATTTGTTTCCTTTTCCATGAAATTTAAAAACTACATAAAAGGTGGAATGGCCCCTTTAAATAGAATTAATTTAGCTTCATGAAAAATTCACTACCCTAAGTTTTTTGTTTGTTTTTTGTTTTTACTACCCAGTTCTTGTGTGTCCATTGGTGAGGTGGATTAACTGCACACCTCATTGATGAAAAGCACTGTCAGTGAAACCACCAGAGGGCACTCTCACATAGTGTTCAATTCAAGTGTTGCTCACCCAAGGGTAGTAACTTACTGTGCTTAATTACCAGAGAATATTTGGATGTTCTTTAGGGAAGAATGACTAGTAGAATAAATAGCAGTAGTGAACTTATGTGTTGAAATATTTTGAGGCCATTATTCATTCTGTTGATTTATTCAAGCATTTTTTTTAAATTATTTTTAATTTTTATTTATTTATGATAGTCACACAGAGAGAGAGAGAGGCAGAAACACAGGCAGAAGGAGAAGCAGGCTCCATGCTGGGAGCCTGACATGGGACTTGATCCCGGGACTCCAGGATCGCGCCCCGGGCCAAAGGCAGGCGCCAAACCGCTGCGCCACCCAGGGATCCCGATTTATTCAAGCATTTACCAACCCCCTAATACATAGGAATAGGTTCTATACTTTTTGCTAGGCCAATAACAAGAAAAGGACCCTTCTTAAGGATGACAGTATCTACTTCACTAGTATCTACTGAGCTACTTAATTTTCGTAATGATGTTTTTAAACATGAACATAATATTTTTAATTAAAAAGTAAATAGAAAACAAAAATTACCCCTTATTATCCCCTGTAAAGATAACACTAAAATTTTTGCTTTCTTTCTTCCCTTTTATTTCACTGCATATTTCAGAAAACAAAAGTAGTATTAATTATTCATGCTATTTTATAACTTGATTTTTTCATCTAATATAATTACATTTTTTTGCCATATCATTAAATACTCTCTTAACAAATGCATATTATTGTATAAGCTGATTGTCAGAATTAACTGCCTACTTTTAGACATAATCATTGTTTCTGTTTGTCCCCTATTATAAATAATGCTGTTAACATCTTAGTGGATACTTCTACTTTTTTGTATAAGACTATTTTGAGGGGCACCTGGGTGGCACAGTTGGTTGTGTCCAGCTCTTGGTTTCAGCTCAGGTCATGACCTCAGAGTCTGTGTTCAGGGCAGAATCTGCTTAATCACTGCCTCAGGGGACCTGGGTGGCTCAGTAGTTGAGAGTCTGCCTTCAGCTCAGGTCGTGATCCTGGGGTCTTGGGATCAAGTCCCCCATCACGCTCCCCAAGGGGAGCCTGCTTCTCCCTCTGCCTATGTCTCTAACTTTCTCTGTGTCTCTCATGAGTAAATAAATAATTCTTTAAAAAAATAGGGATTCCTGCGTGGCTCAGAGGTTTGGCGCCTGCCTTTGGCCCAGGGCATGATCCTGGAGTCCCGGGATCAAGTCCCATGTCAGGCTCCCAGCATGGAGCCTGCTTCTCCTTCTGCCTGTGTCTCTGCCTCTCTCTCTCTCTGTGTCTATCAAAAATAAATAAATAAATAAATCTTTTAAAAAAATAAAAACAAAAAAACAACTCACTGCCTCTCCTTCTGCCCCTCCCCCCAAATAAATCTTAAAAAAAAAAAAGATTTTAGTTTTTAGAACAGTTTAAGTTCACAGCAAAATTGAATGAAAAGTACAGATATTTCCCATATCCCCACATATGCATAGCCCCCCCCTTACCAGTATCACCCACCAGGATGATGTATTTGTTATAGCTGATGTACCTACATTGACGCATCATCACTCAGAGTTCATAGTTTACATTAGGGTTCACTCTTGGTATTATGCATTCTATGGGTTTTGACAAATACAGAATGGCATATGTCTGCCATTATATATCTATTAGCATAGTGTCATTGCCTTAAAAATCCCTAAAAATGGTGTCTGCCTGTTCATCCTCTTTCCCTTCCTAACCTGGAAACCACTGATCTTTCTTGTCTTCATGGTTTTGCCTTTCCCATAATGTTATATGTTAGAGTCATGCAGAATGCAGCAGATTGGCTTCTTTCACTTACTAGTATGTCTTCATATCTTGATAGCTAATTTCTTTTTAGTGCTAAAAAATTCTCCATTGTCCACACTTTATCCATTCACCTTCTGAAGAGTATAGATATACTGAAGGGTATATTGGTAGCTCCCAAATTTGGGAATTATAAATAAAGCCGCTATAAACATCTGTATATAGGTATGGACATACATTTTCAACTCCTTTGAATAAATGCCAAGGAGCATAATTATGGATTATAAGGTAAGAATATGTTTGGTTTGTAAAAAACTGCCAAGCTTGCTTCCAAAATGGCTGGACCATTCTGCATTCCCACCAACAGTGACTAAGAGTTCCCACTGCTCCACATCCTCAACCAGCATTGGGTGATGTCAGTGTTTTTGGATTTTGGCCATTCTAATAGCTGTGTAGTGGTATCTAATTGTTTTAATTTTCATTTCCTTGATATATTGCCTGTGGAGCATCTTCTCATATGTCTGTTTGCCATCTGTGTATCTTCTTTGGTGAAGTGTCTATTGTTAAGGTCTTTGGCCCATTTTTCAATCAGGTGGTTTTCTTATTGTTGAGTTTTAAGAGCTCTCTGTATATTTTGTATATCAGTCTTCTATCAGATAGGTGTCTTGAATATATTTTCTCCCAGTGTACGGCTTGCCTTTTCTTCACAGTGTCTTTTTACAGAGAAGAAAATTTTAATTTTCATTAGGTCTAGCTTATCAATGTTTTCTTTCATGGATCAGCCTTTGATGTATCTAAAAAGTTATCCCCAAAGGTCATGTAAATCTTCTAGTTTTAGATTTTATAGTTTTGAATTTTACATTTAGGTCTGATTTGTGTGTGTATGTGATTTTGAGTTAAATTTTATGAAGGATGAAAGGTCTGTGTCTAGATTCATTTTTTTGCATGTGGATGTTGGTTGTTCTAGCTCCATTTATTGAAAAGACTGTCTTTGCTTCATTGTATTGAATTTACTCCCTTGTCAAAGATCAGTTGACTGTATTTATAATTTTTTTATTTTTTTAATAAATTAATTTTTATTGGTGTTCAATTTACCAACATACAGATTAACACCCAGTGCTCATCCCGTCAAGTGTCCCCCTCAGTGCCCGTCACCCATTCACCCCCACCCCCCCCCCCTCCTTCCCTTCCACCACCCCTAGTTCATTTCCCAGAGTTAGGAGTCTTTATGTTCTGTCTCCCTTCCTGATATTTCCCACACATTTCTTCTCCCTTCCCTTATATTCCCTTTCAGTATTGTTTATATTCCCCAAATGAATGAGAACATACACTGTTTGTCCTTCTATAGTTGTCCAATAGTTTGGCTATTGTGGACAGTGCTGCTATAAACATCGGGGTGCAGGTGTCCCGGCGTTTCATTGCATCTGAATCTTTGGGGTAAATCCCCAACAGTGCAATTGCTGGGTCGTAGGGCAGGTCTATTTTTAACTCTTTGAGGAACCTCCACACAGTTTTCCAGAGTGGCTGCACCAATTCACATTCCCACCAACAGTGTAAGAGGGTTCCCTTTTCTCCACATCCTCTCCAACATTTGTTGTTTCCTGCCTTGTTAATTTTCCCCATTCTCACTGGTGTGAGGTGGTATCTCATTGTGGTTTTGATTTGTATTTCCCTGATGGCAAGTGATGCAGAGCATTTTCTCAGGTGCATGTTGGCCATGTCCATGTCTTCCTCTGTGAGATTTCTCTTCATGTCTTTTGCCCATTTCATGATTGGATTGTTTGTTTCTTTGATGTTGAGTTTAATAAGTTCTTTATAGATCTTGGATACTAGCCCTTTATCTGATATGTCTTTTGCAAATATCTTCTCCCATTCTGTAGGTTGTCTTTTAGTTTTGTTGACTGTATCCTTTGCTGTGCAAAAGCTTTTTATCTTGATGAAGTCCCAATAGTTCATTTTTACTTTTGTTTCTTTTGCCTTTGTGGATGTATCTTGCAAGAAGTTACTGTGGCCACGTTCAAAAAGGGTGTTGCCTGTGTTCTTCTCTAGGATTTTGATGGAATCTTGTCTCACATTTAGACCTCTCATCCATTTTGAGTTTATCTTTGTGTATGGTGAAAGAGAGTGGTTTAGTTTCATTCTTCTGCATGTGAATGTCCAATTTTCCCAACACCATTTATTGAAGAGACTGTCTTTCTTCCAATGGATAGTCTTTCCTCCTTTATCGAATATTAGTTGACCATAAAGTTCAGGGTCCACTTCTGGGTTCTCTATTCTGTTCCATTGATCTATGTGTCTGTTTTTGGGCCAGTACCACACTGTCTTGATGACCACAGCTGTGTAGTACAACCTGAAATCTGGCATTGTTATGCCCCCAGCTATGGTTTTCTTTTTTAAAATTCCTCTGGCTATTCGGGGTCTTTTCTGATTCCACACAAATCTTAAAATAATTTGTTCTAACTCTCTGAAGAAAGTCCATGGTATTTTGATAGGGATTGCATTAAACGTGTAAATTGCCCTGGGTAACATTGACATTTTCACAATATTAATTCTGCCAATCCATGAGCATGGAATATTTTTCCATCTCTTTGTGTCTTCCTCAATTTCTTTCAGAAGTGTTCTATAGTTTTTAGGGTATAGATCCTTTAACTCTTTGATTAGGTTTATTCCTAGGTATCTTATGCTTTGGGGTGCAATTGTAAATGGGATTGACTCCTTAATTTCTCTTTCTTCAGTCTCATTGTTAGTGTATAAAAATGCCATTGATTTCTGGGCATTGATTTTGTATCCTGCCACGCTACCAAATTGCTGTATGAGTTCTAGCAATCTTGGGGGTGGAGGCTTTTGGGTTTTCTATGTAGAGTATCATGTCATCGGCGAAGAGGGAGAGTTTGACTTCTTCTTTGCCAATTTGAATGCCTTTAATGTCTTTTTGTTGTCTGATTGCTGAGGCGAGGACTTCCAGTACTATGTTGAATAGCAGTGGTGAGAGTGGACATCCCTGTCTTGTTCCTGATCTTAGGAGAAAGGCTCCCAGTGATTCCCCATTGAGAATGATATTTGCTGTGGGCTCTTTGTAGATGGCTTTTAAGATGTCGAGGAAAGTTCCCTCTATCCCAACACTCTTAAGTGTTTTGATAGTATTTTGATAGTATTTGATAGTATTTGAAAGTATTTGAAAGTATTTTGTCAAATGCTTTCTCTGCATCTAATGAGAGGATCATATGGTTCTTGGTTTTTCTCTTGCTGATATGACGAATCACATTGATTGTTTAACGAGTGTTGAACCAGCCTTGTGTCCCGTTGACTGTATTTATAAATGTAGCTCTATTTTTAGGCTCTTCTGTTAAAATATTTTGTGTATTTGTTAACTATGTAGCACAGTCTTTTGATAACTGTAGCTTTATAGTAAGGTTTGAAATATTATAGTGTCAGTCCTCTAACTTTGTTCTTCAAAACTGGTGGATTACATTAATTGATTTTTTGAAGTTGAACTACTCTTATACACCTGGCATGAATCCCATTTGATCACGGTGTATAAATTCTCTTTTATACCTTTTTTTAGGATTTGATTTACTAATATTTTGTTGATGACTTTTCCATCTACATTCATTTTACATATTGGCTTGTAGTTTTCTAGTAATTTCTTTGTCTGGTTTTGGTATTAGGGTAATGCTGGTCTCATGGGATGAATTAGGAAGTATTCCCTCTGTCTTCTGAGAAAGATTGTAGAGAATTGGTATTATTTCTCCCTTAAATGTTTGGCAGAATTCACATCTGGATCTGGTACTTGATGTTCTGGAAGGTTATTATTGATGCAATTTCTTTAATAGAATCAGGCTTATTTAATTAGTCAATTTCTTGTGTGAATTTTGCAGATTGTGTCTTTTAAAGAATCGGTCCACTTCATCTAAGTTATCTGTGGGTTTACAGTTATTTATGGGAATTGTAGTAATGTCTCCTCTTCCATTTCTAATATCAGCAGTTCGTGTCTTCTCTTTTATCTAAGTAAGCCTGACCTAGCGACTTATTAATTTTTATTGATCTTTTACAAAGAACCAGCTTTTGGTCTTATCAGTTTTTTTCTATCAATTTCCTATTTTCAATTTCATTGATTTCTACTCTAATTCTTACTATTTCTTTTCTTCTGCTTACTTTGGATTTAATTTGCTCTTCTTTTTCTTGTTCCCTAAGGTGGAAATTTAGATGGATGATTTTAGATCTTTCTCTTTTTCTAACACATATGTTCAATGCTAAAATTTCCCTTTAAGCATAGCTTACCTTGCACCCCACAAATTTTGATAAGTTGTGTTTTGTTTTCATGTAGTGTAAAATATTGCTTAATTTCTCTGGATATTTCTTCTTTGACTCATGTTATTTAGCAGTGTGTTATTTAATCTTCAAGTATTTTGAGATTTTCCAGCTGTTTTTCTGTAAATGATTTCTAGTTTAATTCCATTGTGGTCTGAGAGCAGACATTGTATGATTTCTATTTTAAATTTGGTAAGTTATGTTGTATGGCCCAGATTGTGGTCTATATTAGTGAATGTTCCATGTGAACTTGAGAAGAATATGTATTCTGTTGTTGGTTGAAGTAATCTATAGATGTCCATTATATCTAGTTGATTGATGATGATGTTGAGTTTAGCTATGATTTCCTGCCTGCTGGATCTGTCCATTTCTGATGGAGGGGATAAAAGTTTGCAATTATAATACTGCATTCATCTATTTCTCCTTGCAGTTTTATCAGTTTTTGCTTCACGTATTTTGGCATTCTGTTGTTAGGTGCATAGACATTAATGGTTGTTATGCTCTCTAGAAAAATTACCCTTTTATCATTATGTAATACTCTTCTTTTCCCTGATAGGGTTCCTTGCTCTGAAGTCTGCTCTGTCTGAAATGGATATAGCTACTCCTGCTTTCTTTTGAATACTATTAGTATAATATCTTTCTCTCTCTCCTTTTATTTTTAATCCAAGTGTATTTTTGCATTTTAAATGGGTTTCTTATAGATAACATAGAATTAAGTCTTGTTTTTTTTATCTACTCTGACAATCTCTTTTATTTTTATTTGTTTATCTTTTTTTTTAAGATTTTATTTATTTATTCATGAGAGACACAGAGAGTCAGAGACACAGGCAGAGGGAGAAGCAGGCTCCCTGCAGGGATCCCTGGGATCATGCCCTGAGCCGAAGGCAGACGCTCAACCACTGAGCTGCCCAGGCTTCCCAATCTGTGTCTTTTAATTGATGAACTTGGACCATTGACATTCAAAGTGATTATTGATATAGTTGGATTGTTATCTACTATATTTGCTACTGTTTCTGTTGTTGCCCTTGTTGTTTCTATTTTCATTTTTTACTTTTTCTGTTTTTTTGTGGTTTTGGTTTTTCTATGATTCTGTTTCTCTCCTTTCCTTTCTTAGCACACCTATTACACTTTTTTTTTTCTTAAGGCTTTCCTACATGCCCTGTTGTAATATACTTCTTTTTTAAAAATCTTTTTTGGCGGTTGCCCTAGAGTGGGTTGCATATGTACATTTGCAACTAAGCCAAGTCCACTTTCAAGTAACACTATATTGCTCCTGGGTAGTGCAAGGACCTTATAATAACAAAGTAATCCTAACTCCTCCCTTTTGTCTCATATCATTGCTGTCATTTATTTCTCATACATAAGCATATACATATAATCAGATAACACTGTTGCAATTTTTTAAAAGATTTTTTCTTTTTTTTTTTTTTTAAAGATTTTTTTTTATTTATTTATTCTTGAGAGACAGAAGGAGAGACAGAGCCAGAGACACAGGCAGAGACAGAGCAGCAGGCTCCATGCACCAGGAGCCTGACGTGGGATTCGATCCCGAGTCTCCAGGATCGCGCCCTGGGCCAAAGGCAAGCGCCAAACCGCTGCGCCACCCAGGGATCCCTTTTTTTTTTTTTTTTTTTTAAAGATTTTTTTTTAGATTTTTTCTATTTTTAAGTAATCTCTACCCACAACATGGGGGTCAGACTCACAGCATGAAGATCAAGAGTTGCATGCTCCACTGACTCAGCCAGCCAGGTGCCCCTGTTGCTGTTTTTTAAACAAACTGTTATGTTAGATCAGGAAATAATAACAAAAATTAAATTTTGTATTGTACCTTCACTTATCCTTCTCCATTGCTCTTTCTGTTTGTAGATCTGAGTTTTTGACCTATATCATTTTCCTCTTTCTCTAAAGAACTTTTAATATTATTTTTGCTAGACAAGTCTATTGGCAACAAATTCTTTAAATTTTTGTTTCAGAAAGTTTTTATTTCTCCTTCAGTTTTGAAGGATAATGTAGCAGTACAGAATTCTAGGTTGTTAGGGGTCTTTTGCTCTCAGTGCTTTCAATATTTCCTTCCATTCTCTTCTTGCCTCCATGGCATCTGAATGAAGTTAGAATCTATTCTTACTCCAGAGCACTTGATCAAAGTTTTGTTTTTGTTCTGTTTTTTTTTTTTTTTTTTTTTTTTTAAGATTTTATTTATTTATTCATGAGAGACAGAGAGAAAGGCAAAGGGAGAAGCAGGCTCCAGGTGGAGCAGAGAGCCCAATGTGTGACTCTATCCCAGGACCCTGGGATCATGACTGGGCCAAAGGCAGATGGTTAACTGACTGAGCCACTTAGGCATCCCTTGATCAAAGTTTTTAATTAAGCATTTTTGTGTGTGTGATTATTTGATAAATACCCATCGTATCTACTGGACTATAAATTCTATAACTTGCAAGGTCCCTAACTGGCTATGTACACACTGTGTTCCTACTGCTTAATGTGGCCTGCTGCATTGTACCACAAGCATATGATTTTTTTTTTTTAATTTTTTTTTTTAATTTTTTATTTATTTATGATAGTCACAGAGAGAGAGAGAGAGGCAGAGACACAGGTGGAGGGAGAAGCAGGCTCCATGCACCGGGAGCCTGATGTGGGATTCGATCCCGGGTCTCCAGGATCGCGCCCTGGGCCAAAGGCAGGCGCCAAACCGCTGCGCCACCCAGGGATCCCACAAGCATATGATTTTATAAAAGAATTACCCTAGTGCAGAGGATTGTAACTTAAGAATTTCACAAATGGGATTTGGGGTTAGGGGTTATCTATAAAACCCCTGAAGTTGTGTAGAATTTTGAGAACATGTATCTTGTGTTTTCCTGGGAATAGAATCTATAGTTTTCAGTTCATTAAAGGCTATATCACATCATGCCTTAGTTCTTACTTACTTGCCTGCACCAAGTACATAACATTAGTACTGGAATGGTATTGTTATGCAAGATAGAAAGTGTGATTTCCACACATTCCAAGAAAGCAACAGTAGTTAGGGCCCAAGCATTTTTTAAGAATGGAAGAAAACAAGACATCATAGGCCTTCGTTTTGGAAGGCTTTAGCAATGTGCACAAACCCTGACTTAAGGAATATTTTTCCAGTTTCAGATGTGTATTTTTCGATTTCCAGAAATGAGTCAACTTGAATATCAGTGCATAAACACAGGAGGTTAGCTAGCAGAAGGCGTAAATAAATGTGTCCATGGCCTATATAGTCAAAGGGAATGATTTTTTAGATATTTTTTTCTCAGAAGTTCAAAATGACTTGCTAATATTCTTAGCAAAATAATTTGTAAATATTGTCCCAATTACAGTTCGACCATTAGCCCCCTACTATTTTCTAATGTGCTGTTTAACCTTCTGAAAGAAAACATATTTTAACACATTAGGAAGAAATAACTCAGGAAGAATACGTAATGTGCTTTCTAGTTTTGAACGAAGACATCTGCTTTGATTTAATAACATCACCTCATATTTATATTGCATCTTCCTGTAGGAAGCCTAAAATGCTTCATAGTTGTGATTGCCTAAATTCTTACAATGTTGCTTGTAAATTAGTGCATTTTTAGATGGAGGAACAGAGGCAGAGTTGCACAATTATGTCTGGAAATTGCAAGTAGAATCTTTCTGAGTCAGTCTTTAATTCAGCAAGATTATATTTTCTTTCGGATAATCTCTTCAGGCATCTAATTATTTCACCAAATTTTATTAAGCACCTATAGAGTTTAAGCCACAGTGTATTCAAAGATGAGACCTCATTCCTGATTAACAAAATATCTTGCCCAGACCTTCCCTCCTTTCCCTTCTGGTCAGAATTCACTTCTTCCGGGCAGCCCCAGTGGCGCAGAGGTTTGGCGCCGCCTGCAGCCCAGGGTGTGATCCTGGAGACCCTGGATCGAGTCCCACATCGGGCTCTCTGCATGGAGCCTGCTTCTCCCTCTGCCTGTGTCTCTGCCTCTCATTCTCATTCTCTCTCTGTGTATCTATAAATAAATAAATAAAATCTTAAAAAAAAAATTCACCTCTTCCTTCTCCATTATCCAAAACACATTGAATTACTAATCACGTTCTTTAATTTGTCTTGAATTTGAGCAAAATTTGTGGTTAGTAACATGGTCAGTATGACAATTTTAATTAATCCCATTGGTCTTTTTCATCATTGCGGCCCAGCTATAACTACGATCAGTAAGATCATAGTAGATGAAACAGTGGACCTAAAAGACACCTTTAAGATGATTTGGGGGTACATGCTTTGATTTAATGGATAGGAGAACTGAGATTCAATAAGACTAATTGACTTGCCCAAGATCCCATCATGGCAAAACCAACCAATGTCTTTTTTAAACATTGAGGATATTCTTATATGTATATTTACGCATACATATAATGATGAAATTTGCTACAACAGATAGCTTATTGGTTTACTAGTAGAGCTTCAACAACTGGCCCTGTCTGATAATATTTGCCAATTTCCATGGTGTAAATAATCCCATCATGGCTGAGTTAATCTAGGAATACTTTAGCAACTGGCTCACAAAATTTCTGGAAATTTAATAATTAGATCTCAGATTGCTATGAACCAGCTCTGGCATGTACTGGATGTGCCCCTGAAATCATACATTTACTATTAAAACATTATATCATTTTCTTATTCTGTTTATCCATTCAGAGACACTCTACCTTATTTTCTGATTAATATTTTCAGGGGAAATAAATTATTCTTTACACGTCAGCTTTAACCTTCACTTTCAGGATTTTTTTTTTTTGTGGGATTTTTTTTTTTTTTTAAGTATTTAATGACTTGATAAGTACTTAAAACTATTTGCAAGGTCTGTCTCAGGAGAACTTTGGATGAACCCTTGAGTATCAGTTACCTATTTGCTAAGTTACAAGTCATCCCAAATATTTATTAGCTTAAAACCATAACCCTATATTTAGTTTACAGTTTTGGGTAAATCTTGTCTAGGCTGACCTCCACCTGATTCTGACCAGGTTTGCCAATGCATCTGAGGTCTTAATTGGGTTGACGAGGCTGGCTGGCCTTAGCTGGTGTCACTCATATATGTCTAGTGATTAAGTGACTGTCAGCTGGAGCCATAGGGTAACTTGGTGTTTCTCATTATCCAGCAAGTCAGGCCTGGCTTGTTCACACATGGCTTCAGGATTTTCAAGGGTACAAGATGGGAAACTGTAAGGTCCCTTAAGGCCTAGACTTCAAACTGAACAACATTACTTCCACAAGTCCATCCCAGATTCAGGGAGTGGGGAAGTAGACCCTAACTTTTGAAGGAAGAAACAACAGATACTGTGGCCATTCCATTCCTTTACTGATTTGGGGGAGTGTTTAGATTGTTATATCTATGAGACAGAGCTGAATGCACAGATATGATTGGCCCTCAGTCAAAAGTTGATTAGAGTTTCTATTCCAGTGTTAAAAGAAATTCATAACCTTTACTTATAAACCATCTCTACTTGATAATATACTCAGTAATTGACAATTTCCTTATCAGTTTAATTCATATATTTTAATAGTGTCTCTTCTGCACATACTACTAGTTAGTAAGAATTGAGGTGGAGGAAGAGCTAAACAATAAGGCAATATGCCTGCCTAACAATTGGAGACCAAGATAAGACATTAAGTAATTAATTGATAAATTTTATACCATCATACAAGTTCGGGAAAAGAAGCAGTCACTGGAGATTACATTAGTTGGGAAAGAGTTCTTCATAGAGAACCATTTTTTTAAATCTACTCTATTGAGGTATAATTTATGTACATTAAACACACACATTTTAAATGTGTGGCTTGATGACTTTTAACAAATATACATTCATGTAACTATCATCATAATCAAGATAGAAAACATTTTTATCTTTCCCCAAAATTATCTCATGTCCTTTTTGCTGTCAATTTTTCCCAATTCCTGGACCTAGACATAGTGATAAGTCCAAAACCAAAAGATGGCTTTCAAAGAAAGTTTAGTGAATTTAAAAATCTGAAAAAAAAAGCGTTCAATTTTATAAATAAACAGTAATGCTTTATAGGCTCTTTATAAAGTAAGCAACTTTAGCTTGTTAAAACTAACATATATGTATGTCATTGTCAAGGCATTAGTGAAAAACTGCATCAGAAATTCTTAATGTTGGGAGAATCTGTGGCAAAGAAGGTAGTTTGTCACTTATCAACAACCTAACAACTTGAAATATTTGAGTAGATTAACTCATAGAATGAATAAAGCTAATTATTTTTCTCTGCAACCTTATTGATGGATATGAGTGTACAGCTGTTGCTAATATGGCAATTCTTTTAGTTTGTGTGCTTTTGGAATATGATAGTAATATGAAGGACAAATTCTTTTTGCAGCTTCATTGCTGATAAACATAACTAACTCCAAACATCAGAAAGCTCTGAAAAATTATATTGTCAATGAACATGGTTTGAGGTTTTGTGTAAGAATACAATTGGCTATGTAGTGGCAATGACAAGAAAACATTCTGGAATAGTTACCGAAATTAAGGACTTTGACCCAGAACAAGTGGTATGTTCACTTCTTCTTTGAGAAAGTCTTGGTCAACTGAACTAAACAGTGTGCTTAGTAACTTGGTGAAGATCATAAATTATGTAAAGACTAATGCATTAAATTCAAGATTATTCTTTTTTTTACCATATGATAATATGGAAGACAATCATAACTGTGATTGCATACTGAGATATGATGATAATCCAGCGGGAGAGTTCTTTTGAGCATATTAGCATCACTGCAAGAAACCAGTTTGGTCTCAAAATATAAATTGGCCAACTAGAGTTATTAATTTTTTTGATATCTTCAGAATTCTTCCATGCAAGGCAGAATGCAACATGTTTTTCAATGGCAGATTAAATTGAAGAGGACAGCAAAAGGTAGAAGCTTGGAATAATAGGATTTCTATAGACTGTTATTACATGTTCCATAATTTAATAATTCCCAATGAAGTAGGTGATTATCTTATCAAACCCTTATGAATCTGATAGAATGCTTTGAATTTTATTTTCCATTAAAAGAATCTCCAGATACAGCCAATTCATGAATATAGAATCCTTTTACTTCATCCAAAAAAAATGATTTAAACTTAATTATAAACTTACAGGGTACTTTGTTCTAACTGGCAAGTAGTAAAGAATTGAAAATGAATTTTGAAAATAGTGTATCACTCATTCACTTCATTTTGATGAATTTTTTTTAAGGATTTTATTTATTTATTCATGAGAGAAACAGAAAGAGAGAGGCAGAGACACAGGGAGAGGGAGAAGCAGGATCCATGCAGGGAGTGGGACTCGATCCTGGGTCTCCAGGATCACACCCTGGGCTGAAGGCGGCGCTAAACCGCTGAGCCACCCAGGCTGCCCCATTCACTTCATTTTGGACAAAGTTAAAAATGAATAGTCTGAGCATGCGGAAATTATTTTAAAACCTCTTTTTTCCATTTTCATCATCATCCCTTTGTAAATACAGTTCTTTCTTATGAATGATATTAAGGCAACACATAGAAACAGTTTACATATACATAATTCCCTGAAAGTAGTATTGTCAATCCAACCTGGATTAGATATTTTAATAAGAGATACACTACTTGGTTAGCTTGGGTGGCTCAGTGGCTTAGCGCCGCCTTCAGCCTGGGGTGCGGTCTTGGGTGCGGTCCTGGAGACCCGGGATCCAGCCCACGTCAGGTTCCCTGCTTGGAATGGAGCCTGCTTCTCCCTCTGCCTATGTCTCTGTCTCTCTGTGTCTCTCATGAATAAATAAATAAAATCTTAAAAAAAAAAAAGAAACTTCTGATCCTACCTCATTTGTCCTGTTGAGATGTGTTGAGATCTCAATCATAGAATTCCCCTTTTTTCTGACAGCATCCAACCTAGAATAGGCCTCTGCTCCCTTAGACCCTCTCTCCAATCACTCAAGCAAATAGCAAATCCTGTAATGGGTTCTTTCTAATGCTCTCGTACTGTGTTCCATGGTTCTCTGTGTTGTCCGTTCTTCCCTGCAATGAGTCAAAGGCATAAGCTCACCTGCTTCAACTAGAGATGTGTTCCTGGTTGTCTCTAGCTGAAAGAGATTAAGAATAATCTCAGAGCTTCTTGCTTAGACAATCAGGGGTTGGGAGTAGTAGTAATAGAAATAAAGAATACTAGATGAGAGGAAGGTAAAGTCTTCAATTTTTAACAGGTTATCTTTGAGATAATAGTGGTTCAAACTTTGCGGAGATATCCAGGAGGCTTTTAGTTGGATATGTGGCTCTGGGGCTTAAAAGAGATGGCTGTGCTGCATGTATCTATATTTCATCTCTACCCATACATAAATATACCCAGAAATATAGATATATATTTGAGGGTTATTATTTATATAATGAAGCAATGGGGTTAGCTAAGATAATCAGAAAGGGAATAGAATGAGACTAGGGCTGAGGACAGAACCCCAAGGAACCCCTATATTTATGAGATAAGCAGAAAATGAGATACCCAGAAAAGACTTTTAGGAGAAGCTGCCATTGAGAAAAGAGAATTAGAAGTAGAAAAAGACCAGATGTTAACGAAGGAAGAAGTTTCAAGAAGGAGAATGAAATTAGTAGTTTTATATACCGCTAAGAAGTCAAGTGACATAAGGAGTCCTTCAAGCCATCTGACATGTCCCAACATTTTTCAAGTACTTCTTTACTTTCTGGCACAATAAGATGTTTCAGGCTCCTCTTATTCTTCCCTGCCCTAGCCCTCGCATCAGCCATTTGTCTAAGGACTCCTATTAACTTTGAATGGAAAATGGTATTTAGAAACCATGGTCAGGGGGACTTTTCCTTTTAAAACACTTGTCTAGGGGATCCCTGGGTGGCGCAGTGGTTTAGCGCCTGACTTTGGCCCAAGGCGCGATCCTGGAGACCCAGGGTCGAGTCCCACGTCGGGCTCCCGGTGCATGGAGCCTGCTTCTCTCTCTCTCTCTCTCTCTCTCTCTCTCTCTCTCACTGTGTCCCTATCATAAATAAATAAAAATTAAAAAAAAAAAAAAAGAAATCTGGGTGAAGCTCTGCTTCTCAATATGCATTAAGTGAGGACATCTGCAAAGCTTGGGCACCAAAGCAAAGACTGAAGCCACCTGTAAAATATTTGGGTTATCTCCTGTGTCAAGCATTTGATCCTGGAATGTGTTGTAATCGTCTCTACTTAGTAAAGTGATAATTATGTTTATTAACTTTAATATTCTTTATCATTAAGAAAAGAATTGGATGTTTGGTATAAACATATCCAGTTTTGTTGACCACATATTCCAACCCTCTTTCCTCTAGAAAATGTCCACTTTTCCTACCACAAACATCTGTAGGGGGTCCCAACTGGCTGAAGCTTATTGGACTAAAGATGAGTAACCACATCAAGTAGGGCTGATCAAAATAATGTGTTTGGGTCCTAAGTGAGCTGATGACCTAAACCAGACCAATGAGAATCCTTCCTCAGGATCTGAAAAGCTGATACTGGGAAAGAAGCTTACTCCCTCTCTCAGATAGAGAAGTGGAGCATCAGTATGTTTGTGGCATAATTCCCAGGAAAAAGCCAGCACAAGAGCCACAGAGAGAAGAAAGAAGACTCCAGGTGGCATTTGAATCTCTGATCCCTTGTCTATGAGGCCCAGGTGTGCTTTTGCTATCTCAGAAGTGGTGAGCCTTCCAACACAGATTCTTTTTTGCCTTAAGCTACTTTTGGCTTGAGTTTCAGTCACTTTTCACCAAAAGAGAGAGGCCTCACTCAATACAATGACTTCAAATAAATCTGGTTTGAATTTATATTGTCAAGAGCTTATTACTTCACTTATATTGTCAAAGGCTAATTTCACTTTCTCCCTTTTAGAATTGAAGTATATTAACAGGAATCTGTGTTGGGGGCACCTGGGTGGCTCAGTCGGTTAAGCATCTGCCTTCGGCTCAGGTCATGATCTCAGGGTCCTGGAATGGAGCCTCGCATTGACTCCCTGCTCAGCGTGGAGTCTGCTTCTTTCTCTCCTTTGGCCCCTCCTCTTGTTTGTACTCTCTCTTGTAAATAAATAAAACTTTAAAAAATACAGTGTTAGTTTCAGGTGTACAATATAAGGATTCAACAATTCTACCCATTTCTTAGTGCTCATCAAGGTGAGTGTACTCTTTATCTCCTTTACCTATTTCACCCTGCTCCCCATCCACCTCCCGTCTGGCAACTACCAGTTTGTTCTCTGTATTTAATAGCCTGTTTCTTGGTTTATCTCTTTTTAAATTTGTTTGCTTTTTCTTTAAATTCTACATATGAGTGAAATCATATGGTATTTGTTTTTCTCTGACTTATTTCACTTAGTATTATACCCTCTAGGTCCATCCATGTTATTACAAATGGCAAGAGCTTATTCTTTTTTATGCCTTGTAATTTTTTTTATGCCTGAGTAACATTCCATTATATAAATAACTCACATCTTTATCCATTCATCTATCACTGGACATGTAGGTTGCTTCCATATCTTGGCTATTATAAATAATGCTACAATAAACATAGGGGTACATGTATCTTTTCAACTTAGTGTTTTTGTTATCTTTGAGTAAATACCCAGCAGTAGAATTACTATATCATAGGGAGCTCTAATTTTAACCTTTTGAGTAGACTCCATACTGTTTTCTATAGTGGCTGCACTAGTTTGCATTCCCATCAAAGTGGATGGAAGGTTCCTTTTTCTCCATATCCTTGTCGACATTTTTATTTCTTGTGTTTTTGATTTTAGTTATTCTGACAGGTACAAGGTGATATCTCATTGTGTTTTGATTTGCATTTCCCTGGTGATGAGTGATGTTAAGCATCTTTTCATGCATTGGTTGGCCATCTGGATGTCTTCTTTGGGAAAATGTTTGTTCGGGTCCTCTGCCCATTTTTTAATTGGATCATTTGTTTTTCTGGTGTTGCATTGTTCTTTATATATTTCCAATATTAACCCGTTATTGGATATACCATTTGTAAATATCTTCTTTCACTCAGTAGGTTACCTTTTTGTTTTGTTGATAGTTTCCTTTGCTCTGCAAAAGCCTTTTGTTTTGGTGTAGTCCCAATAATGTATTTTTGCTTTTGTTTCCCTTGCTGAGGAGACAAATCTAGAAAAATGTTTCTATGGCCGATGTCAAAGAAATTATTGCCTATATTTTCTGGGAGTTTTATGGTTTTGGGTCTCACATTTAGGCCTATAAATCCTTTATCCTTTAAATCCTCTAAATAAAGTTAACTTCATTTTGATGAGCATCTCAAACATCAAACCCAAATGGTAGGAAATAAAGTGACCATAAGGGGCTATTGCGTTTTTCCAATTAAAAATAGCAGTTGTTCAAAATGATTTTTCCCCCTATTTATGCCTAATATTAGAACATCTATCCCAGGTAGTCTCCCAAGTATCTTTTTCTTATTAACAACCTTAGTTTAAATTGTATTTCTATTCATTATTTTCCCCATCACATTATTGTACTGAATGTATATTATCTTATTACTTTATTCAATCTTGCATTTCTAAAGCAACAAGAAATAAGTGATTTGAAAAAGAAAGTATGTATACTTTCTTATGGTTCTCCCCTTTAGTTACAAACAATCTACCAAGCACTTCCTCAAGCTTACACTTTCTGTAACAAAGAGTCACTTCTACAGGGTTTTACCATTTACTCCTTCAGCTTTTCTAGTCCTTAAGGCTAGGTAGAAACCTTAATCCTTGTGTTTACCCAGACATTTGCTGAGTTCAAGGACAGCTACCCAAGTTAGTTAATGGCTTTGTTCTTTAAAAAGAATCTGATTTTGGTTCGATGCTTATAATCATTCAATGTATCCAGTGCTGTGTTAGTCATTTCATTCCATAGTTTTTCTTTGCCTGCCCCTCCTTAACAGAATTAGCCTCTAGTTTTCTTTTGGGGATTTACCTTTTCCCTACTCTGGGTCTGAGAGGTCTCAATGCATTCTGATCCTTGTAGCAAGAGTGGAGCCATGACCCAGGCCCAAGACAACCTGCACATGTGTTCCTGAGGTAGGTACATGACCTAAAGCAGTACAGTATGAGGATATTTCAAGATTTCTATGAATGCCACCAGTAAATATATTTTTCCTCTCTCCTGGATATGAACTTAAGTGTCTATGAGACTGGCATTTCTGCAGCCATCTCATGAACATGAAAGGATTGTCTGTCTGAGAATGGAGTCAACCTAAAAGACATGGAGCCAAAAAATGGAGAAAGAGAAATCCAGGCCTCATTACTTGAATCAAAAATTAACTTTTTGCTCAAGCCCATATGAATGAATCTTTCTGTTACTTATAAGCAGAAGAATCTTAACCGATGTAATAATGATCATGTAAAATTCACTTGAATGCAAGAGGAAAAATTAGATAAGTACATATATGTCTGAGTTTTTTTAGAGCAATATCTGAGAGGCAAATGAAAACTAAGTGTCTATTGGTCATTTCAGCTTGTCTTATATACTTGCCAAAATTAATCATCTAGAAAAGAGAGTAAAGCATAAGAAACTAGGCTCTGAGTATTCTAAAAAATCCAACGAATTGCTTGGGATATCCTGAGTTTAAGAGATATAGCCCAGTCCCATAACAATGCATTATGATGAGAACGGTCCTGAGTAGTGATCATGAGGCACCAGAAAGCCACAGTTATCAGAGTCATAGGCTCCACGGATGAAACTGGAGGTATTATGCTCAGTGAAATAAGTCAGTCAGAGAAAGACAAATACCATATGACTTCACTCGTATGTGGAATTTAAGAAACAAAACAGATGAACATAAGGGAAGGAAAAGTAAAATAAGATGAAAACAGAGACGGAGGCAAACCATAAAAGACTCAACTCTAGGAAACAAACTGAGGGTTGCTGGAGGGGAGGGAGTGGAAGAATGGGGTAACTGGGTGATGGGCATTAAGGAGGGCACTTGAAGTAATAAGTACTGGGTGTTGTATGCAACTGATGAATCACTAAATGCTACCTCTGAAACTAATAACATGCTATGTGTTAATTAAATTGAATTTAAATAAAAATAAAAAAAATAAAGAGTCATAGACTCATAGGATTTTAGATCTGGGGGAGTTAAAATCACCTACTACTTAGTAATACAGGGGAATGGACTCAAGCCATTTTCAACAATGTGAATTGAAATACATGGTTTAAGTTAATCCTTAAATAACTGAAAATTGAGGATGCCTGGGTGGCTCAGCAATTGAGGTCTGCCTTCAGCTTAGGGCCTGATCCTAGGTCCTGAGATGGGTCTCACACTGGGCTCCCTGTGGAGAGCCTGCTTCTCCCTCTGCCTGTGTCTCTGCCTCTCTCTCTGTGTCTCTCATGAATAAATAAATAACTGAAAATTTAAATATATGAAGGCAATAGCTTTCCAGTCTCTTTTACTGACTAAAGCTCTACAGTACAGAGGAATTTTTTTTTTTAAGATTTCATTTATTTATTTGAGAGAGAATGAGCATGAGCAAGGGCAGGAGGAGGGGGCGAGGGAGGCGCAGACTCCCAGCTGAGCACTGAGCCCGATGATGATGATGATGATGATGATGATGATGATAATGACAACAATGATGCCACCACCACTACCACTGAGATCATGACCTGGGCTGAAGTCAGATGCTTAACTGACTGAACCACCCAGGTTCTCTTAGAGTACAGGGGAATTTTATCATGGTTGAACCTCTTCAAGTCTTGAAGGACATAGAAGTTTAACAAAGAACCTCTGCCTTTTTTTCTCCATCCTATAATTCATATAGTGGGATGAATCTTCTACTTTTCAAAGTAATCTTGAGGAATGTCATACATTTTGATTCATATTATCTGGGAGGAAGGATGTGGAGGAGAAAATAAAAGAAATTTAGAGTTAGCAGATTTTCATTTGCATCCTAGTCCTGTCCATACCGTGTGAGCTATTAGATCAAGCCCCATGAGGGCATGACCCAGATCTGTCTTAATTCATTGATATACACCTAATGCCATCCTGTGCCATAATGTATATATAATTGTGCCAGTGTGTATAATAAGTGCTCAGTAGGTTTTTGTTAAATTAATATCTAGATTTAGCATGATTCCCTTAACCTTTCTTTTTTTAAAATTTTTTAAAAGATTTTATTTATTTATTATTATTATTTTAAATAGTGCTATGTTCTTTTTTTTTTCTTTTTAAAGATTTTATTTATTTATTCATGAGATACAGAGAGGCAGAGATGCAGCAAGAGGGAGAAGCAGGCTCCATGCAGGGAGCCCGATGTGGGACTCCATCCTGTGACTCCAGGATCATGCTCTGGGCTGAAGGCAGTGCTAAACCGCTGAGCCACCCAGGCTGCCCAAGATTTTATTTATTTATTCATGAGAAACACAGGGAGAGAGGCAGAGACACAGGCAGAGGGAGAAGCAGGCTCCCTGCAGGGATCCCGATGCAACTCGATCCCAGGACCTCAGGATCACAACCAGAGCCAAAGGCAGATGCTCAACCCCTGAGCCACTCAGGTGCCCCTTCCCTTAACCTTTCTATATTAGTTGGTCTAACCAGTACAACCACCACCAAAACATCAGTGCCTGGACACAATAAAAGTTTATTTCTTGCTCCCATTACAGTCTAATTTGTGTCAATGAATGGGAAAAAACATCTCTGCTCCATAGTCATTCAGGGAGCCCAGGCTCCTGCCAAGTGGTGGCTTCATCATCCCTGGGGGCCTCGGATCCTCTACGGGATCCCATGCATCAGATGGTAGGCAAAGGAGAATAGTGAATGTGAGGAAGAGAGAATTGTTTGCCAGGTTTTAGTCAATCTAAAAAGTGTGCAGGTGGGAGATGGGAGTAGGGGGACGGGGTAGGGGTAGGGGGCTTTTGCCACACTCCATTGCCCAGAACTCAGTTCTCTGCTGGCTCACCGTATCAACTGCAAGAGAGCTGAGAACTGAAGTGGCATGTCCTAGAAGAGGAGACACTAAAGCATTGATGAGAACTAGCTTTCTCTGCACCACGCTCTGAGCCCCAACTTTCCTTCTGAAAAAAAAATTAGTAACTGCTATTTGCCAGCACTTTATGAGGATTTAATGAGGCAGTAAATGTGGAGATGCTTGGTGAACTGCTAATCAAATGTTAGTTATGAACATTCCTGGGTAATTTTGTCCCTTTGGCTCTGCACTTCATCTGTGAAATGTGTAGGCTGTTATGCTTTCTGAGAATCCTTTCCAACTCTGAAACACTTAGACTCTGTGGTTCTCTTAAACCTTCATCAAGCAGATGGCTCTCTGACTTTGTATCGGAGCCTTAGGATTCTACACATGATTCTACAACCCAGTCCTCCTGCCCCCAGGCCCTCTCCCATTGCTGTAATATTGCCCATGTTCTTCTGGAGACATAACCTGATTCTCATCTCATTTCAATTCCTTCTAACTATGGAAAAAAGATTATTTTTGCCTTCCTATTGCATCAACCAGTTCCAGCCTGCTAGATTTCTTAATCTCAGAGGAAAAATTGTATATGTAGGGAAGAGAACCTAAGAAAGCATTTGACAGATTTGAAATATTTAAACAAACACAATTACTTTAATCCTGTCCTGAAAGATCCTATGTAATAGAGATCTGGTTCAACCTATTTCCTTTGTCTGTGGTTTCCTTAGTTCTCTTAGCTCAGTTTTCCAGCTTTTTTTCTTCAGCTGAATTCCCTTTGCCATTTATTGACAACTGCTTTGCACAATTCCTGGGGGATATCAGCAAGAGGAGTTCTGAATTCTCCTATTTAAAGGCTGATGCATTGATGTTCAAGAGTATTCTGGCCCTTTCTTATCCATCTCCAGACCACAGCCAGGGGGCTCTTATCACATTACAAATCTCATGTCATTCTTGAGCTTAAAACATTTTATTATATGTATTGTACTTTTTTTTTTTTTTAATTTATGATAGTTACAGAGAGAGAGAGAGAGGCAGAGACACAGGCAGAGGGAGAAGCAGGCTCCATGCACCGGGAGCCCGACGTGGGATTCGATCCCGGATCTCCAGGATCATGCCCTGGGCCAAAGACAGGCGCCAAACCGCTGTGCCACCCAGGGATCCCTGTATTGTACTTTTTTTTAAAAAGTGTCTTATTTATTTATTCATGAGAGACCCAGAGAGAGAGGCAGAGATAGAGGGAGAAGCCGACTCCCTGCGGGGAGCCTGATGCAGGACTTGATCCCAGGATCCCGGGATCATGACCCCAGCCAAAGGAAGAACGCTCAACCACTGAGCCACCCAGGTGCCCTTGTATTGTACTTAAAAAAAAAAAAAAAACCTAACTTTTATATATACATATATATATATACATACATATATATATATATATATATATATATATATATATATATATATATAATACAAATAACACAATGCACAGATGTTCAGTTTGAGGAGTTTTGGTAATTGGATATGCCTGTGAAGTCACCACACCAAACAACATATAAAGCATTTCTTTTTCATTTCTTTTTACCTCAGAAACTTCCCTTACTCTCTTTTCCCTGTCATTGGCCCCTGCCTGACCTCCATGCCCAGAGGCAACCGCTTTCTGATTTTTATCACCATGGATTTGTTTTGCCTGGTTTTGAATTTGATACAAATATAATCACAAAGTGTGGACTGTTTTGTGTCTGACTATTGTTAATCAATGTAAGTTTTTTGAGAGTGTTCCATGTTGTTGTGTTCATGCCTTTACAGTAAGTATGACTATTGCCCCAATTTCTTTATCCATTCTTTTGTTGATAGACATTTGGATTGTTTCCAGTTTTAGGCTATTTTAAGGCTGCTATGACTATCCAGTGCTTTTGAGGACATAAGTTGTCATTTCTCCTGGGTAAATAACTAAGAGTGGAATTGTCAAGTAATATGGGATTCAACAATCTTCTTTTTTTTTTTAAGATTTTATTTATTTATTCATGAGAGACACACAGAGAGTCAGAGACATGGGCAGAGGGAGACACAGGCTGCTGATGGGGAACCTGATGCAATACTCAATCTCAGGACCCCGGGATCACAACCTGAGCCAAAGGCAGACGCTCAACCACTGAGCCACCCAGACATCCCTGGGCTTCAACAATCTAAAGACCCCAGTTAGGATGTAGACCGAACTCCCTGCACGGCCCTTATCACATCTCTGGAGTCCGCACGCTCCCCCTTCTTCTCACTCTCCGAGCTTCAGTCCCTCTGTCCATGTTCTACCCTCTGCCAGAAACACACTTTCTTCCCACAACTGCCTACCTTCCCCATTAAGGTCACTTCTTATCATAGCATTCGTGGTTTGTGTTCTTGATGTACTGGCACTCTATATGCATGGGCACGATTGCTTGTTTAATATTTCTCTTTGTTCAGGAGCAAGCTCTGTGAGGGCAGGTTATCTGCCCATTTTACTCACACAGTGCCCCCCCCCGCCCCCAGCCTAGTTTCTAGCATGTACTAAACATTCAGTACCTCATTGATGGGTGAAAGAATGATGGTCATTCTTCACCCACCACAGGTTCTGTTCTCCACTTTGGTAAAACCCCTTTTGGTCAGTCAGAGAAGAAAAGTCTGCCTTTGTCAGAGGTTTTTCTACAGCCTGGACTCAATCAGAGGTGGGAAAAACCCAGGCAGTCAATGACTTTTAGGCTGCCTGGCTTTCAGGAAAGAGAAAAGCTTGAATTTCCATCTTAATAGCTCTTGTCCTAAGCAGACTGTTATGAAAACAAAATTCCTGCTCACAGGAGCTTCTGATACAAATAAAACACAAGGCCACACAGTTAGCAAATATTCCACCTTGAACTAAACCAAAGGAGACTTGCTCCTGGTTTTGTTTGTCTCCCCAAGTTTTTCTTCTTAAGCCCCATGTACTGGGAAAATTCTCAAGATGTTACTGGTTTTCTTAGAAAGCAGAAATTGTTCTTGAGATGGAATAAAGTTATTCCAGAAACTATTAGAGGACAAACTGCTAAGCAGTTTGAAATTTGCTTCTATGTTGGAAAGAACCCCTGCGAGGTATTCTTATCATTTAACTTGCCAGAGCAGAGATGCTGATGAGCTAGGGAGGCTCATTTACCCACTGTGCTGTTATTGTGAGCAAAGCTATTGGAGAATGTATTTGGCTACACATTGTTGCTCCCCAAAAGCCCCAAAAGGAACAGTAATGAAGATGATTACTATAATCTTGCATACCTTTGCACGATTCTGTATTTCTCATAGATGATTTTCTCCCCAGGCTGACCTCTTATCTGCCTGGAGGGATAATAATGAACATATGAGTATATGGATACTTTCCCTTTTTAAGTGTTTTTCCTTTGCAAAAAGAATGCAGAAATGTGACCCTTAAAAGATGAGTGTGGTCCAGAAAAGACGGGAGGTGTTTAATAACCTGATTATTTTTATTGTCATCCAGGAATAAAATTATTTTAGGAATCAGCAAACCTCTATAGAAGGAATAGAATATGCTCTCCTGTTTTTAGATAGCAATGGGTGATTCTTCAGTTGAAAAGGATTTGGGGAAGTCAAAGGTGATAATATGCTTTGGAAAGTCTACCAGAAGTATTTATCAAGAAACTTAAGTGTTCACACCCTTCGATCGAGTAACTCCACTTGTAGATATTTTCCTGTGGAATTAATTATAGATATGGACAAGTATCTATTACAAGGAAGATCATTACTGCATTACTCATAATAGGGAGAAATTGGAGATGATCTAAATGTTTAACAAAAAGAGAATGGCCAAATAAACTCTGGAGCCTGCTTGTTATAAAATATTATGATATTAAATCATGTTTGCAAAGAGATTTAATAACATGGGAAAATTCTCTTAGTGAAAGAAGTACCTAGAATAGGGCCTGAAATATTGTAGGCACTCAGTAAATATTTGTTCAATCAATACATGAATGGATAACTGCCAGGAAAATGAAGGTTAACATTTTTAAGAACTATAGGTAGGGCTAACATGTCTGGAAAGGGATTTCAGTGGGGGGGAGAAGATAAAAACAGTTCTCCCCCCTAAAAAAAAAAGGAAAGAAAGAAAAGAAAAGACCAACCAAAAACTTGATCTTGAATATAGGCCAATGGAAAAGGCTTTATTCCAAGACATTTTAGGTGGAAATGGAGTCCATTTGCAATACTGGAGGTGCTTTCCTCTAAAGTGAGATTCTATTAACTTAATAGCTCTTGAGCACTCTTTCCATGTGCTAAAAATTTTGCTGAGAGGTTAGTTTGAGGAATTTTTCTAATTTAAAAGAATCTCATCCTTTTACTGTTTTATTAGGTGAAGAGTTAGAGATATTTTTACCTCATTAAACAGTCTCGATTCCCAAGACCCAGACCGAGCACCTGCCGCATAAGCCTGTTTCTTACACTTGCCCTCTAAGGTTAAAGCTGGCAGCTGTGAGCATTCTTGAAAGTGTTTGCCTTATACATTTAAGCTCATTTTTAAAAACTGGCTCATTGCCATTCTGCACTCCAGCTTGTGGTACTTAAATAGGAGATTCAACTGAAGCAGATATAAAAAAATGTGTTGTGGTGGGTAGTGGGCGATGATGGAGAGAGACTCCAGAAAGAAAACCAACAAAGATATGTGAGTTGGAAGCCATACTCTAAGCCAAGGGCTGCACTTGTTAAGTGGAAATTAGGGGTTCACCTACAACAGGAATGTTTCAAAACTAAGATCAGGACAGAACCATCATCGACATCCAAAGTCACCCCGAAGGGTATGTGAGTTCTGAAGTAGCTTACATGTGCTTCACTGTGTGGGAAGACTCAGCTCTGGGAAGTAGGAGAAAGCATGATCATTTTAGAAACCCTCTTTAAGAAAATAATACAACTTTAGGATACAAATACTGTAACAAGGAGACACAACAGTACTTAAGAAACATTTAAATACGTCCACCAAACCCTACAATGTGTATCCCCAAGCCAACTCTTCTGTTAGCTAGGTCCCATAACATCCAAGGCCCCTCTTCAGAGCTCTCTGACCAAAGGGAGATTGTGCAGAAAGGAAAATCAGAGAGCAAAGACAGAGGTATTAACTGTAGATAAAATACTTAATTCTGCAAATTTCAGAAAAACACATCCCCTGGTGAACACATTCTTAGGACTCCTTCTAGGACCTTGACAAGTTAGCAGGCCTTGAAACTCAAGCTTCACTAACTTTGAGATAAATCCTCCCCTGATCATGCCCCACCCCTAGCATTTTTCTGCAGATGAAATCAGACCAAAGTTAAAGGCAGACAAAGGTATGAGTAGAAGGGCAAAATGATAGAAAGTTGGGGACTCATCACATACATTCTTATTCCTTTTGCAATAATGAGCTCTCAGGTTGGGAGATGATGCAGGACAGGTTAGGTCTTCTGGAAGGTACATAAAGGAGTCTTGGGGCTGATGATCAGGCCTCCAGATCTAAGCATTCACACAAACTGGAAAGCAAGGCTGTTTCAACCCCCCAGTGGAGAAGAGAAAGTGACTTAGGAGGGTGGGGTGGGTAACTTAGAGGTAATATTGCTGGGAGACAGTGTGCCTTGTCCAGATGCCTTGAATGCTCTTGCCTGGGCACTGGAGTTCCCTCCAGGCTGGCAAACAGGAAACCTGTACTGAGTTTCTCAGTAGAGAAGGCTGTGCATATGAAAACACAACACAACACAAAACAAAAAAACACAAGGTTGATTTTTGGCTGAACCTTAAGTGCTCGGGCCAGCCACGGGGTTGGGGGTGAGTGGTTGATGGAGGGTTGATGAAGGACATGCTTGCAGCTCCAGGAATCTCACAGGCACCAATAGCAGAAGCAGTGAGAGCACTGAGGATTGGTGTTGGGTGGGTGGGAGTATGTGAGGGGATGTAGAGAGAGCCCATGCATAAGAAATAAAATCAGGCCATTTAGGCATTTGGGTAAATTAAAAATATAAGCTTATTAAACAATGCATATTTTTTAAGCACACACAGAAACAAAAGGATGCAAATTAGGTACCTTAGAAGGGCTGCCTATGGGAGAGGGTTAGAAGTAAAAAGGAGGGTTAAAAAAGGAACACACTACTCACTCACTCAGTCCATAATAAACAAGAGAGGGACCATGAAAACAAACCAACAAAATAGTCCAACAATGGGACGCCTGGGGGGCTCAGTTGGTTAAGTGTCTGCTCTTGGCTCAGGTCATGATCCTGGGATCCTGGGATGAGTCCCACATTGGTTTCCCTGCTCATCGGAGAGTCTGCTTCTCCCTCTGTGCTCTCTCTCTCTCTCTCAAACAAATATCTTAGAAAAAAAAAAACCCAGTCCAATAACAATGAGAGAATGTCAATTTTTTTTTTTTTCAAAATGGGGAGATTCCCAATAGTAACATTTGGTGAGATCTACATAGAGCAGTTTCAGACTCAGTGGTTCCAAGGTTGTGGGGTTTTAAGAAACAAGGGCTCCCTCTCATGTAGGAGGATGGAAGGGATATTTTAAAAATCTGCTTTGTAGTTTTTGGGGAAAAGATGATACATGATTTTGTGTTTTTTAAAAAAATGCAAATAATACAGATTATTAAATGAATTAATCCATGTAAAATACTTAAAAAAGATGCCTGGCACATAATAAGCCCCCAAGAGTTACAAAAATAACCTGAAATCCCACCATCCAGAGATAAGCACATTTAAAATTTTGGTAAATGTCTTTTTCTAGGAAATACATCAATTTACTTACTCAATTGCACATAAATAAAATCAGACTATGTGATGTTCTGAAACCTGCTTTTTTACACAACATCATACTATAAGATCACTTCATGTTTGGAATATAGATTATCCTCACTGTTTCCAAAGTCTAAGGTTTATTCTATAATTTACTTAATCTGCTCACCATCTGTGGACATTGAAGCTGCTTCCAGTTGTTGTTGTTGTCTTTATCATTATATGTAACATTTCTGGCCCATCTACATGTACCTACTTCTTTGTATTTATTTGAATATTCTCTCAGTGTAAGCTCCTAGAAGTGGAATTGTGGGGTCAAAGGGTATGCATGGTTAACATTTCAATACTACCAAACTACCCACCGGAGAAGTTTTGGTGTCTCTGCCTCCAGCACTGATGTACAGGTATTCCGTTCTCTCTCAACAAAAGTTGCAGTTCTTTCCAATCTCTGGATACCTACTGGGTGAAAAATAGCTTATTGTCAATTATATTTGCTTCTTTGTTATTAATGCAATGGTTAATTTTATGTGTCAGTTTGGCTAGGTTGGGGGACCTGGGTGGCTCCGTCAGTTAGGTGTCTGCCTTCAGCTCAGGTCCTAATCCCAGGACCTTGAGTCAGGCTCTCTGCTCGGCGTGGAGTCTACTTCTTCCTCTCCCTCTGCCTGCCACTCCCCCTGCTTGTGTTCCCTCTTTCTCTCTCTGTCAAATAAATAGATAAAATCTTAAAAAAAAAAATCTGGCTAGGCTATGGTGCCGCTTTTTGTCAAACACCAGTCTAGGTGCTGCTGTGAATGCATATTTTAGAGATCAACATTTAAACCAGTGGATATTGAGTAAAGCTGACTACCCTCCATGATGTGGGCAGGCCTTATCCAATCAGTTGACAGCCTTCAGAGAAAAGACTTCAGTCAACTTCCTGGGTCTCCAGCCTGCTGTCCTGCCCTGCATGTTTTGGACTTGCCTGTCCCCACAATGGCATGAGCCAATTCCTTAAAATAAAATTCTATTTTCTAAATATACACATGCCCTATTTTTTTTTCCCCCCTCTGGAGAACCCTGACTTATATAACTAGTGAGGCTGCCTCATTCAACTGTTCATTAGCCATCTGGGTTTCTTTTCTCTTCTTTTTTCTTCCTTCTTTTCTTTCTTTCTTTCTTTCTCTCTCTTTCTTTCCTTCTTTCTAAAAATGATCTTTCTTTCTCTTTCTCTCTCTTTCTTTCCTTCTTTCTAAAAATGATCTCAATGCCCTGTGCCTGGATCTTTCTTATTCCCTCTGCCATGCCTGTCATGAGGCAGTATGACCTAGGGCCCCAAAGTGGTGGGTTCTGCGTATATGCCCTGATTTTCTGACTCAGGACTTATACTTCAAGTGATTTAATATAAATAAATAGTCTGAATAAATAAAGCCAAGTAACTGAGAATGCTGCTTAGTTAAGGGAAGTTATTTAAAAACCAGTTCCTCCTTCATCTATCAGTTAACAACTGAATTTCCTGTTGTTTCTTTTTCCCCCTCGTAGTGGCTGACGTCATCACAGCCGTGTAAAAGAACAATTGCCTACAGCAATGGAAGTTCTGTGACGGCTCTGGAATTACAAAAGCTGGTAAGGAAATTTGCTATCAGTACTTACTATCAGAAATTACAAAGAAAATTAATTTTAAACATTCTGAGAGAGGAGATGGTCAATGAAAGTAGAACTTTTTTCATGATTTATTCTACAAAGAAAGCCTGTCTCCTACCAGTTACAGAATGCCCTAATACTTCAGGGTACTAAATAGGACTGGTGTAAGAGATAGATAGTCCTATGTTAATGGATAAGTATCTGTGCCAAAATGGTGACTGTCTTCATTTTGGATAGGCTGGTGCCTAGATTATTTTTCAAGCACCACACCCACCCTGAGAAAGCTTAGAAATTTCCTCCTTTCTATGTCTTAGGTCAAATCTCCAAAGTGGGGTAGCCCCTCCATCACCATCGCCCCTGTTAGAATGGAAGCAGGATGTATTAGTTTCCAATGGCTGCTATAACAAATTACCACCAGCTGTGGTGGTGTGGGGGTGGGGAGTGCTTAAAACAACAGAAATTGGGGATCCCTGGGTGGCTCAGTGGTTTAGTGCCTGCCTTCTGCCCAGGGCATGTCCCTGGAGTCCCGGGATCGAGTCCTGGGATCAAATCCCACATCGGGCTCCCTGCATGGAGCTTGCCTCTCCCTCTGCCTGTGTCTCTGCCTCTCTCTCTCTCTTTCTCTCTCTCATGAATAAATAAATAAAATTTAAAAAAATAAAACAACAGAAATTTATTTTCTCCTGGTTCTGGAGGCCAGAAGTCCCAAATCAGGGTGTCAGGAGGTTTGGGCTTGGAAATCACACCTGCACTGTGCTAATTGGGAGGGGCAGCTGCTGCAAAGAAGCTCAATGGTGTGTTATCATGTGCAGCTGAGCAGGCTTAGACACCAGTCGAACATTGTGGGGAAGAAGACGCTGAGTTCAATTTGGACATGCTGAGTTGTGACGCAGCTAGTGCGACACCCAAGTGTGATGTCCCCTGTCTCTGAAATTTGGTAGCCGGTATATCATTTATAATGTCAGCAAGAACACTTTCAGTGGGGCAGCCCCGGTGGTGCAGTGGTTTAGCGTTGCGTTAGGGGTGTGATCCTGGAGACCCGGGATCGAGTCCCACATCGGGCTCCCTGCATAGATCCTGCTTCTCCCTCTGCCTGTGTCTCTGCCTCTCTCTCTCTCTCTCTCTCTGTGTGTGTCTCTCATGAATAAATAAATAAAATCTTAAAAAAAAAAAAAAGAACACTTTCAGTGGAATGTGGGGCACAGGGACTAGCAAATGGAGTTGAGGAATGGATTGGAATTGAGGAAAGTCAAAGCAGGACTGGTCAGAAGCCAGAGAATTCATTAGGGTCTGTTTGGGAACATACTCAGCTCCAAGGACAGTGTTGCACAGACAGAGGACCAGAGGCAAGGCCCTAAAAGCAGTACTTCTTAAAGGCGGGTACCTAGACCAGCAGCATCAGGCATCTGGGAACTTTCTAAAAAGCAAAATCTGGGCAGCCCTGGTGGCTCAGCGGTTTACTGTCGCCTTCGGCTTTCAGTGTGATCCTAGAGACCTGGGATCGAGGCCCGTGTCGGGCTCCCTACATGGAGCCTGCTTCTCCCTCTGCCTGTGTCTCTGCCTCTCTCTCTGTCTGCCATTAATAAATAAATAAAATCTTAAAAAAAAAAAAAAAAGAAAAGCAAAATCTGAGGACCCATGCAAGATCTACTGAATCAAAAACTCTAGGGTGGAACCCCAAAGTCTGTGTTTAACAAGCCCCCTGGGCGATCCTGGTGCAGTTTAACGTTTGAGAACGTTGGTCTCAGGAGCCCGGGAGAACACAGTCTGACAGAGCTACTGGCCATCTGTCTCAGGAAGGCCTATGTGCATGTGCTTAACATGCTCGCTCCAGCTGGGCTTGCTTGGAAGCAGAGTCTAGTTTAGGGTGAGGAGGAGTAGAAGTTTTGGGCCCAAGGGCATGAATTTTTGTAAAGCAAGCCAGTGAGAGAATGATTCTTTTCTGGGGCAGGATCCCTGATGCTTGAGCATGAAATACACCTGTTCTGATCTTTCTAGCAGATCAGCAATCTGACATCTCTCCACTCCTCTGAGCAACACCAGAGTAAGCAGCTTGCTTGAAGGATGGGGCTGGTGTTTGGCTGAAGCTGTCACGAAGTGGCATTTCTCACAATATTTGCAGAGCCCCTGGGAAATGTTAACGAGAAACTTGGTTTGCTCTTTGACTTCAGTCTTTATGGTTGAAAACCTTTCTAAAATGAATCTGTCTTTTTGCCACTTGGGGACTAGAACAATATCTAAAGCAGCCACGTTGTGAAAGATTTGTTATCTTTACAATCCAGAGTGGGTTTAAGATGAGCACTCTGATATTATCACTCTTACTCTTGCATTTTGATTTGTTTCCTTTGAAGGGAGAGATTGGGTCGCATGGAGATTCTGCTGACTGTGGGGATTTGTGTGTGACCCCCACCCCACGTTATCTATGGCACACTCTGTTACATGTGTCTGCGTCAGATTTTCCCTTAATAGCCGCACATGAAAGTCATCTGTCCAGTGGGCAGATAACAGGAAGTATGGCACAGTGTAAATAAATGAGGGCAGAGCTGGTTTAGTTTAGGGTTTTATCTTCCAAATCTAGAACTATGACAGCACCCAGTAAACATCGTTGAATGAATGAAGGAACATGGTTATTAGAATTGGATTTGGGATCATTTTGGCATCTCTAGGTCTAAGGATCAGCATTCTGAGTATTAATCCTTACTTTCTGGGCCGGTACATTTAGCATGAATAGACAGGACTGGATACATAATTTGTGGGGACAAGTGCAAAATGAAAATTTAGAGCTCCTTGTTCAAAAAGTATTAAAAACTTGGAGACAGTGACAGCAGGGCATTAAACCAAGTATGGAGTCCTTCTGAATGTGGGGCCCTGTGCTCCTGCATGAGGTCCATGAAGTCAGACCTACAGGCAGGAGATGAAATGAAATCTTAGTAATCCTGAGAACTTCTGGAAATAGCTTTCAGAAAATTTTTGCAGAAATCCTTGAAATAACCACTTCATGCAGTTTTCTCTTTTTTCACAAAAGAAGAGGGAAATATCAAAATGGAGGGTGTCAGTGATAGGATCCAGTCTTTGCCATGTTGCTCAATAGTGCCCCCCCACCCCTCACTGGAGAGAGCAGAGTATATTTACCCAGGCACTGATGGTGGACTTGGCATATAACTTGTTTTGGCCAGTGGAATATATTAGTGGACATGAGATAAGCAGAGACTTTAAATGTGTTCCTGTAGTTTGGCTTGGCCCCTGTTGTCCTGTCCTCCACCATGGGAAGAACTGTCCTGGGTACCTTCTGGTCCAAGGAAAATGAAAGAAATGTGGAGTGGACCTGATCCCAATCTGTGGCCCAAAGCAGAGCTATCCCAGCAGCCCTATGGCCCTGGTAGGAAGAAAAAGAAATTCGTCTGATATGCCACAGAGAATTTGGAGTCATTTGTTACATGGTGTCCACACAGCAGAAGCCCAACTAGTAACATGTCCTCCAAGTGGATCCTAGCAAACAGATATTTTACTGCATTTTAAAAAACTTTCAGGATGCTGAGAATGACAAAGAACAGGCTAAAGAGGAGTCCAAATGCTGAACACTGGTGTTCAATCCTGATGCTCAAATCAAGCCAGCAAGTACTAAACAAAGTACTAAACGGTGCTAAGCTGGATAGCATTAAAGGGACCTTATGCTAGTTGTCTTTGTTTTTTAGACATTAAGTACCATATAGTAGCTTCCTGAAGATGCTGCAAGAGGAAGAGGCCTCATTATTTTAGTAACACTCGTCCCAGGTTTTGGCGAAGGTGGGCACAGCAGCTACTGGCTCGTGAGCCCCAGCAGCAGGGAGGATTGTCAATACCTAACAGCGGGTACAGAAAGGGCAGAGGCCCCACTGCTGAGCCACCTTTGGAGCAGATGAGCTATGATCCACAATTTGAGGGGGTGGTAAGGAGGCCCCCTCTTTTCCAAGAATCCCGGTAAAGTCCCAAACCCATCCTTTGAGTCAGGGTTGTTGGGTTGGACTAACTCAAGATATATGATCCAAGAGTGAAAAGAGGAGGTTTCCTGTGGGAGATACCACCCCAGAGGGGGTCGATCCCCTAACCCTGAGAAACTAAGACTAGGTTATGTGGCACAGAGGAATTAAGGTAACCAGTCAGCTCCTTAAACCAGGGAGATTACGCAGGTAAACCCAATACAATCAACAGGGTCGTAAGTGGAAGAAGGAGGCAGAAGAGGGGCAACCAGACAGGTGGTAGCACAAAAAGGATGCAACCTGATGTTGCTGGCTTTGAAGATGGAGGAGCACAACTAGAGGCCTAGGAATGCAGGCATCTCTAGAAACTGGAAAAGGCAAAGGGATAGATTATCCCTGAGGGCTTCCCAGAGAAATTCAGCCCTACTGACCCCTTAACTTTAGTTTGGTGAGATCTATTTTGGACAGCTGACCTCCCGAATGGCAAGATAATAAATTTGTGTTGTTTTAAGCCACCAAGTTAATGGTCATTTGTTACAGCAACAACAGAAAATGAATACATTCCCCAACAGGAAACTAGAGTGCTCTTACCAAGATGAAGGGGAAATAAATGCTGGGCTGGCAAACAACCAGAACAGATGTGTACCTCAGCCTGAGTCTCTGGTCTTGTTCTGTGGCTCTCTCGGTGTCTTCCCAGGGGAGCAGAACAGACAGGACTTTACAAAGTGTTGCCGATAGCAGCCTGCACCTGTTCCACAAAACCAAAGCTCATGGTACCAATAAACAAGAGCAGAAAAGCCTAAGAGTGTTACCTCCAAAGGCGTCTTACATGGACTTGAAGCCTGTTCCTTCACTGACTGGCTGGTGACCTCAGGCGAGTTACTTAACCTCTCTGTGTCTCAGTAAAAAGAGGATGATAAATATCTATCTGATCAAGGCTTTATGAAGATTGATGCTGATCCATATAACTAGTAGCATCATGGCTGGCATATGATTAACACTCAAATGTTATTGGTTGCTGGTACGACTAATACTACTTGATGGTATGTGGTGATCTCTCACCCTTGGGTTTAGAGCCACAACGTGTGAGGTCAAGGTTGGCTCTGTCACTTAGAACCTCTATGCTTAGGCAAGTCACTTAACATCTATCAGGCCCAGTTTTTTCATGTGTAAAATGATGATATTATGTAGGTGCCGCCAAAGCGAGTGCCATATAATGATATTAGAGTTCCCTCCCTCATAGAGTTGTGATGGGGGCATTAATCAGTAAAGTCCTAGAACAAGGCCTGACAGATCCAATAAATGTTATCTGTCATCACCGCCGTTAGCCGTCGCACAGGGTCACCATCACTCTGGGTGATTAATAACTAAACAACCACTACCATCAAGTCAGTGGCCCCAAGTCAGGACCTTGAAGACCTTTTAGGTCAGGAGGAACTGTGGTCTCCACACCCTGAAAATCACCCAAGCATTACCCCCTTCCTCTGCCAGGAGGTTACCTCATGGTAGTGCCTGGGCGAGATGCACGTACAATATATAAAAAGGAAGGAACATGGACAACTTAGCTGTCAGAAACACACCAGCTTGTCAACGGGATACAGAGAGCCCAGGTTGTACTTGCCTGTCGCCTCTGATTCTGTGCTTTTACACTTTGTAACATCCTAACAACAATGTTTATAACAACATTAGGTTGAAGAACCTTGTCATTGTCCCCTTCAAGGCTAGCCACTCAATAATACCAAGAATTCCCATTTTGGTAGATAATGACAAGACATAAGACAGCTTGGTAGTAAACAAGCAAATCATTTCATGGCAACATCTGATTTAATCAAAACATTCTGGTTCTCTCTCCTCTGAACCCATTGGAATGAACCAATCCAATTGGAAAAAAATATTTGTTTTATCTTTGCCACATTTATTTGCTTTTAGGGACTATTTAACTTGATCGGGCAGGGAAGTTGGAAAGAACAAAAATACTCGAGGCACGGAGCCACCTTGTCTGTGTCTGGCACTGGGCGGAACTGGCCTGGAGGTATTTCCACAGGGGCCTGTTCTCCAGCCGTTTCTCGAAATCCTCTGCCCTCTTTCTCGAATCCTCCGTCTTCCCGGGGAGAATCAAACCACTCGTGTGCCAGGTTTTGGGGGTGGGCGTGCAGAATGGCAATTAGAGAAAACAAGTTGGTAACTTAACAGTTCTGTCCAGCCATGTGAATGAGCCCAAACTAGGAAATACACAAAATTTCCCGACAATCGTGTATGTGTGAGGAGTGGCACAAGTGGCACAGGAAGGCAAAGATAAATTAGATCGGGATTTAATCCCAAGGGAGGCCCGGCCAAAATTCACATAAAAGACACGGGAATACCTGTGAGGAGCTGAAAGCTGCAGGTGTGCTCTAGATTGGAGTCTGCGGAAGCAGCACTAAGTGCAGGGCTTTTGTGTGACTGCTTTATTGACAAAGAGTTTTGGGGGCAAAACTGTTGAAGATGTGAGTGAAATGGGGCCGGGCAGGGGAGAAGCTGGGCAAAGAGGTGGGTACAGCGTCAGCCCACCAGGATCCCACCGTCAGATCCCACCAGGATCTCAGAAGGATGCTTGCTGCTGCCTCTGATATGATAAAGAATATGTGTCTGGCACAGAGCTCCTCAAACCCTTAGAAATGATTATCTTTTGTTTTTATTTGCAGATGAGATGAGTCCTGGGGGGCCGGGGGGTGGGGCTAGCAGGCTTCAGGATGGGAGCTGGTCTGCAGAAAAGGCAGTCACACGGGTAGAGGGTTAGAACTTTCCACCCTGCTCCCCCACCTCTGGGGAGGGCACAGGGGCAAGGGTTGGAGGTCAGGCACCAATGGCCAATGATTGACTCAATGATGCCTATGGAACAAAACCTCCGCAGAACCCCTGAACCATGGGGTTTGAGGAGCTTCTGGGCTGGTGAACACATCTACCTACCCTTAACCTGAGAAGCTCCTGCTCTAGGGAGCCTTTCAGATCTCACCCTGTGTACCTCACCATCTGGCTGTTCATTTGCATCCTCTACAAAAAACTGTAATAGTAAGTGGAGCACTTTCTGAAGCTCTGGGAGTTGTCCTAGTAAATTATCGGACCCTGGTGGGGGACATCATGGGAGCCCCCAAATTTGTAGTCAATTAGGCAGAAGTGCCTGTCACTTGGGGGCCCCACTTGCAGCTGGCATCTGGAGTGGGGGCAATCTTGTAGGACTGAGCTCTTTCACTTGTAGGATGTCATGTTAACTAACCCCAGGTATAGATATAGTATTAGGATTGAATTGAATCATGGGACACCCAGTTGGTGTTGGAGGATTGGCTGGTGTTAGGCAAAAGCCACGCATTTGGTGTCAGGAGTGGAGTCACAAAACACCACACAGTATGACAAAGTTGTCCCAGCTTGCAGTAAGGGGCCGGGGGAGCGTAGAATAACCTCCCAGATATTCCTGGGCAAGGAGGCTCCTGTAGGTCAAGGGCAAGTGTGCAGGGAAGGGTACAGTTATAAGCCCAGAGTGTCCAATCCTTGCAGCTAGGCCTGCCAGTGGGGCAAAGGGAATCTGGACAGAATGCAATAGTACCAATTATAAAGTTGCATTCCGAGGAAGAGAGGAAAGTGTTGGTGGAAGTTCCCATGGGATGTGAGCTTATCCCCTGAAATCAATAGGAGGCTGTCATTCAAATGGTAGTTCTTCCCTCCAAAATAAAAGAGGTTCCATGGAACGATCATCCAGGATGCTCCTGCCTCAAGATTCCAGTAAGACATAAGATGAGTGTATTAGGGTTCTCCAGAGAAACAGTAGCACTAGAAGATAGATGTGTAAGTCTGCTCAGATGGGTATGGAGGCTGAGAAGCCTCACACTCTTCTGTCTGTAACCTGGAGACCAGGAAAGCCACCGGGGTAATTCAGTCCAAGTCCAAAGGCCCGAGGAAGGGGGTTGGGATACGAGATGGTTCTGAGTCCCAGGAGAAGGTGGACTTTCCAGCTGAGGCAGAGAGCAAATTCTCCTTTCCTCTGCCTTTTTGTTCTGTTTGGGCGCTCAACAGATTCCACAATGCCCACCCACATGAGAGGCAGAGGGTGATCTTCTTCACTAGGTCTACCCACACTGATCTCTTTGGGAAACACTCTCACAGGCCCACCAAGGAAGAATGTTTTATCAGGTATCTGCGTGTTTCTCTGCCCGGTCAAGTCGACCTATACGATCCAACCATCACAGTGATGCAATGCAAAATGTTTAGGGCAGAGTTGACGCGATGGGTATCTCAACACCTAGGAAGATCCAAGGGAGAACATCTGGAGGGCTCCTAGAATTAAAAATTAAGCCAAAAATGGGGGTTTTTTTTTAAAAGATTTTATTTATTAATGAGAGATACAGAGAGAGAGGCAGAGACACGGGCAGAGAGACAGAAGCAGGCTTCATGCAGAGAACCTGACTGGATCCCTAGTCTCCAGGATCACACCCTAGGCTGAAGGCAGGCACCAAACTGCTGAGCCAACCCAGGCGTCCCCCAAAAAATGAGGTTTAAAATGAAGTCCTGATCGAACTCTAACAAAAATAAAAAATAAATAAAATTTAAAAAATAAAATAAAATGAAGTCCTGGTATAGGAGGTGAGACTATCATCCTTCATAGAAAAACAAAACCTTGAGCACTTACTATGTGTCAGGTGCTGTGACTTTTTGGCCCAAGCTTTACAATTTATGAAGAAATAATCTTCATAGGCACCGTCTTACTTACCTCTCACCACATTCTTATGAGGGAGGATTATCTCTACTTCAGGACACCGAGATCCAGAGAGTTAAGTAACTTGCTAATGGTCACTCAGCAAGTGAGTGGGGTTTGGAATCCAGGAGTTATTTATTCAGAGTAGGACAAATAAGCCCTGGGGATGGAGATCCAATTCTCACTGCCACTCTGTCCTATTCCTTCAGGAGGGAATGGAAACGTGCCACTTTCTTTAATCTAGACCAGATTACAACTTCCAGAAGCACAAGACCGCAGCATGGGGGTGTCACAAAAGATACTCCCAGAGTGAACCACCTCATCGGGGGCACCCCTGTTGTTCACTGTGGTGTGTCCTCACCTCAGTAGCTATCCAGGAAAATCATATACCATGCACACAAGAAAGAGACACTAGAAGAAGGGGTGAGGTAGGGTGTGGAATAATTTTGGGAGGTGAGGGGGTGGGAGGGTTCCCAGGCCATAGGTCATCTCAGGGTGAGATAAATCAGTAAGGAGGATTCCAGGGTTGTGTCTAGAGTATGGCTCCTAGAAATAAAATGAATAATAAACCGAAATCTTTCTGGAGCTGTCCTGAGAGGCAGGAGCCCCTTCTTCAGGCCTTAGAGCAGCTTTGCTGGAGAGTGTTTTGACCATCGTGTCCCTGCACGTTAGCCTGGTGTGGGTACACGATGTTTCTGAGTTTGCCTGCCCTGCCCTCTCTTCCCTGCCAGATAGGAGCTGCCAGCTCAAGTACAACCTCCTCACCTCAAATCAATTCTGCAAACATTTATGGAACATCTTTTCTTTGCTGGGCAGCATGCTGAATAGCTGTTGTTTATTAGCACTCTTAGAACGTTGACTTCAAGCAAGTCACTTGGCTCTCTGGATTTTAGCTTTCTAATCTGTGAAATATGATAATAATAGGGCCTTCCTTGAGTAATAAGCTCTACCTACAATTGTGAAGTCTAAATGAGCTACGATATCAGGGAGCGTGCAACTCTTGATCTCAGGCTTGTGGGTTTGAGCCCCATGCTGGGTATAGAGATTGGTTAAAAATAAAATCTCTTAATTTTTTTTAAAGAGTTAATATATCAAAACACTTAGGTACTCTCTATCTAACAGGCATACTTCTAATAAACATTAGCCTGTATTTTTATTACTGCTGTTAGTGATATTGCTACTCAGACAAAATGTGGTCTTTGGTTTATGGAATTTAAGGCTAGTGGGGAATACAAGTAATTATAATGAAGTGGTGGGTGTTAATGTACCCAGAAGTAGAGATGCTGTGGGAACATTCAGGAGGCGTCCCCAGGCTTGGGTGGTTCTGGAAGGTTCCCCAAGGGAAATATGGCTTAGCTGAGACCTGAAGTATGATTAAGAGGTCAGTGAAATTAAAGGTGAGAAAAGGCCCTAGCAATGTACAGTCATAGAATTGGCAGGTGAGAAAGGGAAGGCTTAGTGGAGAAGGCAGGGACATAGGAACAAGGTCATATACACCTGGTAAGCTGACAGAAGGAGTTTGGACTTGATCAAAAATGGAGAAGACACAGGTCTTGCCCTTGAGTGGCTTCTACTGAGGCAGGAAAGATGAACATGAAACAGATACTCTCTTTTTTTGGATTATTTAATATCATGTGAGAGTAGAAAGGAAGGGCCCCCAATGCTGCCTGTGGCAGGGGAGGAAAAACCAATGGGAAAAGTCAAGGTGAAACACCCAGATCACCAGGGACAAGCATCACATGGGAGCACTTCCTCTTTCCAAGCGTGCCCTTTGGCCTGGCTTCCCAGGTTCTGGTGGTGTAACATCCCCCACCAAGTCAGAAACTTTACTGTGATCCCCAAAGCCACTTTCTCTGCCCTTCACATTCAGCCAATGTCCAAGGCTTACTGGGTTGCTGCCCCTAATACTGAGACCTCTAATTGCCCCAAGTGAGTCTAAGTTTAGGGTAGAAACGTGATTTGATACATTTATATATTGCAACATGATTATCACCCCTGTCCCATTTTCTTTTTTGCCGTGATAGCATTTAAGATCTAGTAAGAGTGATATTTTTCAACCTGTTTTTGTACTAAAGGTAAGTCATTATCTTTTCTCACCTGTAATTTCACTAACCCTGAACTATTCTCTTTCTTGAATCACCTGAATTAAGGTGGTGGTTGGGATGGGTGTGTGTGTGTGTGTGTGTGTCTAGACCTTTAAGTTGTAGAGATTTAAAAAAAAAAATCCTTAACTTTCTTATTTGTCTTTCTAGGGTGAGCCCTGTACCAGTGCCAAAATGTGGGTTAGAGGGAAGGAAGGTTATTCAGTGATGGAATCTTCCAGGTACAGTGACTTCTTAGACTGAATAATGTAAGATTTTTATTTTTTATTTATTTTTATTTTTTATTTATTTTGATTTTTTATTTATGATAGTCACAGGGAGAGAGAGAGAGAGAGAGAGAGAGGCAGAGACATAGGCAGAGGGAGAAGCAGGCTCCATGCACTGGGAGCCCGACGTGGGATTCGATCCCGGGTCTCCAGGATCGCGCCCTGGGTCAAAGGCAGGCGCTAAACCGCTGCGCCACCCAGGGATCCCATAATGTAAGATTTTTAGTGTTTCCTCCTTTTTTTGTTCCTCTCCAAGTTGTCATTTTTCATATCTTTCTTTTTTAAGATTTTATTTATTGATGAGAGAGAGAGTACATGCACGCACAAGCAGGGGAAAGGGAGAAGCAGGTTCCCCACTGAGCGGGGAGCCCGGTGAGGGACTTGAGCCCAGAGCCCTGGGATCATGACCTGAGCCGAAGGTGGACTCTTAACTGACTGAGCCACCAGGTACCCCTCAGTTTTACCTTTTTAAGACTCATGTTTTTTTGGGGGAATAGTTTACATAAAATAAAATTTACTCCTTTAGATTGTATTGTTCAACAAATTTTGTCAATTGTATACAGTCACATAATTACTGCCTTAATCAAGATATAAAATCTTTCTACCAACTCCAAAAGTCTCCTCATGCTCTCGTGTGGTCTGCTCACCCACTCCCATTTCCTGACAAGATTTGATCTGTTTTCCAGAAAGTCATGTAAATGGAATCCTAGAATATGTGGCCTTTTGTGCCTGGCTTCTCATACTTAACATATTGCTCTTGAGACTAATTCATATTGTTGCACGTGTCAGCAGTTTGCTTTTTTCTTTATTTTTTTAATTACTGAGCATTATCCTATGGTCTGGTTGTACTGTGATTTTTTAAATCTATTTATCTATTGCTGAACATTTGGGCTGTTTCCAGTCTTTAGCTATTATGACTAAGATTGTTATAAATATTCATGTACAGACCTTTGTGTGGTCATACAAAATCATTTCTCTTGCATAAATACCTGGGGGTGGTATTGCTGTTAAACATAACAAGTGTATGTTTGATTTTATAAGAAACCACTAAGTTGTTTTAAAGTGGGTTTACCATTTTCTGTTCTCACCAGCAATCTGAGAGTTTCAGTTGCTTCATATGCCTGCCAATGTTTGGTAATGTCAATCTTTTAAATTTTAGACATTCTAGTGAGTGTGCAATGGTATTTTATCATGTTTTAGTTTAGAGTTCTCTAAATTCATAACTTGAATTTTTAATGAATTGAATTGAATTCTTATTGAACTGAATTAACTCTAATTGAATTGAATTATTCTAAATTGAATAACTTGAATGCTTAATGAATTTGTCACTTATACATATTCTGGGATGAAAGTGTCTGTTTAGATATTTTGATCACTTTTTAGTAGGATTTTTATATTTTTCTCATTGAGTTGTAAAGGTTCTTTAGGAGTATTCTTGGATCTAGAATACCTATTATCAGATATAAAATTTTCTGATAATTTTCCAAGTCTGTGGTTTAAAAAAATTTTTTTAACATTATCTTTTTTAAAACAGTTTTATTGAGATATATTCACATTATCTTTTGAAGAGGAGAAATTTTTCATTTTGATGAAATCCAATGCATCAATTTTTTCTCACTGTTTATGATATTTGTGTCCTATCTAAGAAACCTTTGCCTGACCCAAGGTAACAAGATTTTTTTCCTATATTTTGTCAGAAGTTTTATAGTTTTGTCTCTTACATTTAAGTCTACGACTCATTTAAAATTAATGTTTGTGTATGGTGTGAAGTAAGGGTTAAGGTTCACTTTTTGGTGTGTGGATGTCTAATTGTTCCAGCACCATTTGTCGAAAAACTATCCTTTCTTCATTGAATTACCTGGGCAGTTTCATTCAAAATCATTTGACTATACTTCAGTAGATCTCTTTCTGGACTCTCTAGTCTATTCCCCTGATCTGTATGTCCACCTTTATATTTTTTAAAGATTGTATTTATTTATTCATGAGAGACACAGAGAGAGAGGCAGAGACACAGGCAGAGGGAAAAGCAGGCTCCCTGGGGGAGCCTGATGTGGGACTCCATTCCAGGACCCCAGGATCATGCTCTGAGCTGGAGGCAGATGCTCAACCTCTGAGCCACCCAGGTGCCCCTGTATTGTCCATCTTAAGACCAGTACTACTCTGTCTTGATTACTATAGCTTTAGAATAAATCTTCAAATCAGATAGAGTGAATCTTCCACCTTTGTTATTTTTTTTCAAAAATGATTTCTAGGTCCTTTGCAATTCCAAATACATTTTAGAATCAGTTTGTTGATTTCTACAACATAATAAAAAAGGCTGTTGAGGTTTGCTTTAGGATTATGTTGTATCTATATATTGATTTAGGGAGAATGATATCTTCACAATATTGACCCTTCCCATCCATGAGCATGATCTCTCTCTTAATTTATTTAATTTTCCTTAATTTTTCTCAGCATTAAAAATTTAATGTGCATGTACAGGAAGGTGTTGCACATATTTGATTACATTTATCTCTAACCATTCCATGCTTTTGAACCTATCGTAGATGATATTTCTAACATTTTCAATTTCCAGTAGTTTGTTGCTAGTAAATAGAAAAACAACTTATTTTTTGTACTGATCTTATATCCTGAAACCTAGCTAAACCCACATATTTATTATAGTAACTATTTGTATTTTTGATTCCTTAGCATTTTCTATGTAGATGGTTATGCTGTTTGCAATTGAAGACATTTTTACTTTTTCCTTTACAATCTATATACTTTTATTTGTTTTCTTGTCTTAATGCACAGGCTGGGATCTCCATCACAATGGTGAAAATAAATTGTAAAAATAAACGTTCTTGCTTTGTTCCCAATCTTAGGGGGAAAACATTTAATCTTTCACCATTATAAATGATGTCAGTTGGGGTTTTTTTTTGTAGATAGGTTTATCAGATTGAGGAAGTTTCCTTCTATTCCTAGTTTGCTGAAATTTGTTTTATGATGGATGGATGTTGAATTTTGTAAATGATTTTTTTTTTTTACATATTTTGAGATAATGATAGGATTTTACTATTTTGGTCTGTTGAGATTGTGAATTCCTGACTGATTTTGAATACTGAACCAACTTCACCTTCCTGGAATATATCCAAATGGATCATCCATAGATTACCTCCTTTATGTTTTCTGGATTCAATTTGTTAATATTTTGTTATTATGCTTTTGAGAGATGTGGGTCTATAGTTTTCTCTTCTGTCTTATCAGTCTTGGTATCTAGAAAGATGTTGGCCTCCTGGAATGAGTCGTGAAATGTTCCCACTTCTATTTTTGAGGACAAGTTTATGAAGAATAGGTGTTGTCTCTTAAGTGTTTGGTAAAATTCACAAGTTAAGCTTTCTGAATCTGGAATCTATTTCTTTTTTTTTTTTTTTTTTTAAGATTTTTATTTACTCATGAGAGACACAGAGAGAGAGAGAGAGAGGCAGAGACACAGGCAGAGGGAGAAGCAGGCCCCATGCAGGGAGCCCGATGTGGGACTCGATCCTGGGTCTCCAGGATCACGCCCTGGGCTGAAGGCGGCACTAAACCACTGAGCCATCTGGGCTGCCCTGGTATATATATTTTTTTTTGAATCTATTTCTTAAATGGAGATAGGGCTATACAGATTATCCACTTCTTCTGAGTTGGATTTGGTAGCTGGTGTTTTATTCTTTTGCAGCAGTCATTTTGTGTGAGATGTTGTCATGATACAACTGTCTTGTGATTTCCCAGCTGCTATCATTGATATTTATTTATTCATCCCATCTTTATCTACTATGCCATCTTATTATGCCATCATTATTTTTGTCCATGTAATAGCTGGAATCAAGAGATTACAATATAATTTATCTGGTTGATAATGAGCATGTGGCAGGGGGAACTATAGTGGCAATACAGAAGGCATGGTAGACCCTGGGCTAAAAATACCATCTCATGAAAGACAAGGATTGGCCTGATGATTTTGTTAGACAAATTTGCCGCTTTTAAGTATTGTTTTAAAAATGGGAAGGGAAAGAAAGGGAGAACTTGAAAAAAAAGTCTTCTCGGCAGCTTTGGAAAAGCCAAAAGGAAAAATGACAGGACCTACCAGCATGATGTTCATAGAGTCATTTCTAAATAGAATTTTTTAAAAAATTTATGAGAAGTAAGATTTCCCTTTTGTGTTTATTTTAGAATTGTTGGCATATACTGAAATATAACAATTTCTTGATTGGGAATGTTTTAAAACAAAACAAAGGAAACCAACTTTCCCCCTTAACTCTTTATTGCTTGCTTTTGTTCAAATATTATAAATAACCTTTGAAAATATGACAGCCATATTTGTTGAAATAGCACTTTCAATGATTTGAATGACCTACTTAAAAAGCAACTTACCAAAAAAAAAAAAAAAAAAAAGCAACTTACCCTCCAAGCTACTTTTGCACTTAAAATGTTTTCTTTGTTCATATTAAATCCTATACTGTTTTCCTAAGGACAATTTGTTTACAAGTACTGTATAACCTACTTTGACTTAATTTATTCACATTCAAGCTGGCATTTTTTTCTACCACTGTCAAAGTGTTATAAGAATAAAATTATGTGTGTGCTGTAATATATTGATGAGGAGAGATTTAAGCCATCATATACAGACAAATGGAAGATATTATATTGCTTTCTGTTATGTCAGGGCATGACCATCGTAATTTGAATGTGCTAGGTTAGCAGAAAAGGACTATATATGTGATCGGCTAGCCTTTCAATGTGTGGTGTATATGGACATTGTCTTGTGGTTCATAGAGGTGGTGATTATTTGTGCTATTCAGAGCTTGCCTTTTGTAGCTCTGCCACATGCCTTAGGTTAAAGTTAGTCTCATCTGTGATTGCCAATCTCCAGATTGGTTCACTGGGTGCTGGTGCTTCTCAGAATTCCATGACTAAGCCAGGAGTGGTGTTTGTTATTTACTAGCAGGTATTTCTTCTGACTGCTCTGCTTATCACATCATCATTCAGGGCCTTGACCTTTGCAAATTTCTCAGGAAAGTCAAACATACCTAAGCCGCCCAGGCTTAGGTCTAATAACACCATCAATTGCTCTTTGGGAGGTCATGGAACAAGGGACCAGAGGATGATCTGAATGAGAAGGAAACATAATTGCTCCAAATTTTTCATGAGGAAACAAGAATCCAGAGAAGTGAAGGGGCTTGATCATGATCCCCTCTCTAGAGAAGCCTTTCTGGACTTTCCAGGGTGGTTTGCAGTGGTGCTTCCTAGTGGTTTGCAAAACCAGTCTGTGCATTTCTCCATGACTTTTAACCCTTTGTTAGAATGAATTGTCAGTGGTGTCTCTCTCACTAAGCTGAGATCCTCCCACTTTTTAAAAAAAATATTTTATTTATTTATTCATGAGAAACAGAGAGCGAGAAAAGCAGAGACATAGGCAGAGGGAGAAGCAGGCTCCCCACGGGGAGCTTGATGTGGGACTCAATCCCTAGACTCCAGGATCATGCCCTGAGCTGAAGACAAATGCTCAACTGCTTAGCCACCCAGGAGTCCCGAAACTGAGACCCCCTTAAGAGTGAGCTGAGTTATATTTGTCTACAAGACCTGGAACAAGTACTCGTGAATGTTTCTTAAGAGGAGGAGTCTCTCACAGGCTGTCTACTAAGTACCATAGATGTGAGGTCAGGCTCCAAGAGACTAAGGAGAAATTCTAAAACAGCCAAGTTCCTCTTGGTAGCTGACCAGAGTCTGAAGGCTCAGCCACAGATTAGGGTAAGAAGCATATCTAACTGGGGAAGATGAGAACTCAAGGCACCCAGGCCAGAAAGAAGGTATTAAAAGTGTTTTAGTTCCTTTACTTGAATTCGATCCATTCATTCCTTCAATAACTTTATCCTGGGTAGCTACTATCCAGGGGCTTCTTTAGGCACTGGGGGCATAGTAGTGATTACACACAGTCCCTGCTTATGTTCCAATGGGACAGAGATACAAAACAATTGACAAAAACCATTATAATGTCAGGCAATAGTTAAGTGCTGAGATGGAAAGTAAAGCAGGAGAAAGAAATGGTCACTGGTAAGAAAGGGGAAGCCTCTCTGAGCCAAGACCTGAGCAAAGTGAGGGAGTGACTCCATGAGAATATTGGGGAAAGTACAAAGGCCTTGAGGCAGGGCTTGGTATGTTTGAGAAACAAGGAGGCCAGAGGATTAGGATATCATGAGGGAGAAGAAAGAAGACAAAGAAAATTATTCTGCACTAGTGAAATAATGTCTTCTCTGGTACCAAAGTCATATGACTGATGATCCTCTGACTATATAGGCCAATTGCAACAGAGTCCCACCCATACAATGCTGGAGGCAGACTTTTTTCTTTAGAGCAGTACTTCAATGGAGGCTACCTTAGGACAGGGTTCTCACCAGAGGTCAAGAGGACTCTCAGGATTCATAGTTGGCCCTCAGATTGTTAACTGATCCCCTGAATCTGTGCTTCCAGAACATTTTTCTTCAGAGAAAGTCTTAGATAGAGCCTGTACACAAATGCCTGGGCCACAGAGGAACATAGAGTGAAATAGGTCAGGTATGAGAACCTGGCCACACTTTGCTTTTTACACACAGAGGAGTATGTTTCACTTCTACAGAGAAATAAGGTCTCTCCCATTTGTCTCGAAATATCTAGTCTTTGGATCTTTTATTTCCCTACTTCTGTTAGAGACTTGGGTCCAGAGAAATACTTCTCCAACACAAGAGAAACAACAAATGCAAGGGTGATGACAAATGGCAAGTAATGTTCGGTGTTGGGGAGACCACAGGTGATGGTGAAGACTGTGGTGAACAGGGGGATTACAGTGAATGTGCCTTCCACAGGGGCCTTGAAGGAATGGAATCCAGTGTTGACAGAGTTTAGGGTTGGTTAAGAGAAAGCAGAAACCTGGATCACTTTAGGAGTGAAATCTCCAGAATTTTAATTTGATTCGCATTTTTTAAAAAAGAATCTTGGCACACCAACCCTAATAGCCTGAGGGATCAAATGTAGCCCGTAGGCGGGTGGTTTGTTAACTCTGGCCTGTAGATTTTTATCAGAATTTCTGAGATATCTGTTACTTTATATTAACAACTATTGTCCTAGAACATGACTTCCCTCAACTTCTGTGCATAGAAAGACCAAGGGCATGGCCATCTCCCACGTTCCTGGGTCCTAGAAGTCTAGGGGAAAGCCATCTGCCCGACTTTTCCCTCTGCAATCCCCGAAGCCAGCCAGGACACCAGGGAGTGTCCTCCATTATGGGGCTGGAGCAAGCAGGACATTGTAAAAGGGAACTGGTATTGAGAAGCAGCAGAGAAGTGAGAGATGCTCATCATATGGAAGATAGCTCTGTTCTTCATCTTCTCAAGTCTCTATTCCACTCCCTCCCACAGATCCCTTCCTATCCAACTCACTACACCCCATGACAGTGTCTTTGATTACAAATTGCAGAAATCCAAATCAAACTACATAGGGAAGGATTAACGCATTGGCTCTGTCCGGTATCTGATTAGTCCAAGGGTAGTGCAGCTTCAGGCATATTGGAGTCAAGTACTTAAGAATCTCTCCCTCTCACTCAAACCTGAGCTCTCCTTTCTTCTCTGTTGCTTTCATCCTTTGATGGCCTCCTCCACAGTAGAAAAGTCGGCTTACATGGTCATTATGACAGCTCATCATCTCAGAAGGGGAGGGATCATTCCTCTTACAGCACCTTACATCAGATCCTAACAAAATAATCTGCTTGGGCTGTGATACTGGACAAACCCTGTGGCCAAGAGAATAAGACATTTCTATTGACTAGTATGACTGGGTCCGTGCTCTCCAGTGGAGTGGATTTCAGAATCACAAGGATTCATGAGGATGGGTGCATGTGTGTGTGTGTGTGTGTGTGTGTGTGATGGTGGTTGTGGTGGTGATGGTGACATGGCAAAGTTTAAAAGAGATAGTGTCCAATTAAAAGCACACTTTTAAAAAAATATTTTATTTATTCATTTGAGAGAGAGAGAGAGAGAGAGAAAGCACGAGCAGAGGGAGGGGCAGAGGAAGAGGGAGAAGCAGACTCCCCACCAAGCTAGGAACCCAATAGGGCTCCATCCCGGGACCCTAAGATCATGACCTGGATCCCAAGATCTTGACCTGAGCTGAAGGCAGACACAACCATCTGAGCCACCCAGGTGCCCCCTAAAAGTGCTCACAGGTATTTCAGACACAAAAGCCAACAATCATCTTATAGCTTCCTCCACCCCTAAAACAAAAACTAAAACACTCTCTGCAGCTAGGCAAAAGCTCAGTGTGGAGCACCTGTCAATTCCAATATTAGAACATCTGCATGGCAAATCAAGAACATCCAGTTTGACTTTGGCACACAGAGATTCCAAGCCTTGGCAATCCCTCAATGCAGGCAACAGAAGAAACTCCCAGCTTTGTGAAAATCACTCTCCCTTCCCTCTTCTGTGGAATGACAGTTCCCCACTGCAGCCATGCACCTGCCCCACTGAACGTAACAGATATGAGATACAGATTTTTACCAAATTCAGTCATGTAGCAAGTGGTAGCACAGTGCGGATCCATGGCTGGCCGTTTAACGTTAAAGCCACCCTGCTAAAGCACCATTCACCCATCCATTCCCCCACTCACCAGTCCTGTGGAATGCCTGCTAAATGCTGGGGACTATTTGGAGGAGCCGAGATATAGCTGCGAACAATGCAAAGACAAATACATGTCCTCATGAAGCTTACATTCGAGTGAAAAAGAGAGAAAACCAGACCAATAAATAAAAAAATAAACTAGGTTAGATAGTGATCAGCATTAAGGAGAAAACTAGAGCAGGGAAGAAAGAGGAATGTGTGTGTGGGCAGGTTGATTTTGAAGAGGGTGGTTAGGCAAGGTCTCACTAAGAAGGTGGCACTGAATAAAGGTCTGAGGAGGTGAGGGTGCAAACCATGCAGATATCTGAAGGAAGAGCATGGTGGATCAAGGAGATAGCATAGAAGGCTCTGAGGAAGGAGCAAGGGTAGTAGATCTTGGAAACAGCAAGGAGTCCGATGTGTCTTAAGTAGTGATCAAGGAACAGAGCAGCAGGGGATGAGATTGGGGAGGTAAATGCAACCAGACCTTGTAGGCCGTTGTGAGTGGCTACTCAGATATTGTCATTCTCTCTGGTGTGATGCAGCCATTTGGACTGGAGCAGAGGAGGGACATGCCATGACTTGGTTTAAACAGGCTCACTCTCTGTCAGGAAGAGTCCATTTGAGGGACAGGGGTGCCAGGAAGAGGCTGCAGCAGTAAGCCAGGCTGAGACTAGTAAGCCAGGCTTGGACTGGTGTGTGGTGGAAATGTGGCAAGGGCTTCAATTCTGGGCTTATTGTGAAATCAGAGTCAAAGAATTGGCCAACACATGGGACGTGGGATGTGTGAAAAGGAGCAGTCAAGATGACTTTCGGGCTGTTAGCCAGAGCAACTGGAGACCAGATATGACATTTTTCAGAGATGGGGGGGAGAATGAAGGAGGAATTGCTTTTGGTTTTTTCTTAAAAGGGGTTGTTTTAAGAAATTATCGGGTCTCAGTTTGGGACACATTAAACCAGGGATGTCTATTAGACATGTGAAAGGCAATGGCAGTTCTGGGAGTCCAGGAGAGAGACCCAACAGTACTGGGGTCATAAATTCTACAACTGCACTCTATTCCCTGAGAGTAAAAGAAGACCCTGATCCACATGCAATTTTGGAAAATGATAACTATATCAAAAATACTGGAAATGTATCAAGGAAAATCAAATTTTAAAATTCACCCGTATCCCGCCACCCTAGAAACAGCGGCTTTCATTTCTCCACATTTTCTTCTGTTTTGCCCGGAGGCATACATAATGTTATAATGTTGTAGTCATAACATAGTTACAATTTCATATTCTTTTTTTTTCACTTAACATGGCCCTATAAATATTTTCCTAAGATGCTCCCATATGTGTTTCTTGGGGATTAAAAAGACCAACAAAATGCTGGGCATCCCTGGGAAACATTTCAGAAACAAAAGTCAAAATCTTACTTTGCTACGAAGTTTGGTGCCCCAATAGCTGGCATTATGCTTATTGTAATTTTTAAAAAAGATTTTATATATTTATTCATGATAGACATAGAGAGAGAGAGAGAGGCAGAGACACAAGCAGAGGGAGAAGCAGGCCCCATGCCGGGAGCCCGACGCAGGACTCGATGCCGGAACCCCAGGATAACGCCCCCAGCCAAAGGCAGGCGCTGAACCATCAAGCCACCCAGGGATCCCCTCTTATCGTAATTTTTTTAAAAATTTATTTATTTATTTATTTATGATAGTCACAGAGAGAGAGGCAGAGACACAGGCAGAGGGAGAAGCAGGCTCCATGCACCAGGAGCCCGATGTGGGATTTGATCCCGGGTCTCTAGGATCGCGCCCCAGGCCAAAGGCAGGTGGCCAAACCGCTGCGCCACCTAGGGATCCCCATAATTTTTAATGGATACTGTCTGTGGAATGACTCTGAGCTCCGACCTCAATGAGGAGAGCTGGCCACACACCCAATACGGGAAGGGCATTCCAGGAGGAGGGAAAAGTGTGTGCAAAACAGGGAATAGCACATGTTAGGAGGCAACAGGAAATCACATTAAGGAAGGTTGCTGGAAGATTCAGCTGACAAACAGAAATTTATTTTCTCTTCGTAAAATGCTTAAAATCTTTTAAACTATAGAACTCTTTGTTTGGGATTCTCTACCAAGGAATAAGAAGCCATATGGAATAATTTAGAACATAGTGAACCCTAGTAGATGACTAGTGGTTCTTAAAGGTTCTGGGCCTCAGACTATACACACAAACTCTCCATGGAATCTGATTTATTCATTCATCTCAGTCCCTGAGCCAGGACTGGGGTCCAGTCCCTTTCTTTTATAAAAAAAAAAAGGCCGAGGGTCCAAAGACAGTAAATAACTTGGGCAAAATCATTTAGCTGTTTTATGGTTTCAACTAGGGTTGAATCAGATCTGCCCTCCACCTGGAAGACTCTAAAAAAACAAACCTGGATTCCATGCACATGACTCTGACGTCGCCAAAGCCCTTTGTTAGCTGGGAGATGCCCCCCTCACTTCCTGGCTCGCTTGCCTATCGTCTGCATAGTTATTTACTCAAAAGCAGGAAAATTGTTGAGAAAACCATTGCTCCCTGACTCCTGGCCCAGAAGGCAGGAAGCTGGCCTACGTTTCCTCTCGGGGCCAGCAGGGGGCGCACCAGGCAAGGCTCGCGAGCCGCGCCTCCCCCACGCCGCCTCCCCCTTCCTCGCCCAACTTCCCCTTAGCCCCTGCTTCAACAGAAAGTGGCCATTGACCTTTCAAGCTTTTGAGCAGTGATGCAATAGAATAGTATTTCAAAGAAAAATGGTCATCGAAATTTGGGATCCGGTTTTCCCGTGAGTGTTAATGGTTTAAAAAAAATAGGTCACATTTAAAGTAGGTCACATTTTGGAGGCGGACGTGCAGGCCGGGCGCGGAGTTCCAACTGAGGCCAGGGGGCCTCCGACCCGGTGGGAGGAGGTGAGGGTCTCCGCGCGGGCAGTGACGGGATCTTAACGAATTCCCGGTGCCCGGGCGCCAGGCCTGCGGGGAACCGCCGGGACTAGAGCTCCCGGGGCTGCCGACGCCGGGCCGCCCGGCACCGCGGGGGCGCGCAGGTGAGGGCGCCGGGCCCCGCCGCGGGCGCAGGTGAGCGGGGCTGCGGGCGGGAAGGAGCGGAGGAGCCGGCGGAGGAGCGGCGGCGGCGGAGAGGAGGAGACAGGGGCCGGGGCGCCTGGGGGAGGAGCCGCTCTCCGCCAGCGCCGCTTAAGGAGGCGCCGCGCTCCGCCCGGCCGCCGGCCGCCGCCTTCGAGGACCTGGGCGCCCGCCCCGCCGCCCGCCCCGCCCGCCCCGCCGCCCGCCCGCTCCCTCCGGCGCGCGGGGCCTGCAAGGGGGCCGCTGTCGCTCCACTAACGTGCTGGCGAGCGAGGGGGCCGCCGCCGGGGGCGCCCGGTCTCCCCCACGCGGCTCGCGGCACGTGCAGGGGAGAGGAGGGCGCTCGGAGAGACGGCGCCCCGCGGAGCCCTCGCGCTGAGCGGCCGGAGGCGGGCGGGGACGCACCCGGCGGGGACCGGGCGGCCCCGCACCCGGCGCCCTGAGCCCGCCTCCCCTGAAGCCTGCGCATTCGCGCCGGAGCCTCTTTAAAGCAGAAGCGGGGGCCGCGGTCACGTGAGGCGGATTCCTGGAAAGTTCCTGGAAAGCGGCCTCCGCAGCAGCCGGGCGGGGCGCGGGCGCGGGCGCGGACGCGGAGGGAGGCGGGCAGCGAGGGAGGCGCGCGGGGCCGGGCAGTCGCGCGCACACCCCGCTCCGGGGACCGACGTTTAACTCTTGCCATGTCTCGCCGCCCGCCCGCCCGCGGCTCGCGGGCCTTGGGCTTCCCTTGAAGCATGAGCCTCCCGCCCGCCGCTCCCGGCGCTGCGCGGGCCGCGGACAGGGCGCCCCGGAGCCCCGCGCGCACAGCCTCAGGGCCCCGCGCGCCGGCAGCCGGGGCGCCGGAGGAGCTCGGCCGGGGGCTGGCGGCAGGTAGGGGTCCGGGGAGCGCCAGGGCTCCTCCCCGAGGGGGTCGCGGGGGCGGGCGCCGGGGCGCGGCTCTGCGCGCGGCCGCCGCTGCCGCCGGCTCGCGGGGCTCCCGGGCGACGGGAAGTCTCGGGAGTTTCCTCCCCCGCCGCGAACTGCCATCCCAATTAATGGTCCTCCTAATAGCCTGATCCGCCGCCCCTCCCCACCCGCCGGCCTCCCTCCCGCCCTGGCTCCTGCCTCCTCCCTTTCTTCTCCCCACCTCCTCGGCCGCCCCGGCTGGGGACTTCGGAGCCCGGGGCTTCCAGGCGAGGATCCCCGCGCCCTGCTTTGCGCGCGCGCCGAGAGCTCTGGCGGCCGCCGGCGCATCCCCGGGCCTCTGGGTCCCAAGTTGGAAGTCAACGGGGAACCTCGGGCGGACACCCTTCCTCTCCCGGGCCCCGGCGCCCCGCCCCATGTCCGCCGGGGAGGCCGCCTGGTGTGGAGGCGGCGGCCGAGGCCGAGGTAAGGGCCCGGCGTGGGGCGGCCGCGGCCGGGGGTGCGGCTCCGAGTCCCCGCGAGGGCCGCGCGCCGGGGCCGATTCCTCGACAGCGCCCGCGGCGGCGGCGGCCGCGCAGTGGGTCCCGGGAGCGGCGCCCCCGCCTCTGCCGGACCCGGGCGCTGGGGGGCGGGGGGCGTCGGCCCCGGCTCCTGGCGCCCGGGCTGGCGGCTCAGGGTGCTGGGTCTAGGGAGTGCGGCGGGGCATCGCTCCGGTCCTGCCCGGGGGCCCGCCTAGCCGCCCTGCCCGCAGGTGCCCAGGCTCTGCGGCCCGCGCGCTCCGCTAGCAGCCCTGGGCGGGAAGACACCCTGTCCCCCCCCGTCCCCCCCCCGTCCCCCCCCTCCCCCCTCGGCAGCTCCTGGGTCTTGGGTCCCTGCGCTGCTCTTTATCCTTTCTCCACAGCTGGGCCGGGCCGGTCCCTGGATGCCGGGGGTTAAATGGTGCAGGAGCAAAGACGCGGAGGAGTCCCCGGGATTTTCCACGTCTCTGCCTCCCCCCAGCCGCGGGGTCCGGTCTGCACCGACCAAACCCCGTACTTCCTTTCCGCAGGCGAACTGTGGGTGACCGCGCTCGCGGGGGGCTTCGCCATCCGCGCACCGGGACGTGGGGAGCAAGAACCAGGAGCACCGCAGCCTCCCCGCGTCCAGCATTTCGGATACCCCGCAGGGACTCGTTTCGGGGTCCCCTCTGACGCCCAGGAAGGACGTCGCCGCCCCTGGCCCCAGCGCGGTGGGCACCTGTCTGCCGCGGGGACCCCGCTCCCATGACCCTGCGGTGCCTCGAGCCCTCCGGGAATGGCGCGGAAGGGACGCCGGGCCGGTGGGGGCCCGCGGGGCCCGCGGAGGAGCCGACCCCCGAGGCGGCGCGTTTGGCGAAGGCCCTGCGGGAGCTCAGCCACACAGGTAGGAGCGGGCGCTGCGGGCGGGGAGCGCGCGGGGAGCGGCGCGGGGAGCGCGCGGGGAGCGGGCCGCGGGGGCACCGAGGACGGGCTGCAGCGGCGGAGAGGACAGCGGCCCTCGAGGGACTCGGAGGCCCAGGCAGGGCAGGGCAGGGCAGGGCAGGGCAGGGCAGGGCGCGAGAGGCGCTTCTCGGGAGCGGCCGCCCGGGGGTCGGTACGCGACGCGGCCTCGAACCGCGGGGGAAGTGCCCGGCGCCTCCCTTCCCGCGGGCCAGGGCGCGAGTGGCGGCGGCGCTGCCCGCGGCTTCAGCCGCATCCGGCTCCCGAGCGGAGCAGCCGCGGCAGCCCGGGGTCCTGGCGGCCAGTGGCCGGGCCCGACCGACTGCGGCGCCGCGGAGCGGGGGGGGGGGGGGCGGAGCAGCCGGCGACCCCCGACCCCTGCCCCGCGCGGCCTCGGGGCGGCTGCCGGTGCCCAGGGCAGCCCTGCGCTGCGCGGGGCCCGCTGTCGCCTCCCGGCGTCGGCAAGAAGAAAGGATCGGGGTGGGGTGGGGGGATAATCCGGCGGACCACGGAAGCTTTCAGAATCTGGATCCTAAAAGCTTACGTTTGGGGTAAAGTTGAAGTTTTGGTAGCTCTAGGGAGAGGGAAGAGTCCCTCGCAGTTCGGGTCTTTGCCGCCCCACAGGCTTTCGCTCAGCGCCGAGGGCCGCGGACGGCAGGTATCGGAGCGGTGGGGTGGGGGCGGGGCGGGGGTGGGGGTGGGGCGGGGTGGGGGCGGGGTGGGGGTGGGGGCGGGGGCGAGCACGCGGCTCTGACTTCCTGTGCAGAAGGGCCCGGAGTCCTGCCCGAGACCGGCCGGAGCCGCGGCTGGCGCGGGCCGATGCAGCCGGGAACGCCGGGGGACCGCCGCGGGTGGTCGGATTTGGACTAGGGCAAAGTCCAAGAGTGGCCGATTGTAAACTTGAAGCACTAATTATCAGTTGGGGCTTCCCTCATTTCTCAATGACTGTTGATAAGGTAGTTGTGATCAAAGCAACAAACAGGAGCTGTTGCACCGGCACTGCGCTTGGAAAGGCGCAAACAGCAGTGCTTTCCCAGGGCTTTGCACAGGGGCGCAGCCCTGAACGGATCTGGGCAGGAGGAGGGTGGACACCGACCTTCCAAACAGTTGCGTCTGTTTTCACCCCGTTGGAATTACTGGAGTTGGGTTTTGCACTTTTGTGACGGCATGGCTTTTGTTTCTAACTTCTGATTTACTTCTGACTTAGTTTGATCTTACTTGAAGGGTGCTCAGAAGCATCGCCCTTTGTCAGCCAGTGTGTCATATTGCAAATGTTCTTTTGTTTCATTAGGAGAAAAAAATCTTCAGATGATTTAAAGAACAGCCACCGAAAGTTACTTCTTAAAACAGAAAACTGGCTCTCAGTTTGCATTCATAAAAGAAAATGGGCCCACATTCTCATTAAATTCTCCCGAAAGTTTTTACGGTAGTCTCGGGTAGACTTTTCACTGACACACTTGTACTTAGAGCTGGAAAAATTGTTGCCAAGTATTTGCCCTATTTTAAAAAT